>NC_142356.1:10824672-11130744 GCF_059441175.1 Urocampus carinirostris
TCTCTCCATGCAGGGCCAGAATAGGTTAGGCCAGCACATAGCGTGACTAAATGGAATCAGAAAGACCAGGAAAGCTGTTTAGCTCGCGATGTCGTAGCCCTAACCAAATTTTGACTTTGGCGATGACGCCTTAGCTGTAAAATGTGCATGGAAGGGTTTGAACCTGCTTGGAAAGGCCACTGTTTTTTGTTTTTTTTCTGAGGGGTGGGGGGTTCAATTGGATTTCTCGGTTTTGTTCTTCTTGTTACCCCTGGGATCATAACAAACTGGGGGAGGGGGGGGGGTGAGCCCCAAACTCAGTAAATCAACTTTTCTGAGAAGCTACTCCGGTTCACAGACAGATGGATACTGTAATTTATACTCAATGTAGAACCAATAATTCTTTTTTAAAAGCATTGGAGAAAGGTGAGAGCAGATTTATTCGATGCGTTATCCAACAGTGTGAGGTCAAGTCATGTTTAGGGCTGCATACACCAGATTATTGCAAACTACAGACTCTTATTACCCCATCACCTGATCTAAAACCTACATGAGGGCTAGGAAAAACTCAAAAACCTCAACATGAGTCAAGTCAAGTCATTTTTATTCGTATAGCTTAATCACAAAGAGTCTCAAAGGGCTGCACAGGTTATTGCACAGATTATTATTTCAGACTATTATTACACCATCCCCTGATCTGGAACCAACATGAGGGCAAGGAAAAACTCAAAAACCTCAACATGAGGAAAATGAAGAAACCTTGGGAAGGGACCGCACATGTGGTATCCCCCAAACCACAGACTATTATGACAACCTGATCTAAACCCTACATGAGGGCAAGGATTACCAGGCAAAGGATGTTGCAATTACAAATAATACAGAGATATTGTCCACAAAAAGTATAGGTTATTCATATACTTTAGAGTAGAAGTGTGTTTTAAGCTTAGATTTAAACACTTCCACTGAGGTTGCAGATCATATCTCAGGGGGAAGAGCATTCCACAGCACCGGTGCCCGGATGGAGAACGCTCTCGAACCTGCGGAACACTTCTGAGGAAAATCAAAAAAATTTGAGAAGAGACTACACATAAGATAGCCCCCCTTCAAGGATGACGAGGTTTCAATGGATGTTGCAATAACAAACAATACACAGATATTGTCAACATGAAATATAGATCATTCATACACGATGGAGAAACAAAACCGAATACGCACACATAAGCTGACCCTCTAATGTTAACATTTTATTTTATAGTTGTAAAATAAGTATAAGGTAGCGAGAATATCTCCATAAGGAGAAATTCACGACCTGGTACTCTGTACTTTAGAGGAGGCCTTCATAACTGTATTTAGTTGTACTTTGTAAGTACATCTAAACACGCCCACTCCACAGAGTGTTACTGGTAATCAGAGTATACTGTAAGTAAGCAACTGCAATTAATAAGTCGCAGAATAACACACTGCACCCGTGTAGTAACGACAGTAGAGTTACATTATATATATACCACAGCCATATCCCTCTAGTGGGAGGTGGCTAGAGTCATTTCTGACTCTTTTTGGGAGATTGATTAAGAGGAGGGGATTCCCAGCCCCCTCGCTCAACCCAACTGAGGTGTTGGGAGTCATTAGGTGACCAAACCCCCCAATTCCAACCCCTAATGCTGGACGCCAAGCAGGGAGGCAACAGGTACCAATGTTTAAATCTTAGGTAAGACTCAGCCGAGGCTTGAACCACAACCTCCCAGTCTCAGGGCGGGCGCCATACCCCCAAGGCCACCGAGCCGGACAGTAGAGTTACTCAATTTTATTGATAAGGCGTTGGAGTACTCGTTGCCAAGGACAGTAAGTGAAATTCAGGAACGGCATCCACTGTAGCACGTTAGTCCAAACACTGTTATTCAATGACAGGGTAATTCCAATGAAAACGAGTCTGACACTGCTCTTAGCAAAAGTCAACGCTCCAGATGATAAGAGGTTTTTTTATTATTATGAGAAAATTCATGATGAAGGAATCTGAGATAGGGTCATAAATCAACAGCCGGCTGGAGACAATGATTGGTAACCAGGGTCAAAGGAGTTCATTTGTCCTAGACATTTAGAATAGAATAGAATAGAATATACCTTTATCGTCATTGTTACAACATGGGATATATTGTGACAACGAAATTGGACGTGGCACTCCAGGTCCACATTTTACAGTGAGGATATAAGGAAAAAAAAGAAAAGGAACAAAGAAGATGTTTGTACTGTCCTTGTTGTATAGGCTTTTTTTTCCTCCGGAGCGGGGGTGTATGAGGGGGAGAGGGACAGACAGAGATGGGCGGATCCAACTAGTTGTTTGATCTTATCGTACACACGGTCCAGTGTTTATTTATTATTTTTACAGTGTTATAACAAGGTTTGATACATATTTAATAATTTCTTTGATACTATTTGTCATTGTGTGCTTGTGGTTGTGCGTGTGTTTTGTGTACTGGCATCTGGGATGACATTCCTTTTATGTCTTCATCGGTGCAACACAAAAAATCTTCCTCTTGTGAAAAATATTAACAGATGCAGACTTAATTGACAAAAGTCACAAATATTAGGGGGAAAAGACATGAATGTAAGTCTGTTAACATAAAACCCTGCATTTCCCCCCAAATAATACATGCAAACATCACAGGCATTTGTTGATTATGCCGCGGAATTTAGATTTTTTTTGTCACCGCAGCGAAAATGCTACTCATTTGCGAATGAACCTGCTCTTGGAAGTGAAATTTCCCATTTTATTTTTGAGACCTCGGTGGAGGAGAGGTGGTTTGGGACAACCCCAGGGAACCGGCAACACAAATTGCGCGAGATTGGTAGTGGGGCTATGCGAAGGGGCCTACACTGCGTGGACTTGCCACACATAAAGCTTCTTGTCAGCGAGAAAGAAGCCCGACCCATCTCGTCCCGAACGTAAAGAGTGCCATTTTTGGCAGGTCGGGTTTAGCTCGGTCTTAGGGTCTTACCTCTAAGCTGAAAGTGGCGGACAAAACCCCTTCCCACATGCGAAAGGGTAGCTTGCTTCAAATTGTCCGACCTTTCTTAACAATATTGAGCTTTTTTTTTCTTGAAAATAGACAGTAAATCTGCAACCAAATCTGTTTTTCTCCACTTTCAGCCATGGTAGGTTGACAGAAATGCTATTAATGTCATGTCCAGCATGGTTGCCGTGGTGACCGGCTGGCCCCGCCCCCTTGGCACCGGCTGTAGCAGATTTTCTAATTTGCGTGTGTGCTTCTTAAGGGCGGGTTTTGGGGATTGCCGGTTGCAGGTTCATTGCATTACTTTACATTATTCTGTTCTGTTTGACTTGAGGGAAACCTGTACTTGCCCGTTCTGAGTAAAAGCCTGTTTTGGTGAGTATTCCTAGTCTGAGTTCCTGTTTGCCTGTAAGCCTGTTTTTGTTTTTGTCCTTGAGTGTTGGACGACTTTTATTTCCTTAATAAAAGTAACTGATCGTTAACGCTATATCCATCCATCCATTATCTGCTCCGCTTATCCTCAGTAGGGTCGCGGGGTGCTGGAACCCATCCCAGCTATCTTCGGGAAGAGGGCAGGGGACACCCTGAACTGGTTGCCAGGGTACACAGGGACGGACAATTCGCTCGCGCATTCACAGGGACAATTTGGACCGGCCAAATAACCCGACATGCATGTTTTTGAAGTGTGGGAGAAAACCCACGCAAGCAAGGGGAGAACATGCAAACTCCACACAGGAGGTTCGATCTCATGACCACAGAAATGTGCCGCACACGCGCTAACCACTGCGCCACCGTGCTGCCCATAGTGGCTGATATGTGATTAGTTAAATGTTAAACACTAAAACACACATCTGGAAGCAGCACAACCAGGGAGAACAATGAAATGAAGCTGACGGACAATATTAATTTATTTACTAAGTATCAATGGACAAAATATAATTAACATCACATGATTCAGATATTTTTAATGCCAGCAGAAAAGGCCTTGCAGCCCCCCATGGCCCACCAGTGGTTGTATCAATGTGTACTGTTTGGTTAATGGAGTCAGATAACTAATTCGAACAATTTGGTAAACGGTACATTTTGATATTTAATTCCCAACACTAGTCATCCTAATTTTTCTTTTGTTTACCCAGGAGAGGCATGTCTGATCTTGTTGCAAACAACTTTCACTACGTTGTTATCAATGACAATAGAGACAATTCTATTCAGTTCACTATTTCGTGTACTTTATAAACAGTTGTGAGTTAAGAATATAATATTGTAATTTTTGTACTACATTTATTTCCGATGAGACAGCACGGCGGCTCAGTGATTAGCACGTGTGCGGCACAGTTCTAAGGTCTTGGGAACCTCCTGTTTGGGTTCAAATCCAGATACCGGACTTCCTGTGCGGAGTTTGCATGTTCTCCCCGTGCTGTTCCTCCCACATTCCAAAGACATGCAATTCAGGTGGATTGTCTGTCCCTGTGTGCCCTGCGATTGGCTGGTAACCAGTTGAGGGTGTCCCCTGCCCACTGCCCGATGTTTGCTGGGATGGGCTCCAGCACCCCCGCGACCCTACTGAGGATAAGCGGTGCAGCTAATGAGATGAGATGAGATGAGATTTATTTCCAATGGGTCCCAAGGATTGAGGGCACATGCATTTCTACGCTCACTCAATTGCATGGTGGTAACCAACTGACAATTGAGATCATTATTAAAAATAAGAGCATGAAAATCCTCTGATGGCTGTAGTTTAGGTCCATGTTTCTGGCAAGCACTTTCTTTGTTAATACACGTAAGAACTAGCAACAAAGTCCACTTTTGGACAATTTCGGTACATCATCGATTATAACGAGCGACCTAAACGAAATCGTCTTTCATTCAGTCCAAAGTGCATAAACGGCATCTACTTGCGTAGTAATGTCCTTCATCCAAAAGTTAAATGCATAAACGGCATTTACTTGCGTAGTAATGTCCTTCACGCTTCATTCCTTTCAATCGGGTTATTCCCTAAAGATGTGCATAAGGGGTTAACTCTTGTTACTAGTCATGTAAAAAGATTATTTGGATTGGGGTAGTGCATTTGTACAGCTGCGGCTCTTTTGCTGGGTTAAAAATGTGATCAGATTCTTGTTGTCCTTTCGTGAACAATGACCTCTCCGAGCGCTGAGAGGCATACACAATCCAGCGTTGAACTTTGTGAGACGCAGCGAATCTCTAAGACGTAGCAGCTCACACAAAAACCTTCTTGGATTATACAAATGTGAATATGAAAAACAACACAAAGGAAATTCATATTAGGAATTTTGAGTTGTGAGCGGCATTGGGTTTAAAAAAATTGCAAAGGGACAGGCCAGGAAATGAAAAAATAATTGATGCGTTTTGTGTATCTGTGGATAAAAGTATCGAATCTGAAACCTCAGAAATACCGGAGGAAAAAAGGATAACAAGCCGAGACAATTTATCTCACGTCTATTTATGGATAAATAAACATACAGACATCTATACATACATAAACCATTTCATTTAGTAATCCATCCATCCATTATCTGCACCGCTTATCCTCAGTAGGGCCGCGGGGGTGCTGGAGCCCATCCCAGCTATCTTCGGGCAGTGGGCAGCTGAACTGGTCTCCAGCCAGTCGGAAGGCACACTGGGACAGATAATTCACTCGCTCAGTCACACCTAGGGACAATTTGGACAGGCCAATTAACCTGACATGCATGTTTTTGGAATGTGGGAGGAAACCGGAGTTCCCGGAGGAAAATCACGCAAGCATGGGGAGAACATGCAAACTCCACACGCGAGGCTCGATCTCATAACCTCAGAACTGTGCCGCACACGCGCTAACCACTGCGTCGCCGTGCTGCTCATTTAGTAAAGTTTATAATAAAACGTTTTCATCAAATTCCTTTTGAAATGAAAATCAAGGTAAAGGAAATATTTTTTTCAAGGGACGTAAGGGTTTTTTAGCACCTCCTAGAGGTAAAAAAAAAAAAAACAATCAATTTTAGAAAAACAACATTAATTTCAATAGTAAGCAGAATCACATAAACACATATTTGTTTAAATACTTGTAGATTGACACATGTGTATGCCTTTTACATAACCTTAGGGGGTCCACACCCAGGCAGCAGGACCACCATTCTTGAGTGTCCTGATCCATGCATTAAAAATATATATAGACATAGAGTTGATAATGATAGCAACAATAACATAATAGTCATAACAGTCGTTGGAATAATAATAAGCTTAATACTTAATAAGCTTAATAATATATTTCTTCTCAGTGGCAATACAAAATAAGGTGCGAGGTATCACATAGGAGGCTAAATGTGAAGAAAACCCCATACCAGTCCACAGTTCATGAAACATGGTTTATTTTCAGCTCATCAAAGCTTGACCGAAAATATATTAGAATACAATGTCATCTGGGGGATATTTTAAGAAGGCACATTATTCTGTACTTGTATTGACCTAATTGGTGCCACAAATTTTTCTTCGGAACATTTGACAGCAAGACTACTGAATTGTTTTTAATTAATGGTACCAAACAGCACGAAATGCGGTAACGGCAACAACATCTTTTATCATTTGACATCCATCTTGACTGATGGTTTCAACATCCCAAGAAGAAGTTTGAGGTTCCAAAGAATCTTCTAGAAAGACGGCCTGTGCCTTTTTCAATTATTTTCATATGGACCGTATTGTTTTCTTGAGGAATAAATCAACAATCTATCCAAAAAACTGTCCCTGCCCTGTTTTTGGCAGATTCCTGAGTAAAAATCACATCTGGCACAACACGCACCTGGAGATCTGTTCTGGCTTCGGCTGGAACACTGGGAAGTGGTCGGAACATCATGTGGCAATGTAGCAAGAGGTTTTCCCTTTTGGAAATTTCTTTTGATTTACAGTTTTGTTTTGGATTTGGAAAATTATGGCGCAGTGGTTCGATTGCTTTACAACTTACTGCTTTTTAAAACGCCTGCCCAACGATAATGCTAAAAATACTTTGTACTATAATGTGTATATATCAGTGGTGGGCGGTGACAATCATCTGATGTCAATTATGATGTTTCCATGAACGGTGGGTTGGTTTGTTGGATCCTTTAACCACTAGGGTCGTAGAGGCACCATTTCATTTGGTGTGTCTTGGGCAAGTCCAGCCTTGTAGTCAATGTTCCCTCTAATTTTCCACGAGCGTTCACACAAAGTCGGTGAGCAATGCTTGAAACAACAGTGAGCAACCATAATCCCAAGTGTGGCAAGATAATTAATTGTCCAAAACTTGACATCAAGTTACATTTTGTTGAGTTTCCAGCAATGCAAAATTATTTTTCTCTTTTGAATGAATTGACTCCTGTACTATTGCAAAGGTTGTACGGCCTACAAACGTCGTTTGTTCTTACAATTCTTTCACAAGATATCCATTTCTTTTTATTTCCTGATATATTTTGTCGCATACTATTAACATTTCTGGGGGCTTATTTAGTCGGTTGTAAGATACAGAACTGTACTTAATCACATTTTTTAGTGGAAGTACAATGTTGGAAACAAGATTCACTTGATTTAATTGGAAATTATTTGAATGCAACACAAACTTTTTCTTCTTTTTTCCGTGTTTTTTTCTACCTTTTTTTTAAATTCCTTTAAAAAAATCTCATTGTGTTTATTTTTTCCGAGCTGTTACTTTTTTCTTTTTGTTCTCTATTTACTTTTTTTTCCTACACTTCTTTTTTTCAGTTTTTTTCTAAATTTTTCCTTCTTTCATTCTCCTTCTTTTGTTTTTTTTTCTCAGCTTTTCACTACTTTTTCATTTTGGTATTTTTTTCTTTTTTGTTCTATTTCCCCCTTCCTTGAAGTCATTTTGTGCATAATTTTACATAATATTTGGTCATGTTGGGATTAAAGAAGCAAAAACAACGTGAAGAGCCGTTTAGGACCCAAAAGAGCCATTTCTTTTTAGTGAGCCGAGCCGAAGAAGCCGGTTCTCGACAAACTCTACTAACTTTACTCAACTTCGTTCTACTTCGACTCGACTTCAAAATACCGCATTTAGGACACTTCAGGGGAACCCGTGTATTTTTACCTTCATGCACGATAACTTTGACTTAAGTCGCTTCTTAATTAGTAATTTTGAGCCCTCATTTTTGTGCGCTGGCTAAATTTTCTTGTGTGCTGAGAATGTGCGCAGCTTAGAGGGAACACTGCTTGTAGTGCCCATCCCTCTCCAGGCCAACGTTTTGCGCGTTAGACGAATGTGCTAACCACTGCATACCGGAAACAGTTCCAATTCAAAATTGGCTGTCAGCTTCCTTTAATGCTTTTCTCCTGGTTTGCTACTTGCAGATGTGTGCTTTCATATTAGAGCAATTAACCAATCGCATTTCAGCCATTACTTGTGGCTATGGTCAGAAATCTACATGGAGGCCTTCACCATCAGTTCTGCAGGCCCAGAGGCGTAACCTAATTGTCGATAAATCTGTTGGTTTAGCCAATCTGATTTTAAGTCAACGGGGATTAAAGAAAAGATGATTTCATTCTTGTCACTCACCACATGCGCTCCAAAAATGTGATCTATGGTTGCCTCCTGATTTTTAACAAGTCGTGCTAGTCAGAAGAATGGACTTACAATATATATGTCCGGATACGAATTTGACATTTTCACTGTGGGGACAGACAATAAAATGGAAATGGCAACACCTGAGCACCTATAAACAATACTTTTTGCTCACTTGAAAATGTGGGTACATTAAAACAAATTGAGTTAAAACATCTAGACTCAAAAGCAATAAAAGCTTACGTATGGGGCTTTTTTATCTTTTGCTGCAAAACCCAAATGTCTTCAGTATACACAGTTTTTGTTTGCATAGCTTTTGGAGGGTAATGCCTGTTGGAGTGGCTTTTTGCTTTGGCAACATTTGATATTGACTCTGAAAAAGGTATTTCGTTTTCTTGAAGACCGGGTTGAATACAACCAAAAACATGAATAAAACCAAAACATTTTTTCGAATAGATTGTGATTGTTACAAAACAGAGGTTTGAAGTTCCGGGTTGTGTAGAAATTCCCTATAGTTGATGTGGTGTAATTTATATCGACAGGTTTTATTGAACCTATGCAAATCAAGTGTTTATTTGTATAGCCCTTAATCACAAAAGTCTCAAAGGGCTGTACAGACTACAGACTACGATTACATCATGCCCTGATCTAAATACTACATGAGGGCAGCGAAATTCTCAAAAACCTCAGCATGAGGAAATGGAGAAACCTTGAGAAAAGGCCGCACATGAGGTAATCCACATTCCAGGATGACCTGGATGCAATGGATGATACAAGGGCATCAACAGACAATACAAAGACCTCATAAACATGAAATATGGGAAATAACAGAATGTCTGGTTGAAAACTTCCTGAGATTAACATCATTCACAAGCTATTGAATATAAGTGTGTTTTAAACTTAGTTTTAAACATTTTCACTGAGGTTACAGATCGAATCTCAGGGGGAAGAAAATTTTACAGCACCGAGGCCTGAATGGAGAACGCTCTTGAGCCTGCAGATTTCTTCTTGGCTCTTGGTATTACTAGTAATCTAGCATTTTCCAAGCAAATGCTCCTAGCAAGTGCATAGGAGAAAATATATGTGGGTTCAAGCCCATGCATAATTTTGTATAATACCAACATAATCTTCAAATCACATCTTGAGCTGACAGGGAGCTAATGCTGGTCAGACAAAATCGGGTTAAAGTGATCAAACTTTCTTGTCTTAGTTAAAAGCCTCGCTGCGGTACTCTGTACCAGCTCCAGGCTTTTGATGCTAGCCTTTGTGAGACCGGCGAATAGTACATTACATATAATCGAGACAAATGCATGAAATATAATCACTGCATAAACTGGGACATCATGGGACGAAATTTTGCAATGTTGCGAAGATGGGAAAAAAAAGCTGTTCTAGTAATATTCTTAACGTGTGTTTGGAAGGACAGATTAGGATCAAACCTGACACCTACATTTGTGACCGAGTCACTCTTCATGATATTTCATTTGTCAAGGTTCAGAACAGAGTTTAAGAACAAGTCACGGCATGGAGAAGGACCAATAATTAACATTTCAGATTTTTCAGGATTGAAGTTAAGTGACATCCATCTTTTGTCTTAGTAAGGCAGACATGGAAGATGACCCCAAGACCAGAGTCTCCAATGCCTTATATTTATTAGAGGCACGGGGAGTAAATTTCAGTGTATCTCATCAAAGAGCATCCCACAAGAGAGCTCTCATAGTTAGGGAGAGAAGCCAGGTTTCATAAAGACCAGGTTAAGATTGGGATGATTGAAAAGTGAAGCTTTGGAAGCAGGACATCTTATATCCCAAAAGACCGAGTTTCAGCTGTGCTGAGCCTTTCAACCTATCTGGAGTCTTTGAATATTCACTTTTAATTTCCCCATCCAAAAACACTACATTTTGGTTTCTGTTTCTATTGTATTCATACTCAAATTGCCTAGCATCGTTTCTGCATGTGGTTTACAAAGTTGCCTGGGAAATGATGTAATAGCCACCAAGTATTTCTATTTTCCTTTAACCACATAGGAATTTGGTAGACTCCAAAGTATGAATCAAAGAAAACCTGTCAGTTTTGAAAACTGCAAAAGTAACTGTAGTTGATTGAGAAAACCCAAATTAAAAATCAACATGGGCTTCAAAGCCCCTCACATCTCCACAACAAGGTTCTTTGAAGATTAAACCAAGATTAAGTTGGACCACACTGAAAGGAACTGAAAAAAAAAGAAGAGTGCTGTGAAAAAAAGGCTCGTGATTCAGCACAAACCACACCATATTTCAAGCACGGCAGGGAAGGTCAAGTTCCTGTTAAGAAGACATCCATCCAAGACATTCAACTCTAAACACATATAAAAATGTAAAAATGAGACATTACGTTTGTTTAAAGCTTACATTATGAACAGATAAGTGATGGTGTAGTCATTTCCCTGGCTTCTGTTCAGACTGTCTTGATTCAAGACCCTCTGAATGCTTTTAGTAAAATGTTTGTAGCTCCAAAATAAAAATAAAAAATATCCGTTCGAAACTAGAAAGACAGCGTGCCAGTAGAGCGTCATCCACGTTGAGACGTGAAATCATTTTTGGGTGGCATTTCCTTTTTAGGGCAGGATCATTCACCTCTAGAGTGACCTACATCATTGCTTGTAAAAGATTGTGATCCTGGCCAAACTTGCTCTGGCCTAAGAGAGTAGAATGTCTTTCTGGAAAAGCTCAGTCAGTAAAACCAAATATGCAGAGTCTGCTTTTTTGGCAGTTTTCATATCAGGGGTAAGCCATCCCACTTCCTGTAACAAAATCCTGTTGATACTCGGTGTTGTTTCTTCTGAAAGAGTGAAATGTCTTTCTGGAAAAAGAAAGCTGAGTCAGCAAAACCAGAAGTGCGTAGTCGATTTTTTGGGGCGTTTCCCCCAAATATAGGAAACCCTTCTGTATGCGAGATCTAGTATTTAAATTGAATCTTGTTCTGGGCTGGAATAGGGCAATGGCTGTCTGTAAACTGCTGAGTCAACAAAACAGAAAGTGCTAAGTCATTGTTTTTTGTGCACTACCACTTCTAGAGTGGCTTACCAGGTTAATTGTGAAAGATTGTAACCCTGGCCAAACTAGTTCTGGCCTGGGAGAGTAGAATGTCTTTCTGGGAAATCTACTGTGTCAACAAAAACAAAAAACAGCTGAGTCAGCTTTTTGGGTGGGCATTTTTAACATATAAGGTAACCTAACTCATCTCATCTCATCTCATTAGCCGTACCGCTTATCCTCATCAGGGTCGCGGGGGGGCTGGAGCCCAACCCAGCCATCTCCGGGCAGTGGGCAGGGGACACCCTGAACTGGTTGCCAGCCAATCGCAGGGCACACAGGGACAGACAACTCATTCGCTCATTCACACCTAGGGACAATTTTGGAACGGCCAATACACCTAAAATGCATGTTTTTGGAACGTGGGAGGAAACCGGAGTGCCCGGCGGAAACCCACGCAGGCACGGGGAGAACATACAAACTCCGCACAGGAAGTCTGGAGCTGGATTTGAACCCACGACAGGTTCCCATGACATGAACTGTGCCGCACAAGCGCTAACCACTGCCCCGCCGTGCTGCCCCTCATTTCCTGTAAAATATTGTATTGATATTCAATGTCGTTCTGGTCTGGGAGACTGGAATGTCTTTCCGGGATAGATGCCGAATCAGCAAAAACAAAAGTGCTGAGTCAGCTTTTTGGCATTTTTCACATCTAAAGCAACCTACCCGATTCCCTGTAACATGGTTATATCCAAACGACTTCTCCCTTTTTTGGGTAAACCGACAGACAAACAGACAAACAAAGAGTTGTGTATACTTACTACCAAAACGTAAACATTATCACCACCCTCGCTTTACTCGTGGTTTGTAATTAATAGATGTACGATACAATAGATAGATAGATAGATAGATAGATAGATAGATATATATATAGAGAGAGAGAGAGAGAGAGAGAGAGATAGATAGAGAGATAGAGAGATAGATAGATAGATAGAGAGAGAGAGAGAGAGAGAGAGAGAGAGAGAGAGAGAAAGAGAGATAGAGAGATAGATAGATAGATAGATAGATAGATAGATAGATCGATAGATAGATAGATAGATAGATAGATAGATAGATAGATAGATAGATAGATAGATAGATAGATAGATAGATAGATAGATAGATAGATAGATAGATAGATAGATAGATAGATAGATAGATACTTTATTCATCCCCGTAGGTTAATTCACATTTCCAGCAGTCTAACCCGTTGTTTATTTACAGATTAACATGATGCCCTAGGGGTGCTTGTAGCGGAGTGGATGACGTCACGCTAGTCCAAAAGTTCGACATCCCTGCGGCAGATGGAAATCTTTTCTTTGTGAAAATCCAGGGATACACTACCTCGTGTTAGCAAGTCCGCCTCCTCTCCGATCCCCCCCGGCTTTCGTGTCTCTGTATAGCGGCGTTGAAGCCGGATAGTTCCGAGTAGCTCCGGGTGGCTACACGTTAGCGTCCGGAATGCTAAACGTGAGCCACGCTTCCGCAAAACACAGCAACTGCGCTCCCTGTGCGCTTCGATGTTTTCCACCAGCACTCGATGATCTTATTTGGTCGTGAGTTCGCATTTACCATGATTACGGATGGTACCGAAGACTTATAACGCCGCTAGCCGCTTAGGTAGCTCCGGCTCTTCTTCCACGATAGGCCCCTTCATCACGCCGGCACGAGAATTCTTCAGGGCAAGGAAATTGATTCCTTGAATAAACGCATTTTTGTGCGCTAAAACCCATGTCCATAGGATAGAAGTAATCCATAGTGTAGTTGTCAAAACGGGAAGAAAAACACCGAAGATAGGAGCAGACAATAAAACAATAGGGCAGCTGCTGGAAAAGGCAGCCGCTCGTGGCAGCGCCGCTTTGATCATATAATAAAACCAATAAACCAATAAACCAATAAACTAGGAATGCAAGTTAAAACCAAGGATACAAAGCACATTTTGAAGTCATATTTAACCAGAGGCTAAATTGCAGAGAGGATACAATCCAAATTGGAGTACCACTTAACAGAGCCTTGCTTTTAGGGTGTCTGGTTGCTTTATTGACAGAGGGAGTCGAGGTAGACATCACAAATATTGCTGATGAGTAACATATTCTCGGAGAGCTGACCTTCGACCTTGGCTACCACAGGGGTCGTTGGGTTTTGGACCAATAGTATCATTGGATGTGAGGAAAGTGTTTTGTAAAGCTCTTAAAGAAAACAAAGGGACCTACCTTTTGGTCATTGATGTACGTATGGTTTTAGTCCCCCAGAATTTGGGTTTTAGCAGAACAGTTAACAATAGAATTGAATTGCCTTCATTGTTTTTGACAATAACGTAGTAAACCTTGCTTGCAACAAGGTTAAACATGGCACTCCAGCATGAACAAGATAAACAAAGACCGAAAAGGAAAAAATGGCCTAAGCTGTACGTACATCGTAACCAATGTTCCCTGTAATTTTCCTTACGGGTCTGAGCGTTCACACAAAGTCGGTGAGCAACGCTTGAAACAACAGTGAGCAACAGCAATCCCAAGTGTGGCAACTAAATCATTATCAAACACGTCCAAAACTTGACATCACGTTACATTTTGCTGAGTTTCCGGCAATGCAAAAATGTTTTTCACTTTTGAATGAATTGACTAATGTATTATTGCAAAGGTTTTACGGCCTACAAACATCGTTTGTTTTTACAACAATTCTTTCACAAGATTTCCATTTCTTTTTTTTCCATCTTTTGTCGCATAACACCAACATTTTTGGGGGCTTATTTAGTCGGTTGCACGATACAGAACTGTATTTAATCACATTTTTTAGTGGAAGTACAATGTTGGCAACAAGATTGACTTGGTATAATTGTAAATTATTTGAATGCAACACAAACTTTTTCTTCTTTTCCCCTGTTTTTTCTATTTTTTTAATCCCTTTTAAAAAAATCTCATTGTGTTTATTTTTTCCTAGCTGTTCCTTTTTTCTTTTTGTTCTCTAATGACTTTTTTTCCTTTGTTTATTTCTTTTTTTTTCTGTTTTTTTCTGAAATTTTCCTTCTTTTTTCTCTTCCTTTTGTTTCTTTTTTTCTTAGCTTTTCACTACTTTTTCATTTTGGTATTTTTTCTTTTTTGTTCTATTCCCCCTTCCTTTAAGTCATTTTGTGCATAATTTTACATAATATTTGGTCATATAGGGATGAAAGAAGCAAAAACAACCCGAAGAGCCGTTTACGACCCGAAAGAGCCGGTTCCTTTTAGTGAGCCGAGCCGAAGAAGCCGGTTCTCGAAAAACTCTAAAAACTCACACTGAGAATGTGCAGGCAGTGCGCGATTGCGCACTCGCGCAGCTTAGAGGGAACACCGGTTGCAACAATCATAAGTCTGTGAATAAAATATGAATACCCATTTTTCTATACATAGGCAAGTTAAACAATATATTTTTCACAATCTTGTGCGCCTTTTTGGGATGGTGATTGCCCTGGGGAAGAAAATTCCTCTGAGCCTGTTCGTCCTTATTTCAAGGGACCTGTAGCGCCTACCAGAGGGCAACAGGTCAAAGAGGTGGTGGCTGAAGTGAGAGGAGGCCTTCATGATATTGTTGGCTCTGTTGAAGTTTCGCAAGCCGGCAATGTCCTCGAGACTTGATTAGATTATATGAGAAATGTCAAGTCAATCAGTGGAATGGGACTTTTTGCTTTGCAGGAGTTACTGAATGTGTATCGCATAGAAATTGTGAAAGAAAAGAGCAGAGCGCTGGAAAGATATGCTTTGATATGACCTCATTTTGGCTTGGATAGCGTTAGATTTTGTATAACTGTTTATTTTAGAGGTCGGGTGAATTGTTTGAGGTGTCCTTAAAAAGTTCTCTAGTAAGTATGCGTTGAAAATGCCCTTCCGAGTTCAAAGAGCCCTTATGCTTTTCCCCCCACTGTGCCTATCCGCTTTTATCTGCTGTTCGGGGCGGAAAACATTAGGTTTGAGGAACGGCAGCTCGGGGGAAGTACTGTAGAGTGATGTCACGCCCGTCCCCGCTGGTTTTAATTGTTTTCTGTTTGTCATGCTCCCGTGAAAGTGGTGAAAGTAAGAAAAGGGCTGCTTCGACCCAAACAGATGAAAGATGAAAATAAATATTTCCAAGGTAGTGTTTGGAGACTGGCCTAGCGTAACAATAGTGCAATGAAAAGTAGTGTTTTTAGGAGCAAAATAATTCTCAAATAAGTCAATAAATAAGATAAACACCCATTTATAATGCAAGAACATATTTGGTTTGATAAATTGGCTTTAATATAATTGGTAACGTTAGCTAAACCGTTTTTACTAAGTTCTGGGATAGCCAGGTATTGTTACATTGGTTGCATTTAAGAATTCTATGTTACGCAATAATTTTAGAGCATATTAGTTTTAAATCTGAATTTGCTAGAAAATGCAATTGATTATCAGAATACACCACATTCAAGTTTTTAAAGCAATACTAATCTACTGCAATTATATGTTCAAAGGTAATCAATAGCTTTAAAGCTTAGTAGACATGAAATAAGGAGTGAAGACATCAATGAATTCTTACAAGAAGAACAGAAGAGGACTGACCAAAAAAACCCTCACAATGCCAAATTCCAAATCTGTTGTGAAAACACTCCCCTGAGCCCTTTAAATTTTATAAAATTTCCTTGGTTACAAAAGCAGATCCGGCCTAATGTCTGTGGAAATCATTATTATATGATTATTGGCATTGTGTAGTGACAAGGATGTTGGATCCCTTAACCGCCAGCACTTTCTGTGGTGTGTCTTGGGCAGTACAGCCTGGCGAAGGCCATCCCTCTCTAGGCTGTTTTTTGACTGGCATTAGCTCCCCTACATGAAAGAAAAAGTACTGGTTTCCAGTGTTACCAGTTGCAAGGGAAGTACCTTTATCATCTGGTCGCCATTGTTTTACAGTATACTGCCTCATCCCATTTTCCAGAGATGAGCCTGACCTCGGCTATGATGGGCAGATCCTAAATCACTGGGGGGAAACTGTTTTGTTCTAAAATTTTGAGTATCACATTGCATCACTTGCGGCTTTCATATTTTTGTTGAAAAACGAACTTTGTGGCGATGACGTTGCGTCCTATGCTTTTGGGACCAATTAAAGGCTCAAGGGCTCTTTGTTCGGTAAATGGATTTAGCGTTTTGTATATTTTTGTATCTCATCTCATCTCATTAGCTGCACCGCTTATCCTCAGTAGGGTCGCAGGGGTGCTGGAGCCCATTTCAGCTATCTTCGGGCAGTGGGCAGGGGGCACCCTGAACTGGTTGACAGCCAATCGCAGGGCACACAGGGACAGACAACTCGCTCGCTCATTCACACCAAGGGACAATTTGGACCGGCCAATTCACCTGAAATGCATGTCTTTGGAATGTGGGAGGAAACCGGAGTACCCGGAGGAAACCCACGCAAGCACGGGGAGGACATACAAACTCCACACAGTAAGTCCGGTAGCTGGATTTGAACCCACACAGGCGGTTCCCAAGACCTTAGAACTGTGCTGCACACGCGCTACCCACTGCGCCGCCGTGCTGCCCATATTTTAGTGTCTATATTCAAATTATTTATACATAAATGAATACGTAACTAAATTGTAAACAGTGCGTAATAGTCAAAATAAGAAAATAAATTTGAAAATAACGAATTGTGCAATCTCCTTTGCAGGTGTCCAATATTAGAAACAGAATCAAGCAGAATAAACTTATCAGTAATTGATAAATATTGAAACTTCATTTTCTTGATTTTCCTCATGTTGAGGTTTTTGAGATTTTCCTTGCCCTCATGTAGGTTTTAGATCAGGGGATGGTGTAATAATAGTCTGTCGTTTGCAATAATCTGTGGTCTGTGCAGCCCTTTGAGACTCCTTGTGATAGAGGTCGTCACAAATAAACACGACTTAACTTGACTCATGTGCGGTCCCTTCTCAAGGTTTCTTCATTTTCCTCATGTTGAGGTTTTTGAGTTTTTCCTTGCCCTCATGTAGGTTTTAGATCAGGGGATGGTGTCATAATAGCCTGTGCTTTGCAATAATCTGTGCAGCCCTTTGAGACTCTTTGTGATTAAGGGCTATACAAATAAACATGACTTGACTTGCAAAAAAAAACAACAATGTAGTTTTTATACTAATGTCATAAAGGGGCAATCCCTTATTGTACTCCTTATACAACAAGTGTCCCAGTAGAAAAACAGCATTTGAATCACCCGACAATACCTTTCACTCTTGACCCACTCCCTGAACATTAGTGGATGTGAGAAAATAACCGAAACAAGTGTTTTGCTTGTAATGGGAAGTGCTGATGAGCGAAGATTAAATGCAGCAGGACTAAAAATAAACGGAAATGGCACCTCCACGCACGCACATTTCGGGGGCGAATACTCGGAGGGTAAAAAGGGGCATCTTTTGTGCAGCTGAACATTTCGTTTTAAAAGTGTAAATTCCATACCAGACATTTGATATGCATGCATGTAAGCTTAAAAAAATCTCAAAATTACAACAGGGGTTATTATTACAAAATGTTAGGTTTCCCGCAACGAGTCGGGAGAATACTTCGCTCATCCTCAGAAAATTTAGGGTCATAAGAGTTATTTTCTTTGATTTTAACAAGTTTATTCTGTTTTTAATACTGGAAACGTGCACACTGATTCACATGGGATTCTGGTTAATTATCTGGACTAATTGTCAGGACCAGAACGGACACAGGACACAATGGCATTACGTTTCTCACAAGTTTTATTAAAGGAAAGGGAAAGGGTGTCAGAACCCAGAATGGAATCTCGGACTCAAATGCGTACGTTTGAAAGGAATCTTTATTGGCTAGTTGACAGAGCTGGCTTAGGAAGCCGGCGGACGTCGGTCGCCAGCAGCGTTGGACGGAACGGCAGTTCCGTGACAGGTAAGCAGAATCAATCTTAGCGGACAGGTCGATGGCCAGGGCAGGAGAGAAGTTCCTAACGCGGGGCAGAAACAGGTCGGAACCGAAGGCAGGAATCAAAACAGAGAGTAGTCTTTAGTACTTGATAATCTGGCGAAACAAACAGGAACACAGAGGTACGTTCGGACAAACTGGTCTGGACGCTGACCGCTTAAGAACAGAACGTCAGCCAATCAGGGAGCGCGCTTCAGCGCGCCACCCGACTGCCGCAGGTGTCTTCACTTTGGCAATCATGACAAAGGGCTGTGCCCAGGATCCGGCGTTCGCTAGGCGCGGGAAGCAGGTCGCTCTGAACGCGGAAGTGGATCTTCCGTGGCGAGCGATGGCGGTGTCGGTAACAGAAAGATGGGTCAGTAGCCGGGACGGGAGAGCAAAACGTGGTCGGGGTCGGAAGCGAGTCATAAGCCAGGAAAGGAGAGAAGACCTGGTCGGGGACAAAAAGAGGTCGAAAGCCGGCACGGGAGAGTTGACGTGGCCAGGATAAAAAACGGGTCGAAGCCGGGGAACAGACTGGAGCAAAAAGCAGGTGGGAGTCAGGGTCGAAAAAGGCTTGCCTAGTGTTAACTGAGGTTCGCAGACAGACTGACAAATGGGGACAGACAGGAGTGGGTTTGAATTGGGACAGGGAGCCAATCAGAGTCCGAGGCAGTAGGCGCTAAAGGAGCGGGCAGAGGTAATTCACATCGGTAATCTATTATACTAATATAACTAATATGCCTCACTGTTGTTTGTTATTATGACTACAATGCACTATTTGCATAATGTTGCTCTCTGTTTTTGTAACCTAGGAAAATAGACAAAAGAAAGGGCTCAGGGGAGGACCTTTAGAACACTTCGGAATTTTCTGATTAACTCGTCCACGGTACAGTCATCGGTTCAACCCCAGCTTCTAGCCTTAATGTGCAGAGTTTGCATGTTCCCCCCGTGCTTGCGTGGATTTCCAACAAGCACAACAGTTTTCTCCCTCATTCCAAAAAACAGGTTAATCGGCCGGTCCGAATTGTCCCTAGGTGTGGATAAACGAGTGAGTTGTCTGTCTCTGTGTACCCTATAATTGGCTGGCAACCAGTTCAGGGTGTCCTCTACCCACTGCACGAAGAAAGCTGGGATGGGCTCCGGCATCCCAGAGAACCTACTGAGGATAAGTGGTGCAGATAATGGATAGATGAATTGTCATACAGTCTTTGCAAGTTCAAAATGTATTGATGTCTGCTCTTCTTTTTTCGAGTGTCGTTTAAAAGTAACAGAGTAACATACCATGATATAACGAATGTTGAGTTACAAAATTTGATTCATATTGTATATTTGTTACCAAAACACTAATTCCATTGTAGTAGTAGTTCCTTTGTAACACGTTACTCTCAACACTGATTATAAGGATTAAGGCTCACTCGTTTGTTTGAATAGAATAGAATAGAATAGAATAGAATAGAATATACCTTTATTGTCATTGTTACAAAATGGGTTAACATATTGTGACGACGAAATTGGGCATGACACTCCAGTTTCACACATTCACGGTGAGGTAAAGAAACCAAGAAGATAAGGAACAGAGAAGATCAGGTTATAAAACAAGGAGGATAAGGTTATAGTTATAATTTACACAAAATTTACACAAGAAATGTCGGCATGTAGGATGTTACATACAGTTGGTATCGTAAGGGTTTGTGCAATATGCATTTGGTGCAAAATAGTCAACATAGTGCAAAAAAGAAAGCTGTCAAAGGACTAAAAGGACAAAAAACATACCTCACTATTTCTAATCCGACATGACTTATTGGTATAAAAATGGAAAGAATTTTAAAACGGGAAAGAAAACATCCAGAGCAAAATCCACATGCAAAGGTTTAGCAGGCAGCAAACCCGCCCTTTCTTTCTTCGTCCTTGCCAAAAGGGTTTTAATTGGATCCCCGGCCGGGCCCTTGTGTAGCAAGCAGAGCGCAAATCCACAGCTTTTATAGTTTAGCCTGCTTTGATTCCGGTGCCAGTCTATAAAACGCCACAGGTAACGAGCTGGAAGAGGAGAACACGGCCAATTCTCGCGAGCCACAGGTGAAGTGACTGTGGATGTGTGCAGATGGGCGTACGCAACAGTGCCCACTTACAGTATGACAGTGCAAATACCCTTTAACAACCTCCATCTGGAGAGATGGAGGATGGAGAGGGAGGGGACATTTCCTCAGGAAGCAGCTGGCTGCCTAAAGGGCCACGGAACGAGACACTCAAAGTTGTAGGCCGCAACGGGGGCTCTGTCATTTCAACTACCTAATAAATCGCGGCACGGCTGCGGTTATTATGAAGCGCTCTGCAGCCGGCCAGCGCAACAGGAGGAAAGGTACTTTGACATACTGGCTTCAGTGATTTGTTTGACGCTCTTCTGCTTTTAGTGATGGAACGGCAGGATGAAATCGTCCCGGAGCATCCGAACAACAGCAATATCCGATGCAGTCCACAAGACAAACGTTGCATACAAAAGACATTGGCCCGGCACCCTCCGAAGTCCACGAATCAGAGAAGCAACACGGCCAGGGAAGAGGCTAAGGCGGCGCTGGTGAGAAAAAGCATCATTTGAGTATGCTAGCGGGAGCGGGAGTGACTTCAAAGGAATTCATGAGATTAGAAGTGGAGAGTGTTGGTGATGAGGAACAGCGTAATGAGCAGGGTTGGGTAGGGTTACTTTAACTGGATTACTTTCAATTACTTTTGGATTACTCCAATACCAAATATGCTAATAAAACACAAAAGAAACTACGGTAAATATGAATAAAATGACTCAATTTTGTGCAGGCTTGGGGAGTAAAGGAATACATGGAACGGCAAAAATGATGTTGGCAAGCTGTTTGGATTTATTTTCATTTTGTTTCAGTCGCATTTTATGTTCGTTTTGCCGGAGATCAAAGAGATCAAAGCCAGGAGAGAAAGCTTACCACGTGTTGGGAGTCATATTTTTTTTCATATTTAGTTTATTTTGTCTTTTATTAGCATATTTGGTATTGGTGTAATCCAAAAGTAATTGAAAGTAATCCAGTTAAAGTAACCCTACCCAACCCTGGTAATGAGTACTCATGTGCAGCCATTACTGAGATCAGAAAAAGTAATGTGCTTATTTAAAGGTCAAAGAGGACAAGAGTCGGACTCACTGCGCATTATCTTTAATAAACTTTCATAAAACCATAACATGAACTAAAATAAAAATGTGAATTTTTCAAAATACTTCAGGACTATAAGGCATGCCCAAAAATCCCAAATTGGCCAGTCATTGAAATTGGAAATACCGTTCTCTTCATTCAGTTCAGAAAGAACAAATCACTTCCCACAATGCCCTTATCGTCATTCAGTTCAGAATATCGAACATGTTATGTGACATTATTTTGTTGTTGACTCATTGTTTTTTGTCCTGTTTTTTTTATTTTTATGTTCGAAATAAAAGTTTTCAATCATTCATTCAACATCATACCTGTCAACCTCCACAGCTCCATGCCCATACAAACTGTCGTATTTTCCCTTACAAAATAATCTTACACCATGTTTTTTTTTCAGAATGATGCATGATGGGAAATCCCCAGGCGGCAGACGCATGCGCACAGTAGCATCAAACCGCTCGCTTCGTTTGCAACGGAAAAAAAACCGATACAGAGATAGAGGATGCCGTGGTGAACTGGTTTGACTTGATTGATTTGCCGTTTCGTAATAGTCGGTGTATTCCGGATGGTACCCATAATTGACAAATTTGCGTTTTTCCGTACTGATTTTCTTGTAGGTCGTACACGTCTTAAAATGCATTATAAACGTACTTTGTACGGCAAAAACGTACGGGTTGACAGGTATGGAATATGTGCGCTTCGTAAAGACTTTGCAATTCAGCTGTTTCAGGGACCAGTTTCATGTCTGACAATGTTCTTGTGGCCTAGCCCAATAATATTGTCAAAGATTTGGCAACACGACTAAAAATACTGTGATGATGAGATAAAATCAAATATCTTTTTGAATATTGATTTTATCCCTACAAATCTAGTAAATCAAGTCTAGTCCGAGGCACCCATACTTTCCACTGGTTTTGATTCTTTTTGCAATCAATTATGCAATTGTGTGCAACTGTATGCAATAATATGCTATATTTTCTGACTGATCAATACATTTGCAAATATGAAATCCATCCATCTATCTATCTATCTATCTATCTATCTATCTATCTATCTATCTATCTATCTATCTATCTATCTATCTATCTATCTATCTATCTATCTTTCTATCTATCTATCTATCTATCTATCTATCTATCTATCTATCTATCTATCTAACCTTAGCCCTAACAATAGTTTTAATCCTGCTGCCTTAAAGTCCGGTGCACCTTATATATAATAATAATAATAATAATAATTTCCTTTGTATTGTCATTCTTTGTAACAATGTACACAGAACGAAATGTCGATACAAGAAAGAAATACAGTGTAACCTCGGTTCTCGACCATAATCCGTTCCAGAACCCTGTTCGAAAACCGATTTGTTTGATCACCGAAATCATTTTTCCCATTAAAAATAATGTAAATCGTTTTAATCCGTTCCAACACACTGAATGTTTACCTTGAATGTTTAACGGAAACATAAAGCTAACTCAGGCTAATCGTACGTCCGCGTTATCGTAATCTTCCGTACGAAAGATTACGCTAACATGAACGTGTAAAAGTAAAAAAATCAGGTCGTTTACAAGTCATTTAGCACCCGGGTCTCCACAACAAGTGGTGAGCGGTTGATTGGAAAGAGGGCTCCGTTCCAACACCCTGAAAGTTGGGCTCCGTTCCAACACCCTGAATGTTTACCTCGAATGTTTACCTCGAATGTTCAATGTAAACAAAGCTAACCCAGGCTAATTGTACGTTCGCGTTATCGTAATCTTCCGTACGAAAGATTACGCTAACATGAACGTGTAAAAATAAAAAAAAAGGATAAAGAAAAGAATTATGAATAGGATTTCTTACCTTTGTGGTGGTCAGCAGAAGGCGCAGGTGGAGTAGTTGTACGCACTACTTTTCTTTTTTCACCTGTAGCAACTTTGCTGCTTGCACTGACTTTCTTCGGAGGCATAATTAGGGGCTAAAACACTTCGTACACCTATATTAAAAGCGAAAGCAAAACGAAGCACGTCCGCACGCGATAACATTTGGTCAGGAAAAGAGCGATCTACACCCGTACGCTGCTCAGCATCGCACCCTAGCGTACGCACTCACGCATTACCGGCGTTCGAACTCCGATTTTTTGACCGAACAGCGAAGCAAGAATTTCTCGAAATTTTTGGTCGGACTCCGATTTGTTCGAACTGAGAGGCGTTTGAAAACCGAGGTTCCACTGTATCACAAAAGACTATTTTTGGGGTGTGCGCCTTAAATCCGGCACACCCTATGGTGCTAAAATTCAGTACATGAAGGGCAAGAAATTAGTATTTTTCTATATGTGACTTACCAGCTCTTTAAAGTGAATGACAGGAAATGGCTCTCCACCAATCAGGAGCCGGTTGAGTTTGAGACGCTTTCTTTTTGTCCTCACTTGCTTTTTTATTCTTATATATACGTTTTTTCGTTTCTGTTTCTGCGCTACCGCAGAGCTGTACAGGAGCCAAAAAAAACGTTCTTTAAAAAGAGCCGGAATTCGCATCACTAATCTCAGAATCCCGGCCAATTGGTCACATTCACTGGCATTATGTAAATCCTGATCAGAGCAACTAACCAATATATCAACTTTACACAACATCTGAGTTCTTTGTCATATGAATCTGATCAGATACGCTAAGCTCCTTAAGGAAAAAGTAAAGTAATAAAACAAACTTTTTTTTTCAATAAAAAACATTCAGGGACCACAAACTATCGACCCACGGGACAACTGCAGACTCCGGGCAGCGTCTTTGAGACCCACGTTTGAAAGACTGGTCAATTATAGGTCCCACACTATTCTGTCGTCTAATGTATTTGGATTTGAGATGTACCGTATTTATTTGTGTATACCACGCATTCATTTGTTTTTTACCTAAAAAAAACCTCAAAGTTTGGGTGCAGGTCAGATTAAATATTGATGACCACAATCTCAATACATTGAATGCAATTGGTAGAACCCAAGACAGTACGTTTTATCGTATTATTACACTATTTTGTAGTCATGGTACCGGAGATGAATGTTAATTTTGTTATGCACATGATAAAATGAAGATAAAATTATCAATTACAATGCTTACAATAGAATAGAATAAAAGAATAGAATTTATTGTCATTGTAACATGTGAAATTCACAAGAAATTACATTGGTCTCTGGTACCGTGACCAAAAATAGTGTGATAATGGGATATTATATTGTTTTTTTCATACGTAATAATAAAAAAACAGGAACAAAGTAGCAACAAACAAACATTATTCCGCTAGTCTGCCTGCAAAGTATTGTACCAATATTAAATAAATTGATATGAATATGAAATGTATGGCAGCACGGCGGCGGAGTGGTTAGCGGGTGTGCGGCACAGTTCTGAGGTCATGAGATCGAACCTCCTGTGTGGAGTTTGCATGTTCTCCCTGTGCTTGTGTGGGTTTCCTCCGGGCACACCGGTTTCCTCCCACATTCCAAAAACATGCATGTCAGGTTAATTGGCCGGTTCAAATTGTCCCTAGGTGTGAATGAGCGAGTGAGTTGTCTGTCCCTGTGTGCCCTGCGACTGGCTGGTAACCGTTCAGGGTGTCCCCTGCCCATTGCCCGAAGATAGCTGGTATGGGCTCCAGCACTCCCGCGACCCTACTGAGGATAAGCGGTGCAGATAATGGATGGATGGATGGATGAACTAAGTGTAAAAAAATAATGATGAAAATAATGTGCCTATTTTTAATCCATATATAGGGGGTCACGTTATACACGAATACACACGGTAAATATATAATCCAGCTCCAATTTAAAGAATATAATTCAGGGAATGGCCATCATTATTGCATTAATTACTTGAAGAAAAACCGCGCCTGTTTTCCATCTTCCATTTTCTTAAAAATCTTTTCACTCTCTACCACAACAGCAAGTTATATGAAAGTAAATGAGCGCAGTTGTTCTGTTGACATTTACAAACTGAATATTGTCGCCTGCAGGCTCCATGTCGTGCGGAGCTCCAGAGAGCACTGGACAGATTGGCATCCAACTCCCGCACTCACGATGATCTTTTCACCATACCGATCCCCAACTGCGACAAGAATGGAGACTTTCACATTAAGCAGGTCTGTAACATGAAGCACACAATAGCTGGCTTGTTACGTTTTGCCAGTGGACCCAAGCAAGGGGAGGCAGCAACTGAGGCAAGGGTGCTCAAAATAAGGACGGTATATAATTAAATCAGGAACAAAGTGACAACAAACAAACAAGGGATCACAAAAGACATAACACGCCAAAACAAAATCAAACCCGACTATATTTAAACCAGGAACAAAGACCTGACTGAAAATGCAAGGAACAAAGTAACAAACAAAGAAACGATCACAAAACAAAATCAAACCTGACAATATCCAAACCAGTGTCATGAACCAGGACGGAATCTCGGACCCAATTGCGTTTGTTTCAAAATAATCTTTATTAGAAAGAGTTGTCGGAACTGGCTTTGGACGCCGGCGTCTGTCGGTCATCAGCCGCTTCGAACGGAATGGCAGTTCCGTGACAGGTAGGTGGAATCGGTACAGCTTAGCGGGCAGGTCGATGGCCAGGGCGGGGGAGCAGGTCGAAAACGTGGAACGGAAACAGGTCAAAATCAGAAAGCAGGCAGGAATCAAGCAAGAGTTGTCTTTGGTACTTGGTAATCTGGCGAAACACACAGGAATACAGAAGTACAGTCTGACGTCCTTCTCTGGACGCTGACCGCTTAAGAGGAGAATGTCAGCCAATCAGAGAGCGCGCTCCAGCGCGCCAAACTATTGCCCCCAGTTGACCTGACTTAGGCAATCATGACAACCAGAGACCTAAGAATGAAAAGGAAATGCAATGACCTGGCACAGTTAGCAGTCCAAGCTGTCAATATAAGTTGTTGGAATAAATAGGTGGTTGGAGATTGGACTTAGGTGTGTTTACAAACAATGCTTACAAACAATTCCAACTACTTCAACAGTCTCTGAGCTAGCTTATAAAACATGCCCACATCTCTAAGTGCAAATTCAATAACATATCTTCAAGTAGACCCTCCTTTTAATTCATGCATTCATCCCCCCCCCTGTTCGAATATCAAATGCTCCCCAGTCTAGCCTTTTAAACATTTTTGAGCAAAAAAAAAAACTTTTTTATATTAAAAAATTTCAAGGTACGGCGTCCATCAAAAAATGTTTGAGCATTAATTCCCGGCATTAGTTTTATGTATTTATTTTCTTATGTTTTTGCCTTTCTATTTAGGCACAATACAATACAAAAAAACAACAACCACGAATTATTAAAAGGAAACAACAAAATATTTGCACAAAAACAAATGTACAATACAATAATTTAATACATTAACATGTTCCCAAAGAAGGTAGGCTAAAGCAAAAGCTTCAAACTGCCTAACCCTTTTACATTTTTCCTTGCAGGGATAACATATTCAGATTCAAAACAAGAAAACAGAGGTTTACCCCAACAAAGGGAAATTGTAAAACAAAAAAATGACATTTCAGTCTTGCAATCATACCGCTAGTGACCCCTACCCAAAGAAACTGTTGATTTGTTAATCCTCTATAGCATTTTATTTAAAATTGATATAAATTAAGGACAGCTTTTAAGTCATATTCCATAAATTAAAGCTTAAGTTATCGTGATTCCTAAACTGACAGTATAAACTATAAAGTTTTGTTAATTAATTTTTGGTCACTGTTTAGTTTCGATTGGACTAGATATTTAACCTGTTTTCCCAAGTCTTGCTTCTAACTTGTGTTTTATTTGTCAGTAAAACAAAGGGAAAATTCAAAATGATGCGCATTATTTTTACTTGTTTGATTGATCAGGTTTTGCAAAGGAATTTCAAACAGCGTCATCAAGCAGTAGAACTTACTAAATCCACTGTATTACCTCATGAGCAGATAACTAGAATTCAAAAAAAGGAAAATAAATATTGTAATCTGCTGCCACCTACTGAAATGGGGCGGCAGTAGCTCAGGAGGTAGAGCGCTCGTCCGTGTTACATGTCGAAGTGTCCTTGGGTAAGACACTGAACCCCTGATACCCCCGATAAGCAGGTTAGCATGGCTGCAATTCAAGGCCGCTATTGGGAAATGTGGAGCACAATGTAAAGCGCTTTGGAAAGTCATTGACTTGAACAGCGCTATATAAATGCAGATCATTTCATTTCAAATGGATGAATGCCACAGTTAAGAAGTCAATCACACTGAACAATGGCATGCTTTTTTTTTTTTTGCAGAGGTAAAATTGGGAAATTTCCTGCGGAGCACTAGACAAGGTCCATTCAACTTCTCATGACTCATTACAAAGCAACAATGCATTTTTTTAGCTTTACGACATAATTTCTTGATTTTGTTATTCTTCCGCTTTGATAAGAGTCTGTAACCAGTCAGATAAGCTTCACAATAAAAGCTTAGGGCGAACAAAGACTGGAGATAAGATTGCTCTGAGCTTTGTTTGCAATCAACAAAAAGTTCTAGAAAGGCAAACGTCCTCTACCAGACTGACATTTTTGATTGTGCAACATGGCTAAAGTATCCTTGTCTGCAGAAAACTGAGAAACATGTTTACTGATTAAGACTGCAGTGAAAAAAACTGGGAAGTAAAACATGTCATGAGGGACAAGTAAGAACGGTTCGTGGAACTTTTGCTGATTTTTGTTACTTGCGGCCAGCCCAGTAAATACAAGTCTAAAATAATAAAACGTGACATTTTTATCTATGTTTAGCTGTGAGAAACTTTCAGATTAGTTACACTAGTCAAGTCAAGTCATGTTTATTTGTATATCCCTTAATCACAAAGAGTCTCAAAGGGCCGCACAGACCACAGACTATTGCAAACTACAGACTATTTTTTACACCATCCACTGATCTAAAACCTACATGAGGGCAAGGGATAAACTCAAAATCTTCAACATGAGGAAAATGAAGAAACCTTGAGAAGGGACCCCACATGAGGTAATCCCTCTTCCAGAGTGACCAGGCTGCAAGGGATGTTGCAATAACAAATAATACACAGATATTGTCAATGAAATATAGGTCATTCATAAGCTATTGAAGTGTGTTTCAAGCCTAGATTCAAACAGCTCCACTGAGGTTGCTTATCGAATCTCAGGGGGAAGGCCATTCCACAACACCAGGGCCCGAATGGAGAACGCTCTCGAACCTGCGTATTTCTTCTTGGCTCTTGGGATCACTCGTAGACCAGCATTTTCAGAGCGAAGGCTCCGGACCGGAACATAGGGGGGAAATTAAATCTGAAAGATATGAGGGAGCAAGTCCATGCATGATTTTGTATAATACCAACAGAACCCTAAAATCACACCTTGTCAAAACCAGAAAAGGAGGAGGACCCAGATGCGTAACGTTTCTCACACAAGCTTTATTTTACGGGACTAGGGCAGTCATGCACGTTAACACAAACGGCAGTGATTCGGCGATCGCTGGGCGGGAGAAGTAGGGCAGATGTCTGTCGTGGAACAACAGGAAGCCAGAGGTCGATGAGATCGATACCAGTTACACGAGCAGATACCGGACAGGACGGGACAGACAGGATTGATATCAGACACAGGAGACTGGAGACAGATATCAGACAGGATGAGACTGATGGGATCGATACCAGACACTGGAGACTGATATCAAACAGGACGAGATAGACGGGAATGATACAAGACACTGGAGACTGGAGACCGATAACAAACAGGATGAGATAGATGGGAACAATACCAGACAGGATACACAAGCAGGATACCCAAAAGAGTCAAAACCCAGATGTTCCTTGACGGACTGACAAAGGGTGAGTGAGAGCACTAAGCTTAAACAGAAGGGAAGCCAATCAGTCAACGAGCCGCAGCTGGTGCAAAACGGGCGGGGCCAATTGGGGGCAACGGGCAACCGTGACACACCTTAAGCTAACAAAAACTAAAACTAAAGCTAACTAAAACAAACAGCTGTGCTCCTCTGATCATTTTCAAGATTTTCCTTTACAAATCATTGGTTGTTTGGAACAACGATTTCAGTTGTATTATATAGAAAACAAACTGACATTCGAGATGTGCGATGAAGTTTATAGGATTTACAGAAACTGCAATTATTACTCAACACAAATTTTGTTTAGTAAGCTCTTTGAACCTAGAACTACATACAGAAGTAAAGCCAATCATGAGAAAGGGTATTTTAGGTAGCCACTTCCAAGTTGTTCTCCTCTTTGCATCTTCTTGAAAGACTGACAACATGGCAGCCTCGAATCAACTCAAATGACCTGAAAATAAAGATTGTTTAGCATCTTGGTTTAGGGGATGGATACAAACAGCTAACTCTGATATTACAGCTGGAAGATTCCACAGTGAGAAACATAGTGGGAAATGGAAGCCCATAGGGACAGTTAATTCCCGCAGTGGAAGGCCAAGAAAAATCTCCGACGAGCAGGGGTGAAAGATGGTGAGAACAATCAAACTCCACCCACAGACCAATTCCAAAGACATACAGCATAATATTGCTACGGATAGTGTCACTGTGTATCCAGGGTTGGGTAGGGTTACTTTAACTGGATTACTTTCAATTACTTTTGGATTACTCCAATAGCAAATATGCTAATGAAAGACAAAAGAAACTAAATATGAATAAAATGACTAAATTTTGTGCAAGCTTGGGGAGTAATGGAATACATGGAACGGCAAAAACGATGTTGGCAAGCTGTTTGGATTTATTTTCATTTTGTCTCTGTCGCATTTTATGTTCGTTTTGCCGGAGATCAAAGAGATCAAAGCCAGGAGAGAAAGCTTACCATGTGTTGTGAGTCATCATTCTAGTCATATTTAGTTTCTTTTGTCTTTTATTAGCATATTTGGTATTGGAGTAATCCAAAAGTAATTGAAAGTAATCCAGTTAAAGTAACCCTACCGAACCCTGTGTGTATCATTTACCAATTCAGCGCTCTTTGCACAATGAGATGCTGTATGCAAGAGTAATGTGGCAGAGGACTTCTTTCCACAGACACTACCAGCAGAATCATCATAGACTGATTAAACACAAAATGATTTATTTGGACATAACAACAAAATAACACGTAATTTCCAGAAAAATATTTAATACCCACAGTAAAATTTGGTGACGGTTTTGTGGGACTGTGTGGCCATTGCAGCTACTGGCATTCTTGTTAAAGTAATAGGTTTTTCACAGTTGCCATGGAGCTCAATTAGCCCCGCCCGTGTGGCGCCAGCTGCGGCTCGTTGACGGATTGACTTCACTTCCAAGTACAATGCCCTGGAATGGCCATCCCAGTCCCTAAACCTGAACATTGTATGGTGTGATTTAAAGCAGGCTGTTCATGCTCAGAAACCATCAAAAACGTGGTCGGGGTCGAAAACGAGTCGTAAGCCAGAACAGGAGAGTAGACGTGGTCGGGGACAAAAAGAGGTCGAAAGCCCGGACGGGAGAGCAAAAACATGGTCGGGGTCGGAAACGAGTCGTAAGCCAGAACGGGAGAGTAGATGTGGTCGGAATCAAAACAGGTCATAAGTCGGGACGGGACAGCAGACGTGGTCTGGATCAAAACGGGTCGTAGTCGGAGAGAAACGGGAGCAAAAACAGGACAGGCGTGAGTCAGGGATCGAAAAAAGGTTTGCCTTGAAAAACAGAGGTTCGCAGACGGACTCACCAACAGGTAGGAGTGGGTTTAAATAGGGACAGGGAGCCAATCAGAGTCCGAAGCAGCTGGCGCCAAAGGAGCGGTCACAGCTGAGTCACATCTGTAATCATGACACATACAGTATTTCATTAGTATATTCCTTTTTGAAAGTGTTGTGTTCCTTCCATGACATCACAACTCTACAGGAAACAAGCCAGATAGGTGAACTCTGAGTCCCCCCGGCACGAGGCTAAGGGTTATATTATATTGATATCATATTTTGAAGACCAGCTCGGTGGCCTTGGGGGTATGGCGCCCGCCCTGAGACTGGGAGGTTGAGGTTCAAGCCTTAAACATTGGTACCCGTTGCCTCCCTGCTTGGCGTTCATCATTACGGGTTGGAATTGGGGGGTTTGGTAACCTAACGACTCCCAACACCTCAGTTGGGTTGAGCGAGGGGACTGGGAATCCCCTCCTCTGAATCAATCTCCCAAAAAGAGTCAGAACGGACTCTAGCCAGCTCCTGCTAGTTGGATAGGGAGATATGGCTGTGGTATATATAATATTTTGAAACATATCTGCCTACTTGTGGGAAAGTGCACTACATGTTCTGTGCCTAATTGAGAAATAAATCTGTTCGCGAGTACCTTTAGGAAGGTGAACAATGTTCTTAATTTGTGTTTCCAGTGTCATCCAGCACGCAACGGCCAACGGGGAAAGTGCTGGTGCGTGGACCAGAAGACTGGCATGAGACTGCCGGGCCCGGGAGAGACTCGCGGGGAATTGGATTGCCACCAGTTAATGACGGATACTCTGAGGGATTGAAAAGCCAAAGATTTCACAAGGAGCAGCTTAGTTCAACTAGTGCTCAAGATCGGATCTTCGTAAGGAAAGGCCCCAAAGGCTCACGGCATTCGTGACCTATGGTACTTGAGCTAGAGTAACAAAAGGAAAGAGTTTGGAATTTAAATGAGTCTTTTGTTGCTGTTATTTTCTTTCTGTGCACGTGAATCTTCCGGGCACTTGTTGTGTATTGTGATGAAAAGTTACGACCTGCAGTCATTTGATGCAGTATATGCTTTAAAGGGAAATTCAACCACCCGATATGTATCGACAATAGTATGTTCTTTGCTTACCCGCTAGTCTTTACTCAGTATTTTGATTAGTATCGTGCTAGTAAGATATATATTTTCAGAAAACGATCTTAGTGGTTAGGCATTTTACCACTTGTTGTCCACTGAAGACGACGTACCATTTGCTGCAATTTTCATTTACTGGGACCTGGCCCCAATCATGTCGATGCCACAGGCAATCGGGATTTTGCTTTTGGGGTCAGTTGAGCAGGGCGTTTTTTGGAGCAAAATGGTGTGGCACCAATGACATCGAGTATCAAACATGTTGGATAATTTTGCCATTCAGTCGTCAAATTCCTCAATTACGCGGTGCTATGAGGAAGATGCCGAGCTGCTTTTTCCCCATAACCCATGCGCTCTAAATACAAACACTGCGGTGATGTGTCGAAACATTCATGACGCCCTTCTAGAGGAGAAATGAGTCTATGTTTTTTCCAACATTCGTCATATAATACACAGCAAAGCAAAACAGGAAGTTTGACAGTACTTTATTCTATATTTAGAACATACATACAAATTTTCAACCTTTTCACCCACAAGTCAAGTCTTTAATTGAAATGGCAGTGAAAAACAGCGGTTGTATTAAAAACGGCATGCCTCACTCAATTGACCCGGGATAATTATCTATTGCGAACTAAGTTGGCCAGAATACAGCCATACAAAAAAAACATGACACGATTCGACTTACCAGCAAGTTATAATCCAGCCAGCACTCCCTATAATTAATACTACTAATGTACAAACCGTCGTTCACTCTCTCACACACACACACACATACACTGGAGTTTAAGTCGGTAAACATGTAATTATTACAGTTCAAGACAGGACACTGTTTCCCTTTTTTGATAACATATCGAAACGCTGCCGAGACCACCACGACTATCACCTGGCGGAGAATAGCATTCTCAGGGTTTCAAGTGCCGCGCACTGTCAATCACATAAACACGAAGCTTAAGTCTGTAAATAACCCGACAGTGTGGCCTTCATTGATACCCAGAGCCAATTCAGCAGATGTATCATGCCCATACGATGCTAATCCCCCCACTCAGTGTCAAAGCCCAGGGAAAACCACTGCCCTGGATAAGAACGTAGCTGGATGCAACCCCTTGTGACTGGAAGCCTCTGGCATAACGCAGACCATTGTCTTAGAACAATGTAATGCATTTATATAGCGCTTTTCAAGTCAATGAAGCGTTTTACAATGTGCTTTACACTTACCCATTCACACACACTCACATACTCACATTCCGATAGCAGCGTCAGCCATGCAAGGCAACTCCCTGCTTAGAGATTCAGTGGCTCACCCAAGGACACCTCGACATATAACACGGGGGAGCTGGGAATCAAACCTGCGATCTCTCGATCCCAAGACAAGCGCTTTACCTCCTGAGCTACTGTCGCCCGAAACAAAGCATTACTACAACTCTTTTTCCGTATCACCTGCGTTAATGTCAAGTCGCTAAAGTTTCCTTTAATCCTCGAGGACTGATAACAAGCAAATGTAATTTTGACTATTACCGCGGCAACCAACAATGACAACAACACAAAAAGCTACATCTATGTTGCAATGTGGCACAGTATGGCTGCCCTAGCGCCGTCGTCTGGAAATATAATGCTGACACTTTAAGCAACGCACTCTTATTTGTGTTATCTTTCAGCGCAGTAATAAATATGTGATCCCCTAATTCCCCACATAGTTGGCGCCAGGTTTGCGACGGGCTTTAGGTATCGCCAAATTCTGTCTCCTCTCCAGAAAACAGGTGAGCCATGATTGGTGGTTACCTGGTCTCTTGGAATCTCTGATGCTTTTTCCAAAGGACAGCAAGTGGTTAAATAGTTTTAAAAAGGGGTTTTCTCCTCAAATCATTCCACAAAAACAATTTGAACTCAACTAGTGGAGTCAAATATGTCTTATTATTGTAAAAAAAATTATTAATTATTATTGTGTTCCCCTTCTACAAGTAGCAGTCAAAAAGAAGGAAATATTTCATTTCAATACCTTTAAATGTTTAAAATCTGGAAACAAATCATAGTATACTCAAAGAGATGAAATTGAGAAACAGGCTCTTAGCATCCATATGGTTTGCATTTTACAGATTTGCAATAGTAAGACTCACGCTAAAAACAGTTTGAAATAACAGCCACCCTCAAAAAAACTTTAAATTGTTGCCATGTGAGTTCACTTCATCGTGATGATTTCATTTTTCGGTTTCATCCCAAAGGCCTGGAATAACAGGTTTACCAAAAAAATCTAATAAATGTTGATAGGACAATCTTATTTCTACAGCTGTGCTTCATTTGGTATATTACTTGGACAAGCACACTCTGTGTGATATACAGTATTAATTCACACACTTTAGTTTTGTTTTTTGGATGTTCTGATTGTGTGTATTTTTTGTGACAACTGAAAACAACTATTAAAATGCTTGTCATTTTTGGAAAATACTGATGTCTTGTACAAACACAGACAAACATTTCTTCATCAATAAAGCAATCATTTTTCTTCAGTAAGAATCTTCATAGAGTTTATTGGTCAAGGTACTTTATTCGGAAAATTATTTCAAAAGCATTTTCAAGTCAGGTTTATGAAATGTATAGGTTTCTTCAGAAAACAAGTCAAGTCATTTTTATTTGTATAGCCCTTATGTCACGAGGCGTGGAGACCGGACCAGAACGGAGGCAGGGGGCAGGAAGGGAGAACTCAATTGCGTGACGATCAAAACTTTTATTTAACAAAATAAAAGTCATCCAAAAACTCCGGGACAAAACAGAACAAAAACATTCTTACACTCAGAATGGTCAGGTACAGGTTTCCTCCGACTCAAACTAAACAGGCCAGGGCATAACAGAACGGAAAAGGTGTATTGAGCCAACACCCGCAATACCCACAACCCAACCTTAAGTAGCAGCCACGCAATTAGCTGATCTGCTTCAGCTGGTGCCCAGGGGGCGGGGCAGACCGGTCGCCACGGCGACCATGACACCTTAATCACAAAGAGTCTCAAAGGGCTGCACAGGTTATTACACAGACTATTTTTCAGACTATTATTACATCATCCCCTGATATGGAACCAACATGAGGGCAAGGAAAAACTCAAAAAACCTCAACATGAGGAAAATGAGGAAAACAAGAAAGCAAGGCAGTCATGGTAAAATCAATTGTTTTTTCAATGTTTATTTTGTTACACCAGGAGTCTCAAACACACATGGGTGAATCGTAGCCCGCCGGGTGATAGTTTGAGGCCTCTGCCTTAATATGAAAATTTAAAGGGACAGTGTGTATTATTAAGCACCTCTCGGTGGTAAAAAACATCGATTAAAAATATATTGATTGAAAAAAATAAGCATACATACATAAACAGGCATGTTTTAAGATGCTGGCCAGTCAAGATATTTTTATCTATCATGCATAACAAGAGGCTCTCCTGATGTAATTGTCCGCCATTTTGTTGCGAAGGGTACCCAAATAAAAAACGAAAGGCTGCCCAAAAAAAAAATCCGAAGGGAAATGGAGCGTTATGGTCACTTTGATTCTTCTTAATTCTTAATCTTTTGAAGGATTTTATAATTTTGTGCAGACATGTAGTGCTATGCTAACTGTTATTTAATAATGTGGAGCACATTTGGGAAGTCGTTGACTTGAAAAGCGTTATGTAAATGAAGATCATTTCATTTCAATAACTATTTATGGATACAAACCATTTACTGCAGCTTTTACACATATTAAAAAAATATCAATAACAACCTCATGAAATTGTAGGAATATAGTCATATCTTACTTATTGAAAATCCTTTTTGTTTGTGCACAAAATCCATGCTCCTTCCATTCCTTGAGAAGATTAGAATTACTTTGTCGCACAGATTGTTTAGCGTCATGATTACTGATGTGACTCAGCTGTGCCTGCTCATTTGGCGCCAACCGCCCCGGGTTCTGATTGGCTCCCTGTCACTATTTGAACCCAGTCCTGTCTGTCCCCTGTTGTCAGTCCGTCTGCAAACCTCAGTGCATACTAGGCAAGACTTTTTCGACCCTCACTCCCACATGTCCGGTTTTTGCTCCCGTCTGTCTCCGGCTACGACCTGTTTTGCTCCTGACCACGTCTGTTCTCCCGTCCTGGCTTACGACCTTTTTTTGTCCCCGACTACGTCTACTCTCCCGTTCTGGCTTACGACTCGTTTCTGACCCCGACCACTCCTTGCTCTCCCTCTCCCGGCTACTGACCCGTTTTTCCGTCCGTGACACCGCCATCGCTCGCTACGGAAGATCCACTTCTGTGATCAGATCCCAGTCTGAATCCGAAAGCGACTTGCTTCCCGTGTCCAGCGAACACCGGGTCGTCGGCGCAGCCCTTCCTCTTTCTTTCAATAAAACTTGTGGTAAACGTCATGCAATCGGGTCCTGTTTCCGTTCTGGTCCTGACAGTTTTGTGTCATAATTGCCCTATTTGGAACACCTGTGACAGCTTGATTGGCGGCAAGAGCCCGGACAAGCTGATTGGTGGCCACACCCTTCTTAAGCCCCGACTTCAGTTCAAACTTTGTCAGATCGTTGCGAGCTGTTGTGTTTCACTCAGTGAGCGTTCCCGTCCGTCTTTGTCCCTGTTAAAACCTGTTTCCTGCCCGATTCCCGTTTTTCGACCCGTTTCCGAACCTGACTACGCCTGTTTTGCCTGCCGCCTGCCTACGACTACTATTACAAACTCGACATCACCTCTGATCCCCAGCCCTGGTCAAACGACGTGCCATTCCCGCCTGCCTTCTTCCGACACGGACGTGTCACTCCCGCCTTGCTCGATCCCGCTCTCCGCCAGTCTTCGGATCAAGCAATCAAGCAAGCCTTACTCTCACTCTCTTTCAATAAAATCTGAGAAACGCATGCAATTGAGTCCTGTGTCCGTTCTGGTCAGAAAGTTGCACACAAAGCCCACACATAACTATTCGCGCCTGGGTTGAAATGAGATATTAACAAAAAAAGACAGTACACAGTGTTTTAATAACAAACACGCATGGGGAAAAGGCACCGTGACACGGCAACGCAGCAAAACAACACAGTACTAAGAGGGTTGGTTAAAAAAAACACACACTGGTGAAAAACACTATGACATAGCAACACAAGCACGGTAACGCATCAAAAAATAGAAAGGAAAAAAAAAAGAAAAGCAGCCGTAGTGTTGAAATCGTGTTACAAAAGTTTTGGCTTATAGTCCGGTAATTACGATACATTCTCAAGGAAAGTTGCCCCCAAATAATTATATATAACAAACAATAATTATAACATAACACAATTCATTATTTGTCTTCGTAAAACATTCTCATTTTGTCAGCAGTTAATTTTGCCAATGTTAAGCATTATTTTTCATATTTTGCTGTCATGAACCAGAGCAGGATAGGACCCAAACGCGTGACGTTTCTCACACAAGCCCATTATTTTACGGGAAATGTGTAGTCATGCACTTTAAGCAGCAGTCTGGCGTGAAAAGATAAGAAGCCAGAGGCCGACGAGATCGATACCAATTGCCCGAGTAGTTATCGGACAGATGAGGTCGATACAAGACAGTACGGGACAGACAGGATTGATATCAAAATAGGGGATCGAAATTAAACAGGACAAACTACACGGGAACGAAATTTGAAACCAATATTAAACAACGAGGCAGACAGGATTGATATCAAAACAGGGGGATTTAAATTAAACAGGACAAACTAGACGGGAACGAAACTGGAAACCGATATTAGACAGGACAAAATAAACGGGAACCATACCGGACAGGAAATACCAACAGTGAACAGGACCGAGTCAAAACCCACGTTTTTCTGGGTAGAGGTTCGTTGACGGGCTGACAAAGGAAGAATGAGAGCACTGAGCTTAAATTGACGGAAAGCCAATCTGTAAATGCGCCGCAGCTGGCACCACATGGGCGGGGCCAATTGGGCGTCATGGCAACCGTGACATTTTGCTATAAATTCCCTTTTCCAGCTTCACACCGAAATAATTGATTTGAAGTCAAGTCAAGTCAAAAGTCAGGCCAAATTTCTTTAAGAACACAAGATGTCTCAAAGGACTGCACAGGATTACAATTACACCATCCCCTGATCTTAGACCAACATGCGGGCAAGGAAAGAACTCAAAACCTGAGCATGAGGAAAATAAGAAACCTTGAGAAGGGGCCTTAAAATTGTTCATCCCCCTCTAGGATGACCAGGATGCAACAAATTAAGTATTGTGTAACAGTACACAAAACATGGTGAACACAATACATGTTGAATTTTGTCCAGAAACTGCAAGAAAGCAACAATGCCTCAAGCCTGTAAAATAGTCCAAAAAGTCCAGGACAGCAACGAGTCAGCTCCCCATCTCTGCCGGCTGGTCCATGCAGGCGTTGACATGCTTCAGGTTGAAAAACAATTGAGATAAATACAGGAACAATGAGAAGGATACTATTGACAGTGTTTTACCTGTGAAAGGTGATGGGTCCCGGGGACTCGCATGCTCAATAATCTATGGGTCCCAACAGAGATCTATGGGTCCCCAAAATTTTGTGTTATCGAGGTTGACATTGTAAATCAGCGACAAATGTATAATATAAATCTATATATTCATTCAGTTTTAATCATCACAGTTTATTGGTCATACAAATCAGTTATCACCTCAAGATTTTTCAGTTCACAACAATATTGTACATTATACAAAATAATATTGCTGAAATAATTATATTAATATATATTTTGATCCAGTTTTAACCATCACAGTTAATTGGTAATACAGAGCAAGTTATCACTTCTGATTTTGCAGTTCATATATTCTTTGTGGTTTGCTGTCTCGCCACAAGTTGTAATGCCTTCTCAAGGTCCAATCCATTATCATCCTCCTCATAGCGTCACCAGGAATATAATTTAGTCCATTTTGGCAAAAAAGTCCTTTTCTTGCTAGGAGTATTATTTTGTTTATTTTCTTTCGTCGAATCGTTCGCTTCAACACACGTGTTTTCCTTGCCTTCGCGGTCTTCCGAAGAATTTCTCTGCCATTTTTTCGTGCCGGAATTATTGCCGTTGTTACCAGTTTCTGTGTTATGTTTCGACTTATTACTGACACTGAGGAAATTACCAATTTTGTGTTGATTTTCACCTTAACTCGACGACAACCACCACAACAATGACCTAATCTCGAAGCAACGAGATCTGGTTTGCCGAGATCGGCGTGCAGGCGAAATCTCGAAGCGTGAGACCAAAACAACAATGGCGGATCTGCCTGACAAAAAGTTTGGAGTGCGGTAAATCCTTGTAAAAAAAAAAGTAATCGGGTAATAATGACAATTTTGTGTCAAAAAGGTTGCGTCCGGGGACGCACGTTGATTTGAGACTATGCGTCCCCAGCAAAAATGATGCGTCTAGGACGCAGGGACGCGGCCAAACGAGAACACTGTATTAAAAATACTTGGTGTAGTGAAATTAAATTTCCCACGTTAGAGTTGACAAGTTTTGTATCATCATAATGTCACTCACTTAAACTAAATGCAGAAGTTTGATTAGACGGGACGGTAGAAGAAACAAACTTGATGGCTTTAAAAAAAACAAAACGATATGCCCATGATTTTGATATTTACTGCAGGAATTCAAATACACCAATGGGTCTCCAACCCACGGTCACCAGGAACACAATAGAAGAACACCAGAGTAGCTCATAAATCTGTTCTGAAAATAGCTCACCAGTGATGGTTTATTGACTTAGCCTATTGCAACCCTGCTTTTAATAATTACAACCTGGTAATAACATGATAATTACATAGAAATAATGTAACAAAACATTATAACTTGTTGTGTGTATCAGAATGACAGCCCTTTGCGCTAATAGTAACTAAAAAGTAGCCCTCAGCTTCAAAATGGTGACTCCTATTTGCTAATCACTTGTACCGAAAACATTCAAAAGTAAACACGTACATCTTCACCGAAATGTTTTTGAATTTAAGTCGTATGTCTCTAACTTGGCTGTAGTGACCTGTATACTGATTTTTTTAACAATAGCGTGTATAGACAATTAGGTCAAAATAAGCCAAAGACGAGAAATAAGACTTGTCTTGTGTTAATATTTAAACACTGAAGTGATCAAAAATCTGAAAGTGAGTTTTACAGTTGTTGGAATTGTTAGGATTTTCGTACTATTATTTTTCCCTTTTCACATTCTAATGCATTAAATAAAAAAAAACATCTTGCTTCTGTTGTCCTTTCTTGTATTTGAGTTTGGGCCAAGGGTAAAATGTGTTTGAAGGTATCAGAACCAGAACAGACAGAGGACCCAGACGCGTAACGTTTTCACACAAGCTTTATTTTACGGGAATGGGGCAGTCATGCGCGTGAACACAAACGCCAGGGATTCGGCACGGAAAAACAGGAAGCCAGAGGCAGACGAGATCGATACCAGATACACGAGTAGATACTGGACGGACGGGATCGATACCGGACAGGGCGAGCTAGACGGGATCGATACTGAAGCAATAAAAAAAATCATGTATATGTGGCACTTTAAGTCATATTTTTCAGGAAATGTAATTGATAAAATCCAACAGCAAAACCAAACATGACATCTTGAAAGGCAATTTGAGAGAAAAAAAAAAGAATAAAAAGAATAGAGAACACTGATATTTATTGCATCATCAAGATATGGTACCATATTATTATTATTATGATTATAATTATAATTATTACTATTGTTAGTAGAGAATTGGAAAAATTATGGATACTGCATTAAATGATATTAAACAGAACTTGACAATAATGTACCTGGACGAAGTACTATGATATATTTGTATAGATCAGCCAAATTTAATGAACAAAAAGACAGAAATTTTGTCATCAAAAAATCAATTTTAGGCAGTGTTCTTGTTTGCCCGCGCCCCTGCTTCCTAGACGCATTATTTTTGCTGGGGACACATGGTGTCAAATCAACGTGCGTCCCCGGAACCCAACTTTTTTGACACGAAATTGTCATTATCATTTTTAACAAAGATTTACCGCACTCCAAACTTTTCGTCAGGCGGATCCGCCATTGTTGTTCCGGTCTCGCGGTTCGAGTTTTCGTCTGCATGCCGATCTCGAGTTCGAGTTGTGTAGTGAAAGTCCGTCTCTTTTTAGAGAACCGGCTTTTTCGGCTCAACTCATTAAAGTCTCTCAAACGGCTCACTTGCTTTGATGCATTATATTACGAATGATTATGTTGTATAAAGAAGTTACGAAAAAAAGGAAGTATAAAAGGAGAAAATTAAAAAAGACAGGTTTGTGGTGATCCCTTTTAATCAGTATATCACCAACAATAATTTAATGCAGAAAATGAATTCATAATTTGAATAAGAAAATGTATTATTCTACTTAATTATATTTGCACATATTTTTTCCTTCTACAGTGAACGTCCAAGCGACTTTATTTTTTAACTTTTTTTATAATAAACCTCATTCATGTCGAGCAGCTCAGTGTCTCGCAACAAAATGTTCATTAACAATATATATGATATAAGGAAACACATGTAATGCATGGGGGCGGCAGTAGCTCAGGAGGTAGAGCTCTCGTCTTGGGATCTAAGGATTCCAGTTCAAATCCCGGCTCGTCCGTGTTACATGTCAAAGTGTCCTTGGGTAAGACACTGAACCCCCAATACACCCAGGTTAGCGCCTTACATGGCTGCAAGGCCGCTATTGGGAAAATGTGGAGCACATTGTAAAGCGCTTTGAGAAGTCATTGACTTGAAAAGCGCTATATAAATGCAGATCATTTCATTTCATGTACAATATAACATGTTAAACTACATAAATAAACATGTTTGAAAAAAAAAGATTTGTTTGTATTTTGTAAGGGAAAATACGACAGTTTGTAAGGGCATGGAGCACCCTAAATTTTGGGGACCCATAGATCTCTGTTGGGACCCATAGATTTTTGATCATGCAAGTCCCCGGGACCCATCACTTTTCACAGGTAAAATGAACATGTTTAGGTAAGACAATTTTAGTCTTCCTGTGCTTTCTTGAGACTGTTTGTCATTGGTTGCGAGGGCTGGTAAAAGCTATTAAATTATACTTACGACAAGCCTCCAACAAAAACCTCAGGAATGATACATCATAATACCCTGACCTCGGCAGCTTCTAAAAATACCTCCATTGCCCAGCACCAGAATAAACTTTCAAGTCTGCTTAGTTCCAGTAAGTGGGTCCATTTTGGGGAGCTGCGCAGGCTTAAGATCTGTGCTTGTAACTGCCTTACGAAAGCAGCTTTTTAGGTCATCCATTGATGGATTGAAAATGTCACAGGCTCATACAACGCCCGAGGCATCCAGCAGCTGTGCCTCTGAGGCCCTTGTGTATGTACAGGTGTGTGTATACATGTTCGGACTGAATAGACGGGCAGATTAAAGGATCCGTTTAACCCACCCTTAATCTTGTTATTTTAACGTTAGCGTGATCCAAGTGTGAGGTTTGAGGTTGTCGTGTAGACCAGTGGTCCGCGAACTTGTCTGTACCACAGACCGGTGTTTTACCGAAACATCCAACCTGACAGAGAATTTTGTTTTCTTTGTTGTTAAGTAAAACTAGCATCACTGAAATTGTTGCAAACAGAACTTTTACTCATGACAAATAACGAGGGTCCTTGACAATGTTCCCTCTGATTTTCCTCGGGCCTGAGCGTTCACACAAAGACGGTGAGCAACGCTTGAAACAACAGTGAGCAACAGCAATTCCAAGTATGGCAACTAAATCATTATCAAACATGTCCAAAACTTGACATCACGTTATATTTTGCGGCAATGCAAATTTAGTTTTCACTTTTGAATGAATTGACTAATGTATTATTGCAAAGGTTGTACGGCCTACAAACGTCATTTGTTTTTACAACAATTCTTTCACAAGATTTCCATTTCTTTTTCTTCCTGGTATCTTTTGTCGTATAATACTAACATTTTGGGGGGCTTATTTAGTCGGTTGCACGATACAGATCTGTATTTAATAACATTTTTAGTGTAACTACAATGTTGGGAACAAGATTGACTCGGTATAATTGGAAATTATTTGAATGCAACACAAACTTTTTCTTCTTTTTTTTTTAATTCCTTTAAAAAAAATCTCATTGCGTTTATTTTTTCCTAGCTGTCACTTTTTTCTTTTTGATCTCTATTTACTTTTTTTCCCTTTGTTTCTTTCTTTTCCTTTTTTCTGGCTTTTTTCAGAATTTTTCCTTTTTTTTTCCTTTTGTTTCTTTTTTTTCTCAGCTTTTCACTACATTATCATTTTGGTATTTTTTTTCCTTTTTGTTCTATTTCTCCCCTTCCTTTAAGTCTGGGGGCGGCAGTAGGAGGTAGAGCGCTCGTCTTGGGATCAAGGGATCCCAGTTCGAATCCCGGCTTGTCCGTGTTACATGTCGAAGTGTCCTTGGGTAAGACACTGAACCCCTAATACCCCCTATAAGCAGGTTAGCGTCTTACATGGCTGCAATACAAGGCCGCTATTGGGAAATGTGAAGCACACTGTAAAGCGCTTTGGGAAGTCATTGACTTGAAAAGCGCTATAGAAATGCAGATCATTTTTCATTTTGTGCACAATTTTACATAATATTTGGTCGTGTAGGGATTAAAGAAGCAAAAACAACCTGATGAGCCGTTTGGGACCCGAAAGAGCCGGTTCTTTTTAATGAGCCGAGCCGAAGAAGCCGGTTCTCGAAAAACTCGAAAAACTCTACTGACTTCACTCGACTTCGTGACTTCAAAATACTGCATTTAGGACACAGTGTCAGGGAAACCCGTGTATTTTTACCTTCATGCTCTATAACTTTGACTTAATTCACTTCTTAATGAGCCCTGATTTTTGTGAGCTGGCTAGATTTTCTTGTGTGCGGAAAGGCTCTGGGTAGTGCGCAATTGCGCACACACGCAGTTTAGAGGGAACATTGCTCTGGATAGATTTTCTTGTGCGCTGAGAATGTGGGGGCAGTGCGCGATTGCGCACGCGCGCAGCTTAGAGGGACCATTGGTCCTTGATTACTGTCGTCAACAAACACCATGCTAAAAAACTACCGCAGAAAAACACACCAGGCTTAAAAGCTATGTCAGAAAACAGTGCAATGGTAACTCTACTTACGAATGTCTCTTCAAACAAATGTTTCAGGTTACAAAGTACCTGAAAGGGAATATATTGCCTCTAGTTACGAAGATTTCCTCTCTTCACGAACCCAATAATAGAGCACAGAACGCGTTGCTATTTGCCACTCCCAGAGATTCCACAACGTAAACAAACAGGCTATTGCTTCAAATCTTGCAACCACTGCGCATGCGTGCTCCGGGCATGCTCTTCGTGTCACCGTCACAGTTCAGAGTTCACAGACGAGGAAGAGGAGGGTTTCCGGCAAGATAGCGGGGAGGAGGACACAGCCATCATTTAATCAGCACGGATAAAAGACATATCTGCAAAGTTCCAGGAAGTTTAGATATTTGTGGAAAAGAATCACCTGGAAAAAGTGTTGACAAGTCGAGCTATCGCCACCCCTGCCTTGGCCATTTCTGACTCATAGGCAAAAGTCACCAAAAGCAGATGTCATTGGATTAGTTTTTCAATAAACGCGAGGAAAAGTTAATGATTATTTCTGTTATTTCTGATTTGTCAAAGATACCATACTTATCTTTTGCTTCTCGCTTCTCTACCTACCGAGTTTTCAGGTGACGAAGCTACTCCTGGAACGAATTAACTGACTGCCTGTAAAATATGGTGTCGTTCTAACCTGCCAGAGTGGAATGTCTTTCTGGGAAAATATACTGAGTCAACAAAACTAAAAGTGCTGAGTCAGCTTTTTGGAGCATTTTTCTCATCTAGGGCAACCCATAATCCTTCATTACAACCAGTAATCGTTGCTCAATTGCGGTGGTGTACTACGGTAAAACCACAGCAGAACGCTCACTCAAACGCTGAGGTTTTTTCAAACAAAAAAAATCTGCGTATACACCGATAAATACTGTATAAACAAAAAAAAAAACAAGGCTTTTTTTTCCCCGTGCGGCCTGGTACTAAACGACCAATGGCCTAGTACTGGTCCGCGACCTGGTGGTTGCTGACCACTCGTGGAGACAGTCATGCTTTATTTTATTTTTGATAGATAGATAGATGGATAGATAGATAGATAGATAGATAGATAGATAGATAGATAGATAGATAGATAGATAGATAGATAGATAGATAGATAGATAGATAGATAGATAGATAGATAGATAGATAGATAGATAGATAGATAGATAGATAGATAGATAGATAGATAGATAGATGGATAGATAGATAGATAGATAGATGGATAGATAGATAGATGATAGATGGATAGATGGATAGATAGATAGATAGATAGATAGATAGATAGATAGATAGATAGATAGATAGATAGATAGATAGATAGATAGATAGATAGATAGATAGATAGATAGATAGATAGATAGATAGATAGATAGATAGATAGATAGATAGATAGATAGATAGATAGATAGATAGATAGATAGATAGATAGATAGATAGATAGATAGATAGATAGATAGATAGATAGATACTTTATTCATCCTCTTTGTTTTTTATCTTCAGTCCTTTTAAAGTTTATTTTCAAAAGGCTTCATTTCTGTTAACAGTAAAAATTCCGATTTCCCACTGTCCTTAAATGCATTATATCCCCTAACTCTAACAACCATTATGGCGGGCAGTTACTGTAAATACAGTTTATACAATTAAAAGTATTTTGTCAGATTTAATCAAATATTGCTAAAAATTGAAAAAAGCATACAAGTACATAAAAATTGATAGGCACCCGTATTTGTTATCTGCCAGAGGGCCACAGTCATCACAATCAATTATAACTAAAATCAGTTTAATTCAGGTTGAATGGGTGGAGATGTAGGATAAATCCGGCGGGCTTTTGGTTGTTTCAATAGAGGGAACACATTATAACAACTACAGACTTGGTTCAGCTCGCCAAAAATGTGAGCAAGAATGCAAAGCATTTGTCTTCCAAAAACAATGAAGAATTGAGAAAAAAACACGCTGCGTGGTATAAATCAGACAGTGTACTGAAAAGGTGCTTGAGATTTTTACATTCATCTCAAAAGGACCACTAGATGTCACTGTATTGTGTAGTGCCACCATAAAGGGGTTCTTAAAAGCACAAGGAAGAATACAAACGACGGAGATTTTATTCGCCCAGCATTTTGTAAGGTTTTTGGAAGTACCCGTAGCAGCAAAATGGCAGACAGTAATATCAGCTCCCTCTAGGTCACAGGTGTCAAACAGGCGGCCTGGGGATTGAATCCGGCCCGTGAGACAAGACTCAAAGAAGCGCAAGAGAAAAACAAGCTGCAGGTTGAAATATGTCCACTTGATGTTGCCAAAGAAAGGTGCCTCGAACAAAGACACTGTACTTGTATTTCTTTCTCTCTCTCTCTCTCTCTCTCTCTCTCTCTCTTTCTCTCTTTCTCTCTTTCTCTCTCTCCCTCCCTCCCTCTTTTCCACCCCTTTACTCCCACTCTCTGTCTTTGTCTCTTTCTCTCTCTGTGTCTTTTTAACTTATTTTGCTCTAATTTCCTTTTTTCCTTTTCTCTCTTTTCTCTTTCTCTCTTCCTACCCTTTGCGCTTTCTTTTCTCTTTTCTCTCCTTCTTTCTTTGTATTTCTCTTTGGATTTCTTTCTTCCTCTCTCTTTCTTTCCCCCTCTCTCACGACTTCTCTTTTTATCTCTTTTGTTTCTCAAGCTCTCTCCCTCTCTCTTTCTTTGTCCCACCCTCTCTCCCTTTCCCTCCCTCTTTCTCTTATTTCTTTATCTCTCTTTTTATTTCTCTTGAATCTACTAGTTCGGCCCCCGACAGAATGTTTGTTCTATTGTGTGGCCCCCGAGTTAAAATGAGTTTGACACCCCTGCTCTAGGTGAACCTCATTTTATGTAATATATACAAATTCATGAAAAGGACTAATATCCAATCTATAATAGTTAACTACATTTAATAAACAATCAAATCATTATGATCAAATATGGGAGTTTTTTTAAATTATTTTGATGCATTTTTACGTTTTCTCTCAAATATTTTTTTTATGTCAACGTAAATTATCTTATTTTATTAGAAAACTTAAAAAACAGTGAAATCAGAAAAAAATGTTTGTTGTCCTTTTTTTCTTATTTTTCTAGATTTCAAATTATTTACTCGAAAAAAAGTGCAATATACTGTATTTGTTCAAAGGAATCTTCCCAATAAAAATATCTATTTTTAATTAAATGATCGCGAAATCAGGAACAAGATAAATATTACTTTTTTTTAGAAGAAGAAGGAGGAAAACACATAGTAACATTATAAAAATCCTAAAATATGAGCAAAACTATCTGATAATTTTGCTGACGTTCCGAGGATTTTCTACAGATTTCTTTTTATTTCAGTATATAGTATAACAACATTATTTTTCTAGTTAAATACAACATTATTTTTTATGTATTTTTGTGTTTGTAAAAGTCCACTTATCCTCTTCATATCATAAATGAAGTTTTGGTGAAGTGACTGAAAAAATGAGCAAAACTTAAAAGGAGTGGATTTCATTTTTGTTATTATGAAATTTGGTATAGTAAAATCGTAACATATTAAATGAGTGACAAAATGAGTTTTGAAAATTATTAAAAAATACGATCAGAATAATTAAAGTAAGATGTTGTTTATTTTTCATTTTTTTTCATTTTTGTTTCATTGCACATTGCTATGCACTGTTAATTAACAAGGATCAAGGGTTGAGATTGAGAACATTGGTAAAACACTTAATTCTGTCAACATACCCAACCAATGTAATCAAATGTTAATTTTTTTTGTTAGTGGGTCTTTTTTCTTAACTTAATGGAAAAAAATGTATTTATTTAAAAAAACTGCGATTTTAAATATTAGTGTAGGGGGTATACTATGCAAGTGTTGTGCGCATGCGCCATCATTGAAGCCCCTCTTCTTTCTCATCCGTGTGAAACCTGCTGAAAATTCGACTGCCGAATTTCTATTTAAATCGAAACGTCCAAAACTAAGGAGTAGGTCGGAGTTTGGGTGAGTTTTCTCCTATAATGGGTTTTATTAAAATTGACGAATTACAATTTGATAAGCACGTCAATATCCGAAGACGCTGTCATGTTAGTTTGGCTAGTTAGCATGCTAGCGAAGCTAGTCATAAGCTAGCAAAACGACAGTCGTTTCTACCTTCGTAATATGGTAATTACAAGTATTTATATGTCTTGTTATTTTACACATTACCTTGTTTTATACCAAATAAACTTCCCAATTTCAAATGAATGGCGTATTGTGTGAATTTAGATTCAGTCTAACTGTCGGGTTCACATGCTCCATTGTTGTCTGACCCACTTGCTAGGTTGTTAGCCTAGCATGTACCCTGCATAGTCTCAAGCAATTACAAACAAAATAATCAACCAAATGCACTCTAATTGTAATCAGAGAAATAAACTCTATTACATGGATAAAAGTCATATGGTAAAGAAATACCTGAAGGTGGCGTAAAAGCATTATATTTGATGCTTTAATGGAGGCTACAAGTCAAATGGATGGCCGATTGTAGTTTGTTCTGGTATTGTGTCCCTATCTATTTATTTAAAAGCTTCGGAGGAATTTGGGTATCTTATCTGCAATCTCAACACCAATTCAGTTATCTGATTTCCAGAAATTGGCGACTTGGAGAGTGATTTAACAGTTCTATGTTATTCTAGGACGAAAATGGTGAAAGTAAGAAACGGACCGTTTCAAATACAGTCCAAATGCGAACTACAACTCTCCCATAATGTCCTTTTGTATTCATACATTGTCTTAAATATTTGTTGCAGAAGTGACTGGAACGGACTAAAACCTACATCTGTGGCAAGATGTCAAGTAAGGACTTTTGATTGTTAAATCTGCCCTTGATACATGGGATAGCGTCACTTAAAATCAGCTATTTGTAACCCAGTATCTTTATTTTGCTGTTTGGATGTCCGGCATTATTTGATTTTCTTAGAAAAAGCATTTATTTCGTATTCTCTTGGGATTATTATTATTTTTTTATTCCAGAGAGGCCCTCTTATGCTCCTCCTCCTCCCCCGGCACCTACAACTGTAAGTACAGCTTCACGTATGTGATTGTGATTAACTCGAACGTGAAATATGGATATTTTCCTTTTGATCACTTAAAAAACATGTCCTACCACAGCTTATTTTGTTCTCATGTACCATTTGCTTTATTTTGTTCCTTTCCTTCTCATTTGTGTCTCTGTCCCGTTTTTTTCCATTAGCAAATGCCCAATACTGCGGGATTTGTAGGGTACAACCCCTACAGTCATCTGGCCTACAACAACTACAGACTGGGAGGGAGCCAAAGCAGCAACAGTCGGGTAACGGTATGACTATTGTCATAGCAAAAAAGCAAATTTATGTATGTATTTAATTTATTCAGTCAGTTAAATATAATGCTGCTTTTGATGCATGACATGGCTTGCTAGTTTGAAAGCAACATGTTTTAAGCCCCTACAAATAGAGAAAACACACAAAAACATTAGCCACTGATGAGCTTTATACTTATTTTACAAACATAAATATTCTATTGAGATTGTCCAAATAGTATTACCCAAAGTCAACCGTATAACACAGACTTCAATGCTGCCTTCCAAATATTAACAGTGCACACTGGTTCGTCATCCATCTAAGCTTTTGAATTCTGCGTTTCTGATGGCCATCTTAAGGGCCATGTCATCCTTGTTGCCATGGAATCATGCTGTCTGTTTGGCAAGACTTTGGCTGCCGAACAGTAATTCATTGCTGCATGAAATTTGCTTTTTTGCTAATGCAAACAAATTATGCTCAGTAGCAGACAAAATCTCATTTTTGTGAATACTTCATTTGCATTATTTTTTGTACTGTCTGAAAACTATTAAATCATGTGTTACTGCACTTGGGGGGATTAGAATTTTCAATTTGCAGGTCAGCTACTATACCAATTTTCATAAAACTTCAACCATTTATTATAGTCTCTCCTTCCTCTTTGTTTTCCTTTGTAAGAATTCCTCAGGAATAAATATACCCAAGCCGCCCAAGCCACCTGACAAGCCACTGATGCCATATATGAGATACAGTCGAAAGGTAAATACTGTACACTACACTATGCAATTCGCATCATCATGACCACATTTGAAACACTTGAATGCATTAATCACTTTTGAGTCAATAACTATATTTAAAAAGCCAATGTGTTCTAATCAAGGTAGGTTTTGTCAAATTTAGCCAGGCCACATTTAGGATAGTCTTTTCATGTTGTGGAATTTAATCTCGGAGATGGAGTTTAAAGCACTCGGCCTCCTCTGGTTTGTGACCTCTCTGCAAAGAGATGCCCACTTATATAGCCCCTCCAACCCAATCCCACCCCCATGTCTGGTTCTCATCACCAGGTTTGGGATCAAGTAAAAGCCTCCAATCCTGATCTGAAGCTATGGGAAATTGGGAAGATAATCGGTGGCATGTGGAGGGACCTCACTGATGAGGAGAAACAGGATTATTTGAATGACTATGAAGCAGAGAAGGTTGGTTGTTTTACTAGGAATGTTTATGGGTCCTTCATGCCTGGTAGTCGTGAGATACAGTGAATGTGAGGTTCACACACTCCTGTTCATGCACTGTTTTTTGTGATGTAAAAGAAAAGGGGGAAATAATTCATCAACATTTTCCGCTCTTAAACTGAATCAAGGGTGGTAGTTGTTCAGAATTGCCAGTAGCATTAGATCTTTTAAATGAACAAACCTGACACAATATAGTCTTTCTATGTTTGCCATTATAAATGTTGTACTCTGCTCCTAACATGGTTTTGCTGTCGATCAAAGTTTTTTTTTTTTTAGCTAATGCTGACTGTCTTGACTAATTGTTTACCTGCTAATTGTTTACCTTCTGGCCAAAGCCACAATTTTAGCTAAGAAAAAAAACAGCCCTGTAGGTATGGGAAATGGCACTTCCTCCATTTGTTGTTATGGCAATGTTTTTGTCTGCAAAGATCATACTTTTTTGAATCATGGAAAGAAAAATAACTGCAGTTCTGCAATAAAAACATTTGTAACTGATCATAATCTGGTCCCAAAAATGCAATTTAAAACTGTAGAACTGTTCCGCCCATTAAAGGACCTGATTATTTTGGCAGAACCACAGCTAAATAGTAGCGTTTGAATATTGTCCCGTCCCACAGTCTCATGCAGTGGAGAAAAACGCTCTATTTGATTATAAGCAAGTCCAAACAAAAGTCATACTTCTGATAATTTCACAATTCAAAGCAAATAACCCTACTGGTCTCCTAGGCACATCTGCGAAAGTAAAGAGTAGAAAGCTTAGCAAACATCCTAACAATAAAACTTGCTGTCAAGTTGCTAATTAGCTATTCCGGGCAATGAATTTACCACAGATTGATCATTGTGATCAAGAGAGAGTTGAATACTTTTGTCAGAACCATTTTGCCAGGAAGCATGTTAAAAAGGTTGGTGAACAAAATGTGCTCACATATATGTGTGGAGTCCTCAACAGTACAGTAATGTCTGTTCAAGCAATGGTGACCAGGCATCTCTTTTTGGTGAAGTGACTGAAATCTCGATTTTTATGCTGTTAATTTAATCGGTATAGCTGATGTGGACAGCACCAGAGGCTTCATGTCGTGCAAGCCTCTATTCAAGTATCATGCCTTCTTTTCGTCCTCAAAGCGAGCTACTGTTCTAAGATCGCCCTCCGGGAGTATTCGGCAAACTTGGAAAAGTGTAAAGGGTCGCTGCGTCTAAACACCGCTTCACTGTCCCGACAGTTTCAGTTCTTTAGTTTGAATTCAGTTCTTACACACACTACACCCTCATAAAAATGTATTTTTTTTTTCTAAAACACTGTCAGAACAATTACCAAAGATGACCGTTCTATGCTGGCGTTGTAGTGCCTTCAGAGACCAGAAACTATCAGATCTCTTAAAGTACAAAAGCAAGCTCTAGCGACATTTCCCCGCCAGTTTTGTTTCAGATATTTGACGTTTCACTAGCTTGAAAAAAAAAACTTTGTCAATATGCTGCACTAGGTGAGCATTGATTTTTGTCGCTGTACAGCAAACAAATTCCATCTATTTATTTTACTTATTTTGTTTAAATCAAAAGTCACATGAAACAATGCTTTGTAGATTGATAGATGCATGAATTTCTGGTATTTAAATTATGTTAAAATTTCGGGTTGGCAGCATTTTCCCGTCACTAAAAATATCGGTTATGTGCGGACTACCATGTGCTTAAAGGTTTATTGTGTAATACTTGACCACTGGATGGGACTGTTTTGTCGAATGCAAACAAAAAATGGTGCCTGTTGAGCACAGCGCAGCAGCATGATCCCAGACAAATATGGCGGCAACTATTTAGGTATCGATTCCGCTATTTAAAAGACTGACACATTCCTCGACCTATGAGTATTTATAAACATCATTGGTATGATAGTTCATGTATTTTTTGCCCCTCATATATTAGTCAACCGTAAGTCTCTAAATAGCCATCCCCAGCAAATTATGTCTGTACTGTTTCTCAATGTATTCTACAAACACGAAATGTCATGTTTAACTATGTAGATTCCTGTACAACATATTATTTGGAAATTCTTACGGTTGACTTTCACTGACATTAATCACTAAATTGTGGCACACGTGTTGACTCCCATTTAATGTGTTTTCATATGTTTGGCCAATTCCGAATAACGCCTAAACATCGTCAATGTTTAATTTCCTACTTCCCTCTAAAATGTTCTTGGTCTTGTCCAAGTTTTGGAAAGGATATCTTTTGAAATGATCCCAGGTTTCCTCCTTGTCATATCACAAAAACTGGCATTTGAACAGGGGTGTGTAATCTACATTGAAGTGTGTTGAGCAATTGTGGGTCCCTCCAGTCATCATTGCTTCCTGTGTAACAAACCTCATGACCTCTTTTATCAAGATTTGGCTGGTATATGCTTGCGCGGTTTCTCCTTGTAATTGCTGTCCTCTCTAACATAGATCGAATATAATGAAAGCATGAAGGCCTATCACAACTCACCAGCTTACTTGGCCTACGTGAATGCAAAAAGCCGCGCTGAAGCAGCACTTGAAGAAGAGAGCCGTCAGAGGCAGTCGAGATTGGACAAGGGCGAGCCCTACATGAGTATTCAGCCTGCTGAGGATCCAGATGGTAAGGCTGCTCTTCATAATTTGTTTTCCACTCCACATTACAGCACCATGCTCCAATTACTCAGGCAGGACCACACAAACGGAATGTTTTTCTGTAGGTATCGTAGTTTAAGATGACATTTTCTTTTTGAATGGCCAAAAGTCCTGGAACTAATTCCATGTTCTGGAACTTGAACTTTTCTTAGACACGCACACTCAGAAAAGAAGAAAACCTCAACATGAGCTACACCCATACCAAGGAAATGATACTTGGCTCGAGTCTAGATGTCTGACAGTAGAAGATAACATTGAGGGAAATTACTTCTAAAAGCACTTAGTTCTAAACAAGTGAGACTATAATGTGTACTTGCCGTCCTAATGGGTATGACAGATAATCTCTTGTACACATTTCTAAGCGTAATATTTGGGTTCCTCCTCGGCATCAAATTGTGATTTGATACCCAAAAATCTTTTTTTAATATAATTACAGTTTATTACATTTTCTCGCATGTATGAAAGAAAGTTCAATACTTCATTATGTGAACTTATCATTTGTCTAAGTTAAAAGCAGGGATGACAATTAGTAACTGAAATCGAAATAAAAACATTTTGCTGATACTCCAAAAACGGTAGTACCATAATACATGAACAAAAAAACATATTTTGGTCTGACTTGTGAAAAAGTTAATGTATAAGAAATATCTGTCTGGGAAATTATTAGCTACAGATTTCAAACACTTATGTTACATTATCATAAAACAAATAGGCAAAAAAGAACTTAGGGAAGTGTTAGCATTTACAGAATAGCAAAAGTCCTGTTAGCGGCCTACTCTAATGTGAAATCAAAGGGAATATACACGAACTTTTGGTAAAAAATGTTCTGTTAGAAAAAATCTTGGCAGAGCTCTTGTTTTAGAGCACTTTCTGTCCCCTTACTTCTCGTGTGCAAAATGAAAAATAAGCAGCCTGTATAAAGACCACACAATATATTATCTATAAATTGAAAGAAATTGTGAATAATACTGTAATGCAAACCTGCACGAAATCTGTCATTGATATGTTAATATATGACATGTTTTTCGCTCCAGTTTGCCATGCACAGCGTGTGAATCTCACGCTAGTCGGCAGATTGGCGGGGATTGGTGCAAGAAATGAACCTGCATTTAATTAAACGTTTGGATTACATAATAAATAGACCACTCAAGTCTATTTTTTGTCTGATTTTTTTTTTCTGATCTGAAAAAGAAACAGATTCTTGAGTTTTCCAATCTGTTGCACCCCTATTTATAGGTAGATTATACTTTTATTTTTCAAATAAATGCTTGGCTCTGTAAAAAATGATTCTGTTGTTGTTGTGTAAAGTAAAAAAAAACATTTTTACTTCGTGGATCTAACCAGTTACTCTCGGAAAATGGGGGGATTACTGTACCTTAAAAGTTATGGTTCATATATCACAATCTACTTTTTTGGTGCAAACATAACCCCCCCTTTTTGTTTTTCCCTCCTTAGATTACGATGATGGGTTTTCTGTAAAGCACTCTGCGGCAGCCCGTTTCCAGCGCAACCACCGTCTGATCAGTGAAATCCTCAGCGAAAGTGTCGTGCCCGATGTGCGCTCTGTTGTCACAACTGCTCGTATGCAAGTCCTAAAACGTCAAGTGCAGTCTTTGATGGTTCACCAGGTATAGCCATTTTTTGGGTTTTTCGCTCGGCCTTTTTACAGTAACTCAAATATTTTATCATGGCCTACCCATCTGCTGCGGTGTGAGCCTCTAGCGTTGGGCATTGTAGCATTAGCATTTCCAGCTAGCATTTATGACTGAGTTGATTGGTCATTATCGTGTTTTCTTTTGCGTTAATAACATTTTTTTAATAAAATCAAATGTATATGGATATTCTTATTATTACAAAAAATACAAGTCAGTTCTGTATGAAAGCATTTAATATACAAAAATGAAAGGAAAAAACATTCGTCTCCCCCGCTCAATATCCCAGACAGTCACTTAGACTTATGCACACAGATTGTGATGGAAAACATGGCAAGGCACATTTCAATCATGAGACGAAAAAGTCCTAAGGGGTAGCTCATGCATATTGGTGGGTGCGATAGAGGACACCTGCAGGAATAGGGCTTCTAAAATCTTTCCTACCAGCCAGTCAACCACTGCTCCCAGTCCAGAGTCCCACCCACATGAGGGAACACTGGAATTTTAAAGAACTGATAAGTAACAAGGAGTGTAAAAATGCTGGAAAACAAAAACACGAGAGAAATGAAGCGTAGAATACAATGCAATAGTGGTGAGGGGTAAAAACACTGCAAAAATAAATACCCAATGAGCAAAGTACAGAAAAAATGAAGCCCTATTCTATAGGGAGAAATATTTTACCTTCAGAGATTATTTATATAGCATATGACATTACCAGTCCTACATACATTTTGTAACATTCCTATTAGTTTTATTTTTTTAATCATCAGCAGTAATTTGGATTTCTGTGCAAATTTAACTTATTGCTGAGATGCTAGTAGCGATTATTGCTTAATTTTGCTTTTGTTTCATGTCACAGAGAAAATTGGAAGCAGAGTTGCTTCAAATTGAAGATCGTCACCAAGATAAGAAACGTAAATTCATTGAAGCCACAGATTCTTTTACAAATGAACTCAAAAGAGTAAGTGTTTATTCGTGTTTCGGTAGTAAATATATGATGTGGAATCCTCATGCAAGGCCAACTTTGGGATTTGCTTTTTCATAACTCCTTCCAAGGTGGTCGTTTCATACAGTCGTATGATAAAGTTTGGGTCAACTAATCAATTTCAAGATTTTCCTTTATAAATCATTGGTTGTTTGGATCAGCAATTTCAGTTGATTCGATCTTACAGGAGACAGCGTTGAGAAGTGAATAAAGTTTTTAGGATTTACAGAAAGTGTGCAAAAATTATTCAAAATTAGTTATTTGTGTAACACCCCGAAAGAAAGATACATATATATTTGGTAGATGCAGTTTTGCAGAAATGGTCTCTAAAAGCTTTCTTCAGCATCCAATGATGGTCTGGGTCAATGAGCTTACCAAACAAATTTTGTGTTGCAATAATGTATTCTCAGATCAATAATTCAAGAGTACCAAAATACATGCACCTGCCTACTCTCAGTAATTAATGGACACGTTCTGTAAATCCGATCAACTTAAACTTGATTTTTGTTTATCCAAATCATTTGAGGAGGAAAATCTTGAAAATGATCAAGTTGCCCGAATGCTTTCATCCCGATGTAGCTCTAGTTTTCAATATTGTTCCCATTACAATGAAATGCATTTGTTGCCAACCCAATCAACAGTTTACAGCAGGTGGTGCTATTTATCCGATAGGGTGTCATTTTACTTTTTGTGATGCCGCCCTATTTATGAATGAAATCATAAGTTCGGAGGTTCGTTCGTAAGTTGAATTTGTTTGTAAGTTGCTTCAGTGCTATATTTTTTATGTTTAAGGTTTATAGAGGTATGTTTAAGGTTTTTATAAGTAACCTGTATTGTTTTGTACTAGAAAATAAAAGTTTCATCAAATATTATGCTCTACAAAGATAAATAAAGTCAAGTTTAACTTACCTTTGGAAGATGAGCTTCAAGAGTTAGGCGACTTCCTCCTCCGTGGTAGACAGTGGCTAAAAACAAAACGATCCAACTATTTTTTTCAACCACATCAAGGTTTCTTATTCCACTTTCGTTTCAAAAGAAATGGCTCGCCTCTTTACACCGACCATATTAAATGGATGCATGAAATATTAAACAATGAAAATGTCAAAGTTCTTAGTGTGCTGGAGATGCAGTATAGAATGTTAAAACACAAACTAGGAAAAGAAAGCAGAGTTCTTCTTCGGGGTGGATGCTGACTGAGCTCCCACAGCGCCACACACCGGTAGTGGCAGAAAGAAGCACTACAGTAATATCCTGTACTCTAGAAAATGGTGCACACAATACAAAATCTAACTTACAACAATGTCCGGATATTTTTCGGCATCCCGAAAAAAAATATTGTATCAGCCTTTATTTGTAACTCAAACGTTCGTAAGTAGGGGAGCGTCTGTACTGTACATAAGAGAACTTCAAAACTTAAACACTCAAACTACCTCAGTAATTTTGTTGTTTTTGACATTCTTGTTACTCGAATAATAACAACGCACCTTTTTTCAATTTTGTTATTATTTTAAACCACAGCTCTGCTGTATGAAAGTGGAAGTGGACATGGAGAAGATTTCTGCAGAGATCTCAGCTGCAGAAGAGGCAGCCCGCAAACGGATGGCTGAGCGAGAGAAAGAAGCAGGGGACAAAGGAACAAAAGAGCCCCCCACGGGTGTGTCTACAGCTGAAGATGAAAAACATGGCAAACCTCAACCCCATGCTCTCAACGACATTACCAACAAGGGAGGGGAGAACAATGACTTGGTCAACAACGAGCCCTCAGGTGAGTCATCATACCATTGTCCGGATCTGGCTTTTAGAATAAATTTTGGTGAACGCAGTTAATGATCTTCCCATTATTTCCATGTTACAGGGAGGCTGAAGGCAGCTGATGAACTTCAGGACCAGCCAGGTAGTGAAGAGGGGGCTTCAGAAGATAAGGAAAGTGTCTTAGAGGGGGCCATGGAGGAGGGAACCAGTGACAGTAACACTGGTTCAGAAACAACTTCTGCTCAGACAGAAGACGCTCTGACCAGTGAGCCATCTGAGGGATCAGGCAGGGCAAGAATGAACCACTGAGTCCGAACAAGATTTTCTTCGTCCTCATTATGCCTTTTAAGTTCCTAAGGTACTGAGGCTCAAGCTGTACTCATTTTCAATATTTTGTTTCACGTCTTTGTGGTAGTAAACTTGTACTTTTTAGTAATAAACGAGCGACTTAATGAAATAAAAATCGAATTGTCCTATGACTATATTACAAAATTTACAGAAGCTTGGAGGCACTGCATCCATTTCCTATTTTTTAAAGGTGTTGTATATAACTTAGAATGTTTTACTTGCTGATGCCATCTTCTGGGTGAAATTATCATTGCAGCCTCGTTTGTTGCACGAGCAAGTATGCGCAAATCTTTGAGCGCTGCAATAAACTTCATTTTTTAATCTTTTTTAGGGTGTTTTCATTGTCATTTGGATTATATTTGATAAGTCGTTTTCTTACCTTTACGATTTTTTTTTATCCTAGATTAGAAGAAAACCACGACCACGCGATTAAAAATCTCTCAACGTTGTCTCTTTTGCTTATCTAATAATTTGTGTCATGTTTCAAAAACAAAAAATGATCAAGTCAGGTTGCTATTCAACATTTAGCTCTTTATTATTGTAATTTAGATGTAGTTTAACATAATTCAAACACAAATTGAAATCAAGTCAACATCTACTACATCAATCCACCTTTGAGGTCTAGGAAAGAAGAATGCCCATGGACTACAGATAGCATTTGTGACATTTTTCTGTTCATCTCATCAGCCATACCGCTTATCCTCATTAGGGTCTCGGGGGGGCTGGAGCCCATCCCAGCCATCTCCGGGCAGTGGGCAGGGGACACCCTGAACTGGTCTCCAGCCAATAGCAGGGCACACAGGGACAGACATCTCATTCGCTCATTCACACCTAGGGACAATTTGGACCGGCCAATTCACCTGAAATGCATGTTTTTGGAACGTGGGAGGAAACCGGAGTGCCCGGAGGAAACCCACGCAAGCACAGGGAGAACATACAAACTCCGCACAGGAAGTCTGGAGCTGGATTTGAACCCACGACAGGTTCCCATGACATGAACTGTGCCGTACAAGCGCTAACCACTGCCCCGCCGTGCTGCCCTTTTCTGTTTACATATCTGCCAATTAGATGTTTTTTTTACTTAAAAGAAAGAAAATAATACTTTTATGATCGACTTCACAGCGCTATTAAATACTACAAATCTGTTTTTTACTGCGTCAGTTTATAGCAAATAACAAAATACGCATTTAAAATACACTAGTGCCATCCCGTGGACATTAACGGTAGGTTTTATTGGCGGTTTCTCGATTGTTTAAAGAACCACCTTTGACTTAAAAGATAGCCGACTCGCTTACGATCTCGCTTTACTCTCATACTTTTCAGTGCTATTTATAATATTTTATACTTGTTAGTGTGTTTCCGTAGTGCAGTGTTTAGCATATTTGTCTGACACAAGGAATGTCCTTGGTTTGAGACCGAGTGTCTTATTTAATACACTTTTCAGTACTTTTTGGAATTTGATTTACTGGCCATAACTTTTTCATACTATATGTGCTTTTCAGTACTTTTTAGTACATGTCAGTTCTTCTCACTAGCTCTCATTTTTTAGTTTTTCCTTTTCCTTATGTAGGTTTTAGATCAGGGGAGGCTGTAATATAATTCTGTAGCCTGTAATAGTCTGTGGTCTGAGATTATAGATCACAAATTCAAATCGTAGATATAGTTGTGGCTCTGCAAAATACACAATACACACTGGATTTTATCCTTCAAATCGGCTTTGTAAGTCTTTTGAATCCAGTACTGTAGTGCTTCTTTCCTCCGCGAATTTTGCCTTCAAAATTGTATACAAACTGTTTTTTTTTTTCAAGTTCAAATTATATTTTATTTTATTCAAGAAACAATATAAAAATATATATCTTCAGATCCAAACATGATCCTTGAAATGAGGAAACCTTTCCCTTTCCCCTCTGCTGTCATGTTGACATTTACACTCTTAACAAGACAGGACTTTATATGTAGCCGCAGGGCTTGCTGATCTAATGATCCTGATAGGCTCCCTGGGAAAAAGGGTTGGGATTTTGCAATAAAAGCACCAGGCTTATATACAGTTCAATAAAGAAGGCCTCGAGCATATCACCTTCCCTGTCTAAGAGTCATCGAAGGAGATAACACGGTAAGGCTGCCTTTAAAATCAAATATATAACCAAAATAGGTGCTATGTTGCAGTCTGTTATCTTAATTTTGAAAATACTATTTCAGATGTGTGCAGTACTCTTTATGTAAAGCTTGGAAGGAAAACTATGCTTGAATTATTGTTTTTATTACAATTTAGAACTCAAAAATGTTTTAAAAGGCTGTTAAAGTACTTTGTTCCTTTATCTCTTTGTTTTCCTTATCCTCACTGTAAAATGTGGACCTGGAGTGCCACGTCCAATTCCGTTGTCACAATATATCCCATGTTGTAACAATGACGACAAAGGTATATTCTATTCTATGCTAAAGGAACAGTGTGTGTTTTTTGACCATATGATGTCACTGCGACGGAAGACTGCTAAAAAGCACGAAAATAAAAACTACCGAGACCCAAAAGGACCAAACAGCGCATTTTTTTTCTTATTTTTTCTGCACCCTTTAGCGAGTGTTTTATCCCTGCTAGCAGCAAGATGGCAGACAATTATATCTAGATGAGGCTCATGTTGTATCAGACAAATTTTTCAACCCAAGAATATTTGAACAAATGCATGTTTGTATAAAATATGTCATATATAATAGTTTTTTTCTTAAATGAATGAACGTTTGTTAAGCACTAGGCGGCACTAAATAATACACACTATCCCTTTAAGGCACGGGTGGGCAAACTACGGCCCGCAGCCGTATGCAACGCGCCACGCTTATTAATCCGGCCTGTCAAACAAAAATGTTAAAAAAATGAATTACTTTTCATTATATATATATATATATATATATATATATATATATATATATATATATACCAACTTTGTCCTCATGTCCCTTTGTGTGTCTACTAAAAACACACTACGGAAATATTAAAATAAGTACTATAATGGAAATACTACAAAAATCCTACTATGTATAATAATACTACAAAATGCAACTACAGTAATACTTTAATACAACATAAATACTACAAGAGTAAAATAGAAAAAAAAAACACTGCAGAAATACTAAAATAAGTACTGCTATGGAAATACTACAAAAATAAAACAAAAATCCTACTATGTACAATAATACTGCAAAATGCAACTACAGTAATACTTCAATACAACATAAATACTGTTACAGTACGACAGTAAGATAGAAAAAAACTACAAGAATACTACAAAAATACAAATATGGGTATACTACAAAAAATGTAGAACAAATACAAAATTCTACAACCAAAATACTTCTACAGAAAACTACAAAATCACTAAAAAAGGAATACAACAAAAATAAAAAAAATCATAAATTCGACAAAATAATACTATAGAAATAATACTACAATAATATATAAAAAAACTACACAAATACTACAAAAATTATTACAAAACCAAATATTAAAATAAGTGCTTAAAACAAATGCCAAATTTATTATTTTGCTTTAATTGTGAGTGTTTAAAATCCAATGTAATTAAACTAATATATTCTAAGAATAATATAAGGACGTACAATGACGGAGTGACTAATCAGGAAGAACGGAAGATTTCCCAGAAGGCAAGGTGGTCAAGGTCAAGGTGGAAAGGAAGAAATAAAACAGTAAAAGGCTAGAAGAATAAAAAGACCTCAAGGAAAATGAGAAAAAGGAAGAAAATTCAGGAAAAAATGAGGAAAACAAAAGAAAAAAAACGAAATGAAGAAAAAAGCAGGTCCTCTCACAACAAAACCACTTCACAAATGCCTACCATGTCATGGGGCTGGTATATAACTTCCTGTTGATCCTTTCCTGTACTCAGGTTGCATGTGAACGGATCTTCCCTGCTTTCAAATTTGAAACTAGGCTAAGAAGCTCACTCATTCACTTTTGGCCTTCATGCTGAAATACACTGAAAAGGAAATTCTCATCTCTTTATTCAATTGATGACATTATCATCAACAAAGTTGCCGAGACCAGGTTTTGAAAATAGGATGGGTCTCCAGGCCATTTGCCAAACTTTAAACCCAAATTTTCTCACCCCTGCGTTAAGGGGTTCAAAAATTGATCACAAATTGTGAATATGTTTGCAAGAAATAAAAATAAAGGTGATGAGAACATTAGGATTTGTTTCAGAGTAAATATTTTGCAGTCGTTGTCTTGGCAACCGTCAGTCTACTGTATGCCAAATGAGTCATTTAGCACCACTCCTTATCGGGGAAAAGGGCGAGCGAGACGTTTAATGAGTTGGATTGATGATTGCGTATAATACACACCTTCTTTTTCTCTTTTATCTCGCGTTATTCATTCTCAACTCACAGCAGGTCAGTGTTTACTCACACTTAGTCAATATTCACACAGTGCACAAGGCCCATGTTGTAATTTTTGAGATCGCTCAACCTTTGGTAGGGTGAATGATTATTTTAAAATGTTATATATGCCATACATGCCAACCTTTTGATATTAAAAATCAGTATATGTTATCCATGGGTAGCTGAGCTTTCAGCCGCTCTGCTCCCTAGCTCTGGAACTCATTGCTACCTGACCTCTGAAATTCTGTGACCCTGTCCACCTTCAAATCTGGACTCTTCAGACTTGCGTTTTCTTGACAATGTGCCTCACATACTGCCCCCTTTTAACTCTACTGTGTTTTATTTGCTATTTATTACTTGCTTGTTTTACTCTTTCTTTATTGTTGTGTCCTACTATATATACAGCGACCTTGGGTGTCCTGTCACGGCCGGAGCAAGCAGTAGACCTAAATGCGGAATGTTTCACAAAATGCTTTGTTAACGGTTCGGGGAAGTCAGAGCGAGAGGAAAAAGGACAGTGATCTGGTGCTCGCTGGGCAGGAGGAGCAGGAAGCCCTCGCGGCCAGTGACAGGTGGCAAGTCGGGTAGCCGGGACAGGAGAACGAAGCTTATGAAGCAAGTCGAGTAGCTGGGTCAGGAGAACGAAGCATAGTCGGTGATTGAAAGCGAGTCGGGGAGCCGGAACAGGAGAACGAAGCGTGGTCGGGGATCGGAAGCAAGTCAGGTAACCGGAGATGAATTGGAAGCCAGCGAAACGGGACAGAATCAGGCAGGATGCAGGAACAGGTCGGAATCAAAAAGTGCTTGCCTTGCATGTGCTGAGGTTCACTGACGGACTGACAAGGAGTGAACGAGAATGAAGTGCTTAAATAGGGAGAGGGATAATTAGGAAATGAGTGGTAGCTTGGGCTGAAGGAGTGAGCGCCGAGTACGGCAATTAGCGGGCAAGTGACAGAATCGTGACATGTCCTGAAAGGCCCTTCGAAGTAAAATGTATTATACTTACTGTTATTATTATTATCGAACACTCTATTTTTGAATTGAATTGTCTCTATTGTCAATGATATAAACGTTGTGTATTCAATGATAATTGGACATGGCACTCCAGGGTAAACATGTAATCAAGATTTGAAAGAGAAAATAAGATGAAATGGGTAAAAGCAGAAAAAATGTTTACTATGATGATTTAAGACAGGAGTCCCCAAACTTTTTCCTGTGAGGGCCACATAACTTTTCCCTTCTCTGATGAGGGGCCGGGGTCAGTTTGTAACAGAAAAAGTGTGATGACTGCAGGAGTGCCTAAATGTAAAAACGTATTTTTTTCCAGAAAGCCACAATCAACTAACCCTTTCTGTATTCTTCACATAACAAAAGTCAGAAAATAAATAACACTATGAATGAAATAAATAATAACCAAATAACCCTCTCTAGGCTCTTCACAGAAAAAAGGCAGGAAATAAATAACACTATTTATGAAATAAATAATAACCCTCTCTGGGTTCATTTGATTTATATATATATACATATATATTTATTTGTTGTTCTTGTTGTTTTACCTGCAAAATAGATGGTAAATGTCAGTCTCACACGACACCATTTACTTGTTGACATTAAGAGTGATTTATTGAACAAATCTCATTAAATTACGTGAGGTCCCCTTTAACATATAAATACAAAATAACATTGCCATCAATTGGTACTTTTCAAGAATCATTTAACAAAAACACCATAACTGTACCTTCCAAAACAACTCACTTTGTGTTATATGGTAGCCAAATATACATATTAACATCACAGTACACTCTTAACCCAGTCCCGCGTAACGTAGCATACCTCACTCTGTTGCTTATGCTAACGGACGACTCACTCGTACTATTTTACTTTTTGTAAACTTTACAGACATCACAAACAACCTTTACAAACATATTTCCACATATTATCCTCTTCACAGTAAGTGTGTTACCAGGATAAACATCTCACCTGCAAAATAGATGGGAAATGTCAGTCTCACACGACACCATTTACTTGTTGACATTAAGAGTGATTTATTGTCTCAAGTCTCATTAAATCACGTGAGGTCCCGTGAGACTTGCCCCAAACACCCTTCTCTGACCTGTGAGACTATGTCATCTAGTGGTGATATACTGGTACTTCACTTTTTCTGCTTTACAAAACAAATCCAAAATCCCAAAATATAACATTATAACTAGTCAACAACCCTTGTTGCGCCATATAAAATAGTTATTAACTAATAGTTAATAATGAAAATAGTTCATAACTAAGGAACATTTTAATGCAAAAGTCCAACTTTATTATCAAATACAAATACACATATGTGAAAAAAGAAATCAAAATGCTTTCTGGTATTGTTCAGGGGGCCGGACCAAATGTGGAGGCGGGCCGTAGTTTGGGGACCACTGATCTAAGAGACTGGCTTAATAATAATAATAATAATAATAATAATAATTTCCTTGTATTGTCATTCTGTGTAACAATGTACACAGAACGAAATGTCGATTGCACCTGACCCGTTGTAGCGAGCCGATGCAGCCGCAGCCAACAGAGGGCGCCGCCGACCACTATTTAAGTCTTAGGAATGACTCGGCCGGGGCGCGAACCACCGACCTCCCAGTCTAGTTGTAATAATAGTGTAATATTTGTGAAAAAATGAGTGCAATGGAAAAAAATGCAATAATACAGTATTTAGCAGCAACGACAAACCCTAATTTTCACAAGGTATACATTTACACAGTTTCGAAGAAAGAAAAAGTCGCGAGATGTTTTCACAGTGTTGTGCACTCGTTTAGGGGGGCGATAGCCCACACTTGGACCTGCCTGTTTGGCGCCAGCTGCGGCTCTGGCCTGATTGGCTTCCCTCCTATTTAAGTTCAGTGCTCTCACTCACCCCTTGTCAGTCCGTCAACGAACCTTTGCACCTGCAAGAGGTGTGTTTGGACTCTGTCCGGTATCCTGTTTGCGAATCCTGCCTGGTATTGTCTATCTCGTCCTGTTTGATATCTGACTCCAGTCCCCAGTATCGGGTATCGATCCAGTCTATCTCGTCCTTTTTGATATCTGACTCCAGTCTCCAGTATCTGGTATCGATCCTGTCCTGTCCTGTCCGGTATCGATCCCGTCTGTCCGGTATCTGCTTGTGTATCTGGCATCGATCCTGGCTGTCCTTTTCTGTCTAATATCTTGCTACAGTCTCCAGCATCCGGTATCTATTTCGCCTGTCTTATCCTGTCCGATATCCTGCGCCATTATCCAGTATCGATCCTGTCTGTCTCGTCCTGTCTGAAATCTGACTCCAGTATCCGGTATCGATTCAGTCTGTCTCGTCCTGTCTGATATCTGACTACCAGGAGAAGGTGGGATGCTGTAATCTACATGCTACACCGATCCGTCTCTCACCTGGACAGGGGCAAGGGTGCTGTGAGGATTACATTTTTGGACTTCTCCAGTGCTTTCAACATCATACAGCCTCTGCTACTTAATCGTAAACTGACAGAGATGGGAGTTAGCTCACAACTTGTAGCATGGATTACGGACTACCTGACAGGCAGACAGATACAGCATGTGAAACAGGGGTGCTGTACTTCGGGCACTGTGGTCAGCAGCACGGGATCGCCGCAGGGGACCGTGCTCTCTCCGGTCCTATTCACCCTGTATACGTCGGACTTTCAGTATAACTCTGAGTCCTGCCTTGTGCAGAAGTTTGCTGATCACACTGCTATCGTGGGATGTATCAGAAGTGGGCAGGAGGAGGAGTACAGGAAATTGATCCAGGATTTTGTCCAATGGAGCGACGTTAACCACCTGCACCTGAACACCACCAAGACCAGGGAGATGGTGGTGGAGAACTAGACCTCAGGAGAACTAGACCTCACCGGGAACCTGTAACTATCAAAGGAGAATGTGTAGAATTTGTCCAGACCAACAAATACCTGGGTGTGCAGCTGGACAATAAACTGGACTGGACTGCCAACACAGAAGCTCTATCCAGGAAAGGTCAAAGCAGACTGTACTTCCTCAGAAGGCTGGCGTCCTTCAACATCTGCAAATAACTCCTGCAAATGTTCTATGAGACTGTTGTAGCAAGCGCCCTCTTCTATGCGGCAGTGTGTTGGGGAGGCAGCACTAAGAAGAAGGATGCCTCTCATCTTAATTCAGATTCAGATTCAGATATACTTTATTGTCATTCGTGTACACGTGTATACAGAACCAAATGTCGATACATCCGACACGCACAGTTTCCTTGAGCGTCAGCCGGGATAGATAAGTTTAACCATGTCTTCGTCAGAATTATAGCGCAGCAGTTCGTCATCTTGCGGTTCGATGTTAGATCCAGTTTTAAATGGTCAAGTTTATTGTCCAGAGATCGAACGTTGGAGAGGAAAATGGATGGGAGAGGCGTTTTAAAGGGTTTAGCCTTTAGCCTAGCGGTTAGCCCGGCCCGACAACCTCGCTTCCTCCTCCGGTCACACCGCTCTCTTGCCACTCTGCTTCGCTGCTTTGTAGGCCGCTGGGTCTTGTTGACGTAGCAGTCCGAGGCTAAGTAAACACTCCCGAGTGGTCGTGGCACCGAGCGCTTGATTTCTGGATGATCGCATATCCAGCAAAAAAATTGCGATCGTATATTAATCTGCGGTTTGAATTGACTTTGTTCGCCGTCAAAACTGAGTCGAAGACTGGGTTTTATGACCGAAGTGTAAAAAACTGTAGCGAGCCGATGTAGCCGCAGCCGAACAGGGGCGCCGCCATCTTGAATTATTTAATAAACTGGCGAGGAAAGCGAGCTCTGTTGTGGGCACAGAGCTCGACAGCCTGACAACAGTAGCAGAGAGACGGGTATAGAACAAGCTGCGGTCAATCATGGACAAATCCACTACACATCATCATCTCCAAACAGAAAAGCAGCTTCAGCGACAGACCCCTGTCACAGTCTTGTTCCACGGACAGACTGAGGAGATCATTTCTGCCTCATGCCATGAGGCTCTCTAACTCCACCCGGGGGAGTAAAAGCCTACATTAAACCCCACCACCACATTCATATACCCATCCATCCATCTATCTATCTATCTATCTATCTATCTATCTATCTATCTATCTATCTATCTATCTATCTATCTATCTATCTATCTATCTATCTATCTATCTATCTATCTATCTATCTATCTATCTATCTATCTATCTATCTATCTATCTATCTATCTATCTATCTATCTATCTATCTATCTATCTATCTATCTATCTATCTATCTATCTATCTACCCACCCCTATGTCTTGACATATTGTGTTTATCATACTAGGAATATTGCATCTCGAACAAGAGTATGTGTGAATAGGTGTGCGCAACTGATCCTCTCTTCATTGTGTCCGTTTCTTTCAGTGGCGATTGTGAACTCTTCTTATAACGTGATGCCTATCGCCGAAGGCATGTCCCATATTCTACCCAATCACGTTCTGAGAGTGGGTCAAACAATACGTCTGGATCCAGGAGAAGACACGGCGGCGCAGTGTCCACACACCGACCAGCCCAACGACTGCCTAAATGACGTCGATCTGGATCTTTCGCTGATTAATCTCAACCAGATCATGCTTAAACTGGATCCCACGTTTGAACCCATCGATGTCAACAAAACCCATCCGGGCCTCGGCCCAGCTGCAGGTAAAGCAATATGATGTCATTTCTTCAGGATCGACTTTCACGACTGAACTGTATAGAATTAGATGTCGGATCAGGACCCAAACGCGTGTCGTTCTCACACAAGCTTTTTATTTTACGGGAAATGGGGAGTCATGCACGGTAGGAAGCCGATCTGGCGTGGAAAGACAGAAAGCCAGAGACCGACGAGATCGATTCTAATTGCCCGAGTTGATATCGGACAGATGGGGTCGATACCGGACAGGACAGGACAAACAGGATATTGAAAATAAACAGAAGAAACTCGACAGGAAAGAAAACTGGACAAAATAATAAACAGGACAAAATAAACGGGAATGATACCTGGCAGGAAATACCAACAGGAACAGGACAGAGTCGAAACCTAATTCTTGCGGGGGAGAAGTTTGTTGACGGGCTGACAAGGGAAGCGTGAGAGCGCCGAGTTTAAAATAGACAGAAAGCCAATCTGTTAACGAGCCGCAGCTGGCGCCACACATAGAAACTCTATATCGAGTAAGCAGTGCTTGTCAATGATTCTGCTGTTATTGCAGCGCATAGTCCCCCACCCCGTTTTACCGGAGTCTCCGTCTCGGTCGTGCCGGTGTAGCGTGCGTCCTGCTAGTTGGACTGCAGCGTCGGGGGAGCCAAGACTCCGTGATGACAAAAATACTGCAATTCCGGACGAAGCTGTTGGTGGCGATCCGCAGCTCAAATTCATTAATACATGTTAGAGAATGGAGAAAATAGAGAGTCAAAGCAAAATGTAGTACTTTACAAGCTCTTTTATATGCACATACATATTTAATTGAGAGGTTATTATTGCACAGAGGGAAAAGTGGAGACACTGTTTAAACTGTCAGAATGCACTATGCAAAACAATATGGTGGCACTGTAAAAAAAGATGCAATTTCGTGTCGAGCTGTAATGCCGTTTCATATGTCATCTTAACCACTTGTGATCTAGTGGTAATATACTCCTCCTCTAACCACCGCAACACGGGTTCAAATCCCATTGCGTGAAATTTGTTGCACTTTAGCTTGGCGGCATATTTACAGGACTGGCACACAGGGAAGCTTTTGCAGTAATCTCAATTATTTTGTTCCTTATGTATGAAACATATATGTGTCATGGTTGCCATGGTGCCCAATTGTCCCCGCCCATGTGGCGCCAGCTGCGGCCCGTTGAGAGATTGGCTTTTTTTTAATATAAAGCTCAGCGCTCTCTTGCTTTTTTGTCAGCCCGTCAACGAACCTCTGCCCTGCAAGACGTGGGTTCTGACTAGGTCCTGTTTTCGTGTTGGATTTTCCTGTCCGGTATTGTTCCCGTTCACTTGGTCCTGTTGAATTTCGGTTTCCAGTTTTGTTTCCGTCTATTTTTGTCCTGTTTATTATTTTCTCCAGTTTTCGTTCCCGTCTAGTTCCTCCTGTTTATTTTCGAGATCCTGAATCGTTATCTATCCTGTCAGTCCCGTCCTGTCCGGTATCGACACCATCTGTCCGATATCAACTCGGGCAATTGGAATCGGTCTCGTCGGTCTCTGGCTTCCTGTCTTTCCACGCCAGACCGGCTGATTAACATGCATGACTCCCCATTGCCCGTAAAATAAAAGGCTTGTGTGAGAACGTCACGCGATTGGGTCCTGTTCCTGTTCTGGTTCATGACAATATGACAATGTACTATTTTTGGAGGTGCGCCTTTTAGTGCGGAAAAACACTAAATGGTATTCAATGTTTAACACTGAAATTAACAAAGGGAAGATTCAGTGAAATGATCCTGGTAACCGAATTCTCGGGGTGTAATTTCACTGGAAACACACCCAGCCTTGAGGAGTTTTTACTTTTTTTATCACAGGTTAATTGTACCAATTTGAGTGGGGCAACTGCCGAGTCTGAGGCACACCCTGAGTCTCTAAGGCAACTCACACAAAGAAAAGTCACCAAAAAAGGGCAATAATGGTGTCAAGTTGTGTTTACCTTGTGTTTTCAGGTTAGGGTTTCAAAACTCTTGGTTTATTTTGCAATGTGCAGGAACAAATAAATGAAAGTGAATGATCACCAAATATAATAGTAAACACCAATAAGTTTAATTTACCCCATAAAGCGAAAACTCTGCTAATTTTAAAGGGACAGTGTGTAAAATGTAATGAGTTCTTGCTGTATTGTGTAGTGCAACGAAAATCGAGTGCTGCAAACGCAAGGAAGCTTACAAACTACGGACGCTCAAAGTGACCAAAAGGCATTTTGCTTCTTATTTTTTTGCCCAACCTTTCACAAGGTTTTTGTCTTTTCGGGTTACTCTTCGCAGCAAGATGGCGGAAAATCATTTCAGTTCCTACTACTGTAGGTGAGCCTCTTGTTATGTAAAATAAAACATTCCCCCCCCCCCATCTATGAGCATTTATATGACAGGGACATCTGCCAATAGGGTAAGAGTATTATTTTTATTCGTACTTATTTTCCGCACTATAAGGCGCACCTAAAAGCCTTTATTTTTTTCAAAAGCTGACCATGCGCCTTATAATACAGTGCGCCTTATATATGGATCAATATTAAGTCGCAAAGTCTTGCAACTAAGGCAAGCAGCCGCCGACTCGATTTTCCTCCGAAGGCGAAGTCGTCCGCGGTGTATGCTGGGATTTATATACTGGCGTTTCATTTCCTAACCAATGTGTCAATCATCATTTGAATCAGTCACTATTGGCTAAAGTTATTCGGAGGTAAAGGGGGCGGATCCTTTTTATCATTTACAGGCTCGCATAGGCTAAAGGGGCGAAACAAAGCCTGCAATTGGCCGAAAAAGATGAATGTGAATCACACGTTGGGTTGCACTACGGCATAGAGAAAACATTTTTTACCATTCTGTATTTGTAAATATTTTACTCTCCTGGATTTACGACACTCACGGTTGTAAGAAGACCACGGTTACGTATCATTATTGAACGTGATGGCTGCAAGAGAACTTAGGTGAGCTATGCGGCTTTATATTTTCCCGGTATCTTGTTTTAGAACGATCTTGATGTTTCTGTGATGAGTCTATTTTTAAAGTAAATTCAATTCAAAGTGTTTATTGTCATATGCACAGTAAAGAACCCCGTTTCCCTGCACAATACAATTCTTACTTTGCTGTCCACACAGTTGCGAGCGAAAAGGAAAATAGAAACTAAGGAATGGTTGGCATTTCTTGAATCCCAAGACTTGAGTGACATCGTAGGGACACTGTTTCCGTACATGTCTGAAACACGTATTTGCTTCTTTACAAGCTTTGGGAATGTTAAGGGGGTAATCAGTTTGACTGAAATATCTGACTGTTTTGTCGACGTTCCCATTGTAGCGCCTTATAATACGGTGCGCCTTATGTATGGAAAATATAGGACCAAAAACTATTTTTTGGGGGTGCGCCCTATAACCCGGTGCGCCTTATAGTGCGGAAAATACGGTAAATCACAATGTTAGCTTCCAACTTCTTCTTTCAAATAATTTTAGCCATTACTGTTTAACCTTGGTTACACACATTATTGGTGTGACCCGTTCTCCAATAACATCATTTTACTTTTCTGAGTGGGTAACTGGAATTTATAGTTCCCACAGTGAGGTATAAATAACCAAAAGTGAAGAAAAACAAGTTGGAACAGCACTCAATGCTTGTTACATAACAGCAGAGCTGCACAAATCAAATCATTCAGCTTGAAAGCATTATCTCCTGCCGTGCAAGCAGGTACACGTATTTACTTCAGAATTCTCGGCAGGGTTTAGAGTGGGTAAACCAGCCGAGCCCTTACATTCGTTAACAAAGCAAATCTTGATCATGGCATTTTAATAGCAATTCCCTCCTCATAACATTTCGGTTTTCTCCCTCAGATGAATACTGCTCCCCACCTACAGTGTCCCCCAGTATCCCGATCCCTAGACCAGCCAGCGCCAGCTTCAGCCCCCCAGGCGCGCTGGTCTTCTCGGATTCCCCTTCCTTTTCCCGGGTTCCGTTGCAATGTGGGAGTGTTCCCAGACTGAGGAACCCCTCAGTTCGGCAAGATGTATCGTCTTCTCCGGGATCCCTTCGCTTGTCCTACCCGAACAGGAACAGCGCAGCGTCATTGCTCTCGACATCAACGTGCTCGGATACCAGCTACATCCTCGGCAGGTAAAACTTGGTCAAAACACAGTGATGTTTTTAAAGTTTAGTAGACACTCAAAATAAGGAGAGAAGACATCAATGGATTTTGAACTGTACACAAAAAACTGCACAATGCCAAAATCCAAATCTGTTCTAAAAGTGCCAGGACCAGAACGGAGACAGGACCCACTTGCATTGCGTTTCTCACAAGTTTTATTTGAAGAAAGAGAAAGGGTTGCGCCCATGATCCCGTGATTGCTGGACGCGGGAAGCATGTCGCTCTGAACGCGGAAGTGGATCTTCTGTGGCGAGCGATGGCGGTGTCGGGAACGGAAAACGGGGCAGTTGCCGGGACAGGAGAGCAAAAACCTGGTCGGTGTCGGAAGCGAGTCGTCAGCCAGGAAAGGAGAGTAGACGTGGTCGAGGACAAAAAGAGGTCGAAAGCCGGGACGGGAGAGTAGACGTGGTCAGGATCAAAAACAGGTTGGAGCCAGGGGTACAGACGGGAGCAAAGAACAGGTGGGTGTCAGGGTCGAAAAAGCTTGCCTAGAGTACACTGGGGTTCGCCGACGGACTGACAACAGGTGACAGCCGCGGGTTATGATTGGCTCCCACTCAGTATTTAAACCCAGTCCTGTCAATCCCCTGTTGTCAGTCCGTCTGTGAACCTCAGTGAACACTAGGCAACACTCCCACCTGTTACTGAAGAGTTTTTTTCCGGTCCCACCACCGCGTTCAGTGCGACCTGCTTCCCGCGACCAGCGATCACCGGATCGTGGGTGCAACCCTTTCCTTTCTTCCAATAAAACTGAGAGAAACGTAACGCAAGTGGGTTCTGTCTCCGTTCTGGTCCTGACATCTGTATGAGTCGTAATTTGGGTCAAATAAAATAAGCCACCTTAACAGATGAGTTAAGTGTTATTTGGGATGGAAAGTCATAAAATCACATCCACTCTTATGTTCTTATTGCGAGATGTGTATGTCTCAATTTGATCGTCTTCACAGTGTTAGGAATCTCATCTCTCATCTCATTAGCTGCACCGCTTATCCTCAGTAGGGTCGCGGGGGTGCTGGAGCCCATCCCAGCAATCATCGGGCAGTGGGCAGGGGACACCCTGAACTGGTTGCCAGCCAATCGCTCGCTCAATCACACCTAGGGACAATTTGGACTGGCCAATCCACCTGAAATGCATGTCTTTGGAATGTGGGAGGAAACCGGAGTGCCAGGAGGAAACCCACGCAAGCACGGGGAGAACATACAAACTCCGCACAGGAAGTCCGGTAGCTGGATTTGAACCCACACAGGAGGTTCCCAAGACCTTAGAACTGTGCCGTACACGCGCTAACCACTGCGTCGCCATGCTGCCGTGTCAGGAATCAATTATTAAAAGTGTACCGTTTACCAAATTTTTAAATTAGTTATCTGACTCCATTAACCAAACACAACCTACATTCGCCTAACAATGCGCGCTCGTTTCTTGATGGAAAAATGAACAAGAGACCGGCATTTCCACACGGGGGCAGATTTAATTTCTTAAATAATTTAGCTAAGTGAACTCCATCGAAAATATGTCCGAATTAGTCGAATTAGTGTCGTTTGAGTCTCTGTCAAGCCTCCTCTCTCGATCTTCTGCTTTTTTCTCGGCCCACGTTTTTTTGCCAGCCCCTCCCATGGGCGTGCCAGGAAAACTCCCCACGTGTGGTCCACCCCCTCGCCTCGATGTCTGGAGAAACTCAAAACAAGTCCTGTTATCAAAATTCCCCAGCCAAAACATTCCGAATTTGGAACAGCGTGACCTGAAGCCCACTCAGTGAAAATCTTCATTGCACTCGATAAATGTAACTTGTATTTAATCGTATAAAATCCTTCATCGTAAAATGTATAAAATCCTTCAACAGCACCCTGTCTTTGACGAGTGACGACGCAGACGGTCTCGGGTCCTTTATCTCTCCAGCTGATGGAGCCAGGACAAGGCAATACTTTGCACAGGATGGGTCCGAAAAGCAAGGAAACGAGATGCCAAGCGACTGCTCAATGAGCAGTCCTGAGCAGACCCTCTCTGGTTCTTTCACTGATATTCCCATGTTGCTCATCAATGGCGTACCACACAAAGACAAAAAAACATCTCCTACTTCAGATGACGATGTCACCAAGAAGCCATTTTCTCCACAAGGTCAGTCTCAACCGGGTGACAGCTAAAAATTTAGATCCATTTAAACAATTCCTGATTTTTTTTCAGGTTCCCAACTCCATTCAAGTGGCAATCAGTCAATCATGAAATTTGTTATGGACTCTTCCAAATTCTGGTTCCGTCCACAAATCAGTAGAGCGGAAGGTAAACCCGGGTCATGGTACAATTCAAAAATATCTAAATGTTAAAATAATTTGTATGCAATAAAAAAATCACAATAACAACATTACATGTGTGTTCCACCTCAGCTGAAGCATTTGTGAAGGACAAAGAACCAGGAACATTTGTGGTCCGAGACAGTACAACATACAGAGGAAGTTTTGGACTTGCCATGAAGGTTGACCAATCAGTTAACGGCTCTTCTTCAACCGCAGATACAGGTACATTTCATTTGTGAACTTGTGGTTATTATCAGTGTCTGAAAACTAATGCCAAATTTTTTTTTTCACAACTTGAAACACAATAAGACGACTAATCACAAAAAACCCATTGTTGCAATATTTGCGTTGCGTCGTCTACGTGAACTCCTCTTTACACGATGCTTTTAATGTACATTTACGTTTTGCGGCGTCATAAATTTTGTTAGCTTCTTTTGAATCTTTCTTTTAGGGCTGAGGTTTTGGTTATTAAAATGAAAACGGCGACCGGACTTTTTTTGTTCATATTTTATGTTTGTTTGCTTGTCTCAAACAGGGGGGGAGAGCCGCTCTCCGTGCGTCAAACACTTCCTTATTGAATCCACAGCAAAGGGAGTGCGCCTTAAAGGCTCTTCTCAGGAACCATACTTTGGTAAGGTCGACGAATATTTACTAACCTTTATTGTTTCAAAACCAATACACACACCCAAGCTGCCGATTTTATCATTAAACGGAAAGTGCGCCTCCTAGTGGTGCAAAAATCATTGATTCGAATACCAGGCTAAAATACCTGAACTATCGTACCAACGTTAGTTTTTGTTGAAAATATTATGTATTTCTTTTACATACTGGAATCCATACCAATGGTCGCCACCCAGTTTGTCTGCCAACTTGCTGCTACTCTGTGCTCTGTGGCTGGGGTTTTGTTCGTATTTGACAATACAGTGCCATCTAGTGGTTAAATATTACACACCAGGGACAGGACTTTCACTAAGGGCGAGGCTCCTATCTAAACAGCTTGTCATCATTAATGGAACAGGAAAGGGAAGGTTGTTTTTCATTGAGTCAAGGCTCATATAGTTCATGGGGAAACAACATGGACCACCCTTGTTTAGTCAGTTCCAGGCCCCTGTAAATGTCTCGTTCAACAAAAAGTAAATCTATTTGCACCCCTTAAAATCAAGACCAAAAAACGTTTTCACACAAGCTTTGTTTTACGGGAATGGGCCAGTGATGCGGCGATCGCTGGGCAGAAGAATCGAGACAGAGAAGTCAGAGGCAGATCAGATCGAAACCTGACAGGACAGATGGGATCGATACAGGACACCTGAGTAGATACCGGACAGGACGGAACAGATACTGGACAGGACGAGGCAAATTGGATCGATACCGGATACTGAAGACTGGTGCAAGATACAGGACGAGACCGACGGGATTGATACCGGAAACTGGAGACTGGAGCAAGATACCGGACAGGACGAGATGGGCAGGATCAATACCGGATACTGGAGCAAGATGCCGGACGGGACCAGACAGGCAGGATCGATACCGGATACTGGAGACTGGAGCACAATACCGGACAGGACGCGACAGGCGGGATCGATACCGGATACTGAAGACTGGTGCAAGATACCAGACAGGACGAGATGGGCAGGATCAATACCGGATACTGGAGCAAGATGCCGGACGGGACCAGACAGGCAGGATCGATACCGGATACTGGAGACTGGAGCACAATACCGGACAGGACGCGACAGGCGGGATCGATACCGGATACTGGAGACTGGAGCAAGATACCAGACAGGACGAGAAGGGCGGGATCGATACCGGATACTGGGGACTGGAGCAAGATACCGAACAGGACGAGACAGGCAGAATCGATACCGGAAACTGGAGACTGGAGCACGATACTGGTCAGGACGAGACAGGCAGGATCGATACTGGAGACTGGGGCAAGATACCAGACAGGATGAGACAGACAGGATCGATACCAGATACTGGAGATTGGAGCAAGATACGGGACAGGGCAAGACAGGCGGGATTGATACTGGATACTGGAGCAAGATACTGGACAGGGCGAGACAGGCGGGATCGATATCAGATACTGAAGACTGGAGCAAGATACCGAACTGGACGAGAAGGGCGGGATTGATAACGGATACTGGAGACTGGAGCACAATACCGGACAGGACGAGACGGGCGGGATCAATACCGGATACTGAAGACTGTAGCAAGATACCGGACAGGACGAGAAGGGCGGGATTGATACCGGATACTGGGGACTGGAGCAAGATACCAGACAGGACGAGACAGACAGGATCGATACCAGATACTGGAGATTGGAGCAAGATACTGGACAGGGCGAGACAGGCGGGATCGATCTCGGATACTGGAGACTGGAGCAAGATACCGGACAGGACGAGACAGGTGGGATCGATACTGGATACTGGAGCAAGATACCGGACAGGACGAGACAAACAGGATCGATACTGGATAATGGAGACTCGAGCATGATACCGGACAGAGCACGCCTTGCAAGTGCAGAGGTTCGTTGACGGACTGACAAGGAGTGAACGAGAGCACTGAGTTTCAATAGGAGGGAAGCCAATCAGGCAACTTGCCGCAGCTGGCGACAAACGGGCGGGGCCAAGTGAGGGAAATGGGCACCCGTGATACTTTGGTGTATTGTGTAACATTTGTTGTTACTAATTCTAATAATTTAAAGTGCGTAGTCCACATTGCTTTCCAGGTGAGGAGCAAAGGCTTACCTGGCGTGAATTAGGAATTAAATGCATAACTGATGCTACAATATACTGACAATCGGGTGGCCAGTGGGGTGGTTAACAAATTTATAGGGGGGGCCGTGGCGCCACTTATACAGACAGGGATTGTTGTATAGTGAATAGGAAAAATCTCAATATTTGCGAAGATTTTTTTACCAGTACAGTGGAACCTCGGTTCTCGACCATAATCCGTTCCAGAACCCTGTTCGAAAACCGATTTGTTCGATCACCAAAATCATTTTTCCCATTAAAAATAATGTAAATCGTTTTAATCCGTTCCAACACCCTGAATGTTTACCTTGAATGTTAAACGTAAACATAAAGCTAACCCAGGCTAATCGTACGTCCGCGTTATCGTAATCTTCCGTACGAAAGATTACGCTAAAATGAAGGTGTAAAAATAAAAAAATCAGGTCGTTCACAAGTCATTTAGCACCCGGGCCTCCACAACAAGTGGTGAGCGGTTCATTGGAAAGGGGGCTCCATTACAACACCCTGAATGTTTACTTTGAATGTTTAACGGAAACAAAGCTAACCCAGGCTAATCGTACGTTCGCGTTATCGTAATCTTCCGTACGAAAGATTACGCTAACACGAACGTGTAAAAATGAAAAGAAAAGGATAAAGAAAATAATTATGAATAGGATTTCTTACCTTTGTGGTGGTCAGCAGAAGGCGCAGGCAAGATCAGACACTCGCACACCTCCTTCATATTTGGCTATTATTTCTTTCTTAAATACAATAGTTGTACGCACTACTTTTCTTTTTCCACCTGTAGCAACTTTGCTGCTTGCACTGACTTTCTTCGGAGGCATAATTAGGGGCTTAAACACTTCGTACACCTATATTAAAAGCGAAAGCAAAACGAAGCATGTCCGCACGCGATAACAGTTGGTCATGAAAAGAGCGATCTACACCTGTACGCCGCTCAGCATCGCACCCTAGCGTACGCACTCACGCATTACCGGCGTTCGAACTCCGATTTTTTGACCGAACAGCGAAGCAAGAATTTCTCGAAATTTTTGGTCGGACACCGATTTGTTCGAACTGAAAACCGAGGTTCCACTGTAGTTGTAAAATACCATAAGGTATGTATCTATTCTCTTAATTTCTTGTAAACATGCATTCATTATCATGTTAAAACATGCTCTTTTCATCTTTACAGGAAGCCTCTCTGCTCTGGTATACCAGCACACAATATCCACTTTTGCTCTACCCTGCAAATTACTCCTCGGCTCCCAAGGTAATATGTATTTGTGAACAAACAAACATATTTATTAGATGGAGCTAGGGCGTTCCGACAAGGCAAGCGACTACAAGTTCTCAGGAAGTTTGCTGTCTGAACACTTAAGCACGCTCCCATTAATACCTCATTTGCAGGGTTGGGTAGGTTTACTTTAACTGGATTACTTTCAATTACTTTTGGATTACTCCAATACCAAATATGCTAATAAAAGACAAAAGAAACTAAATATGAATACAATGACAACATTTTGTGCAGGCTTGGGGAGTAACGGAATACATGGAACGGCAAAAACGATGTTGGTGAGCTGTTTGGATTTATTTTCATTTTGTTTCTGTCGCATTTTATGTTCGTTTTGCCGGAGATCAAAGAGATCAAAGCCGGGAGAGAAAGCTTACCACGTGTTGTGAGTCATGATTTCATTCATATTTAGTTTCTTTTGTCTTTTATTAGCATATTTGGTATTGGAGTCATCCAAAAGTAATTGAAAGTAATCCAGTTAAAGTTACCCCACCCAACCCTGCTCATTTTTATTCTGATATGAGGAAGCTGTTCATTACCTATTGCAAGTATAACTACGCTGATTCAGATGGTGAAAACTGCAACAATACAATACATTGTATTGAGAACATGTGTAAATTCGATTGCAAAAATGGTGTATCTCTCTGAAAGAACACCAAATATAGTAATATAAACATCAAATAGATGCTTTTAACAGTTTACGGCATTGTTAATACTTCAATGTGAGGGAGACGGATATGACGTGCAACCGTCCAGTTATTAACCACAAGTGCCTCAAAACCCGAACTAGTGTAGGAAACCCAGAAGTACTAATATTTCGCTTTTTTTTCTACAAAAATAAACATGAAATCATTATGTAAACACTTTATAATGAAATTACAACCGTTTTAGCCTTGTGCCATATTTGAAACTTGAATTTGAATTTTGTGTGGAGTTTGCATGTTCTCCCCGTTCTTGCGTGGGTTTCCTCCCACATTCCAAAAACATGCATCTTAGGTTAATTGGCCGGTCCAAATTGTCCCTAGGTGTGAATGAGCGAGGGAATTGTCTTTCCCTGTGTTCCTTGTTCCAGTTCTGCTCGAAGATAGCTGAGATGGGCTCCAGCACCCCCGAGACCCTACTGAGGATAAGCGGTGCAGATAATGGATGGATGGATGGATACATTTTGTATTAAAGAAAAACAGTTGCACTATGGGCAACGCTTCCTCAATTTGATATTTCTGTCAACAGGCCAGGGTGAAGAGGAAGACACAACAAAATACCAATCCTCCTTGGAAGACAAGAAAGGGACAGGTGGGACATTGTGATTTTCTATACAGTTCTACCTCAGCACAACACACATGCACATGTTTTTTATTTTATTATTATGAACCTTTGATGCATAATAAGCAATCTTTTAATGTTGGGGAAACTGGGGAGGGGGAACAAATGAATACATTTTCATTGGTAGTACTTTTTTTAACCATTCAATACATATCTGATCTAAATCTCACTGAAAGAACATTACAAATCCTGACTTGTGTGTGTGTGTGTGTGTGTGAGTTTGTATGTGACTTATAAGCTCCAAAACAGCTAAACCCAATTTTGTAGTTTAAGCCTCCGTGAGTGTCTTTAGCTAGGTTTTGTGTCCAGGCACCCCCAACAAAATCGATAAACATCTGCTCCCGTGTGTTCTGCTTTTCTCTAACTCCCTCTGGTGGACAATTTTGGTACTGCATTTCACAACCACTGACCACTCCAAGTAGCCGAATCCAATCTTCAATCCGCCCGGCAATGCCCAGACATTTTACTTGTAAATTAATGAAATCCATAATTCAATAAAATGGTTTCATTAAAATATAAAAATTATTCAATAATAAGGTTCTATTATTCACATACATGAATAAATACATACATTTCGAACTGAATACATGTAAAATGAAGACTTACCGAGTGACTATACAGTACAGTTTGAGATGAGTACAATAAAGAGGAGCTTCTGTCTTAACAAAGTATATTAATCCTACGTCTACTTGTGCAAAATTTCAGAGAATCACCGCTTCAGATAATTTCCAATTCTATATAACAGTGCCCCCTGTAGGTTTGTTCATATTCCGGTTTAGTCTAGTCTCTTGCTTTCTTGCAATACTCCTCAGAACTACACTGTCAACTGAAATATTTTCCAAAATATATAAACGCATATACTGCACTGGGGTGCGTGCAACCTTACTTTTACCACACACAATTCATTTTCCACGTTGCCTAGCGTTTAACTTGAGGAACTGTTTTTGTAATTTTCCAAAGAATCAAGTGCAATTGCATCTCCACTACACTAGGGAGCAGTGGCTGTCTTATTGGCAGCGTTTCGTTTACATTTAACTTCTACACCTTGCTTATAGCACGGAGTATAAGCATTCATGTATGAGGTGGAGCTACAAAGTGGAGCAGACCCTCAAGTGACCCCATTAAGTCAAGTCAAGTCATTTTTATTTGTATAGCCCTTAATCACAAAGAGTCTCAAAGGGCTCCACAGGTTATTACACATAAGCAGTTTAGGTTATTCATATGCTATAGAGTAGAAGTGAGTATTAAGCTTAGATTTGAACATTGCCACTGAGGTTGCAGATCGGATCTTAGGGGGAAGAGCATTTCACAACACCGGTGCCCGGATGGAGAACGCTCTCGAACCTGCGGAACACTTCTTTGCTTTTGGGATCACCAGAAGACCGGTGCTCTCAGAACGAAGGCTTCGGGCCGGAACATAGGGGGAAATCAGATCTGAAAGATATGAGGGGGAAAGTCCATGTATGATTTTGTATACTAATAAGAGAACCTTGAAATCACATCTTAGGCTAACAGGGAGCCAATGCAGGTTAGCCAAAATTGGGGTGATGTGATCGTACTTTTTTGTCCTAGTTAAAAGCCTCGCTGCGGCATTTTGTACCATCTGAAGACTCTTGAGTCTGGTCATCGGAAGACCGGAGAGTAGTGCATTACAGTAATCGAGACGGGAGGTAACAAACGCGTGAATTATAATCTCCGCATCCGACTGAGACAGTATAGGACGAATTTTAGCAATGTTACAAAGATGGAAGAAAGCGGTTCTAGTAATTTTCTTCACATGTGTTTGAAAGGACAGATCGGGGTCAAATGTGACACCTAAATTTTTAAGTGAGTCACTCTGTGTGATGTGGCATTTGTCAGTGTTCACAGCAGTTTTTGAGAATAAGTCGCGGCATTTAGATGGACCAATAACTAACATTTTGGTCTTTTCAGAGTTAGGACGCAAGAAATTGAGTGACATCCCTTCTTTTATCTCAGTAAGGCAGGCCTCCAAATTTGCAGTTTATTGTGGCAGATTCCTCCATCGGGAGATATAGTTGAGTGTCATCTGCGTAGCAATGGAAACTGATATTATACTCGCGAATAATAAAAAAGAATCAACCCGGATGAGGAGACAGACTTCTTGGAGGGGACTGAGAGGAGTTCTTCTTCCGAAAGGGGTCACAGACAATAATTGAGAAGCTCTTCCCTACAATAACGTTTGTTTTTTACAGCCTGCAATTTCATCTACCTTAACGCGGTCCCGACTGAAATGTTGACGGGACCTTGCGCCGTGCAGAAAGCGGCTTCCCTCACTCTCCAACTTCCGTCAGGCTCCTTCGAACCTGCCATCGTCCACCTCAAAGTGTCTTTCAAGGGCATCGTATTGACAGACATAAACAGGAAGTAAGAAGGCGATCGTCCCGTCACGTTTGTTGCAAACGGGTGAAAATGTCTCTGAAGTATTTTTTCTTTTCCTCATAGGCAGTTTTTTAGACGACATTACCCAGCGCACCTTCTTAGCTATGTTGGAAATGATCCAGAAGATCGAAGGTAAAAGGTCATTAGTACTGTATTTTCCGCACTATAAGGCGCACCTGAAAGCCTTTATTTTTTTCAAAAGCTGACCATAGCCCTTGTAGTACAGTGCGCCTTATATATGGATCAATATTAAGTCGCAAAGTCTTGCAACTGAGGCAAGCAGCCGCCGACTAGATTTTCCTTCGAAGGCGAAGTAGTCCGCGGTGTATGCTGGGATTTATATACCAGCGTTTCGTTTCCTAACCAATGTGTCAATCATCATTTGAATCAGTCACTATTGGCTAAAGTTATTCGGAGGTAAAGGGGGCGGATCCTTTTTATCATTTACCGGCTCGCATAGGCTAAAAGGGCGAAACAAAGCCTGCCATTGGCCGAAAAAGATGAATGTGAAATACACGTTGGGTTGCACTACGGCATAGAGAAAACATTTTTTACTATTCTGTATTTGTAAATATTTGACTCTCCTGGATTTACTACACTCACGGTTGTAAGAAGACCATGGTTACGTATCATTATTGAACGTGATGGCTGCAAGAGAACTTAGGTGAGCTATGCGGCTTTATATTTTCCCGGTATCTTGTTTTAGAACGAGCTTGATGTTTCTGTGATGAGTCTATTTTTAAACTAAATACAATTCAAAGTGTTTATGGTCATATGCACAGTAAAGAACCCCGTTTCCCTGCACAATAAAATTCTTACTTTGCTGTCCACACAATTGCCAGCAAAAAATAAAATGGAAACTAAGAAATGTTTGGCATTTCTTGAATCCCAAGACTATAACCTTCCGAATGATATTTGGAACGATGCATTTGAGTTATTGGTGACATCGTACAGACACTGTTTCCGTTTATGTCTGAGACACGTATTTGCTTCTTTGCAAACTTTCGGAACGTTAAGGGGGTAATCAGTTTGACTGAACTATCTGACTGTTTTGTCGACGTTCCCATTGTAGCGCCTTATAATCCGGTGCGCCTTATGTATGGAAAATATAGGACCAAAAACTATTTTTTGGGGGTGCGCCCTATAACCCGGTGCGCCCTATAGTGCGGAAAATACGGTATATCTATTGAAGGGTAGGATGGGATTTATAAAGTTGATTTTGCTACAGTGCTATTTAAAATAATAGCAGTGCAATGTGACTAACCAGAATATCAAAGGTTTTAGTACATTTTTATCGTTTCATGCCAGAAAAGTTAACAGAAGGTGCAGTGGATTCTCAGAAAACAAACAATTGGGCAAAAAATGGAGTGTCTGCTGTTGACTCAAAACTATTTTGTGTTTCCCAAAAAGGTAGGATTTTGAAATCCTAATATTTAGTTGCCATACCACTGTTTTTTTTAACTGCTATACATGTGTGTGGCATGGAGTTAGTTGTTATTTCACTCTATGATTGTTTCACAACATTCCACAATTCTTTGACATTTCTTGGTTTTGCTTGATATCACCCCACAAGTTCTCGATTGGATTGAGATCTGGGGATTGGGCTAGCCACGCCATAAAATTCATTTTTTTGGTTTGGAACCAAGACTTTGCTAGTCTACCGGTGTGTTTGGGGTCATTGTCTTGTTGAAACACCCATTTTAAGGGCGTGTCTTCAATTATCTTGACATACACAAGATGATCCATGAACCCTGTTGTGCAAAAAATGGGCCCAAAACTAGAGTAATAAAACAAGCACAGACCATGATACTTGCACCACCATGCTTCACTATCTTCAATGTGTACTGAGGTTTGAATTCAGAGTTTGGGGGTCATCTCACACACACGGTGTGTGGCCCGTGGACCCCAAAAAGACAATTTTATTTTTTTCAGTCCTCAAAATGTTCCTCCATTTTTCTTTAGGCCAGCTGATGTGTTCTTTGGCCTCTTCTGCACATGCCCGTTGGAGATAATTTTAGCTGAACAGCCAACAATTTTCTGCACCTCTTTATAGTTCTTTCCAATCAACCTTTTAATCAAAGAACGCAGTTCTTCGGAGCGGTTTCTGGAATGACCCATTTTCCTCGAATGCATGTTCAACCTGCGCTGGCTTCATCATCCTTAAATAGGTGCTACTCGATTCACACCTGTTTTTGTTTTTTTTCTTCCCTAAAATTCATGAACTCGGAGATTGGTTGCCACACTGGTAATTTTTGAAAACACCCCTTTGAACTATTTGTGTCATGATTGCTGATTCGGGGCAGCTGCAAATGCCCCGTTGGCGCCAACAGCCCTGAGCGCTGATTGGTTCATGGACTCTTGCTAAACACCCGTCTTCCAAGAGGAAGCTGTCAGACCGTCCTGCAAACCTACGCTTTTGCTAGGCAAGCACCGTACCCTTCGACAATCTCCTGCTCTGTTTTCTCCTGCCTGTTACCTGTTGCCGACCTGTTTCTGGACCCGTTTCTGACCTGCTCTTCTGTCCTGGCCATCGACCTGTTTTGCCCTGTTTGCTTGTGACAATTTGTCCAATTGATCACCCTTTGGAGGGTGCCTAGTATGAATGTTGGGTCTTGTTTGTTTTCTGAAAATCTACTGCACCTACTGGTATATTGTCTGGCATGTAACATTAGAAGTTATACTGAAAACCTGAATTATTCTGGATAGTCACATTGCACTGCTGTTAATACAGCAGTGTATAAAGCAGGGTACTGCAGAAAATGAACAATCATTTCACAAATGACATTTTCTTTAACATCACATCATGGGCAAATATTTGAAGTTAGGACTGCAATTATATTTTTGATTCCCCTGTAGTTTTAGCAAACCCTTTATGTCTTTTGACTTACACATTTCAATTGTTGCAGGTGGCGAAAAGGTTCCAATTTCAGTGCAAGGTAAAGGAGAGGACTGATATCATAAACTGTATTCGCTAATCTGCAATGGAGTAACCTCTCTACATACACTTTTACACTTATTTGATTATTTAGCATCTGCAGTTTGGTGCATGATTGCATTTGTTTGCAGGATTTTCGGCTTCGTGGCAAAAGGAGTGGAAGCCGGCAAGGAGAACGTGTGCCACGTTTTTGCTGAATATGACCCGCTGCAACCTTGCAGTACAGCTGTCAATGCCATTCAAGCTGTCATATCCAAATCATAGTTTTTTGAGTACTTCTATAACTGCAAACTTCTGTGGATGGCTCCCGGCAAATAATATCGTTAGATTCATAGGGGTATAAACCATTTGGATGGGATATCAGCTTGTAAAGTATAGAACAACTTCTGCTACCTTGCCTTGAAAAATGCAGCTGTCTAATTTTGCTGGAACAACCAAAATACGTTCTTTTTTTGTTGGTATTGGGCTTGGCGCAAGGCTTTGTACACACATGCTAAAATCATCCGACATTAACATGGTCTGGAATTGTTGAGCATAGGGGTGATAAACTCATTTCAGTACAAGGCCCCCATGGTCGAAAAAACCTATTCATGGGGCCAGACTATTCGATGAATGGCAAACCAAGTTTGCCTTAACTGTAAATGTAAATAAATGTAAATGGTTTTGCATTTATATAGCGCTTTACAATCTGCTTCACACCCACCCATTCACACACACACACCGATAAAAGAGTCGGCCATGCAAGGGGCCTACCTGCCTATCGGGAGCATTTGGCGGTTCAGTGTCTTGCCCAAGACTTATAACACGGAGGAGCCGGGAATCGAATCTATGGCCTCTTAATCCCAAAATGAGCACTTTACATCCTGAGCCACTGCCGGTGTAAAGGTGGGGATCTTGGAGTCTTACAATTAAATTATGATTCAAGAATAATAGATAGATAGATAGATACTTTATTCATCTCCGTAGGGAAATTCACACTTCCAGCAGTCTACCCCGTTGTTTATTAACAGATTAACATGATGCCCTAGGGGTGCTTGTAGCGGAGTGGATGACGTAACACGCCAGTCCAAAAGTTCGACATCCCTGCGGCAGATGGAAATCGTTTTCTTTGTGTCCAGGGATACACCACCTCGTGTTAGCGAGTCCGTCTCCTCCCCGATTCCCGTAGGTTTTCGTGTCTCTGTATAGCGACGCTGAAGCCGGATTGCTCCGGGTAGCTCCGGGTGGCTACACGTTAGCGTCCGGAATGCTAAACGTGAGCCACGGATAAAAAAAACAATAAAAAAACGATTATTGAGGTTATTACACAAATTGACACAAAAACAGTATTTCCTTCACTAAGATTAAATCTCTTTTTCAACTTTGCATTTGAACAATTGAATTCATTTCCATTTCCTTTGCAGTTTATTATACTCGGGGAAACTCATGCAAATGGGAAAGTGACAAAAAATAGCAAAAAACAGAAGTTTAAGTGCAAATGCAAATTATTTTATAATCCCAAAGTCTTTTTTTACTTTTTATTTATTTCTTATGAAAATGTTTACTTGAATTGGGGAAATTCGCTGTTAGATTTCATATCTAAGGAGCTAAACCCCCTTTAATCTTCTACAAAGACAATCAGGTGTTTTAATTTTGTAATCCAGGTGTTAATTTCCAACCACTGGGGATTAAAATAGTAGTTTAGTCGCAAATATTGCGGTTAAGTGAGACATCCGCGTACCGCATGGGAGTTAAATTGTATTGATTTAAACAGCACGTCTGCGACTTCTATTTTAAGTAAAATAACACCAGGATGGGTGTTTTCTCAAATGTTCTCTGGTTGATAAATAGTAGTGAGCAAATACAGCTAGAGTTAATGGGAGTGACGCCCAGCTTTGGCGGCATCCACTGGTCATATTTAAACACCGCACGTCCTCAACAGAAGAAAAACGAACACAGTACAATGACGGATGGATAATAAAAAAAAAAAAAGTAAGAGAAAATCCCAGCCAGAACCCGAACGTAATGATTGACACTTTAGGCATGGTCCAAAATCCGGGTCAAGCTCGTGTTTCAGATCTTATATAGTAGCTCTTGGACAGTAACAACTACATGCGCCTCATCATAAGATTATCTTTTGGGGATGCACCTTATAACTGGGTGCGCCTTATAGTAAGGAAAATCCGGTTGACCTGATGTGGCTTGTTTTTCTCTTGTGCTTTTCTCACGGGCCGTATTAAATCTTTCGGTGAGCCTGATCATTTTGACACCCTTTGTTTAGCACATATGTACTGTGTCTTTACTCGTTTGGGTCCTAGCATGTCTATACTGGTAGCAAATCTCTGTCACACAAGTTGGAGAGATTAAAGAAAAGTTTCAAGTTCCGTACTCCTCTGGTCCGACACATCTTTACATACACGCTCGATCCCATTAATCGCCTTTCTACTGAATTTTTCACCATCTCTAGCAAAGAGTGTTCACAACAAGGATAAGAAAGTCCCAACCCTTGGCAAAATGTAGAGGTATAAGGGTGAGGGACAAAAGCCCCTTTTCACCAAGTCAAGTCGGGAGTGTTCTATCTTCTCCCAATCGCATAACCAATCAGCTGGAAGCGATCGTGGGAGGGAATGAACCAATTATATGCATTGTTGTGTTATCGTATGTAAATTCCTATCGGGGCGGCTGTGACATAAGGAAAATAAATCACAGTCACAGAAGAAGTGTTGTAGCGTAGATGAGGAAAAATTAACAAGAGTGAAGCGCAGTTCATTCTGGTGCCATATTTATTACTTTTGCAAGTTAAACACTGCAGTTTTTTTGTTGTAACAGTTTCAATGTCACTGCTTTAAGGTGAGTGAAATAAAAAAGTGAGCAAAAAAGAAATAGGAAAAAACAATTGTCATATATCTTACGTCGGGATAAGGGCAACAAGAAGTAGTAAGCAGGAAATAAATGGTAAATGGTCTGCATTTCTATAGCGCTTTTCAAGTCAATGAAGACCTCCCAAAGCGCTTTACAAAATGCTTTACACTTACCCATTCACACACACACACACTCACACACCATGAAAGTCGCCTTCCTGCTTATTGTTCTTGATTCCTAGAAAAATATTTCCCTTTGCTCTCATCAAAGAAGGGGATGGGTAGGAACAAAGATGAACAAGACAATGTGGGTAGGCAGAAAAATATCGGGATTGAGCCTATACCTCAGGATTTTTCGGTGGTAAAAATAACAGCTTAAAAAAACATTAAAAAATAATTATTATTATTTAAATTGAATTTTGTATGAAGTGCATATGTTTGTTACAAACAAAATGATGTTGTAGTCTGCTTTTATTAAGGCAAATGTTGACAATGTTGAGCGACAAATACACAGTGGCAAATTTGCACCATCCTTGTTTTATGCTATTGCAGTAGCAAGACATAAATCATAGTTGGTGGGCTTAATGACATAAAATGCACAGTTTTTGATGCGAGTTTAGAAGAACGTCAGAATGGATTGTTGATTCGTAAAACCCATTTGATTGTATTTATTGCACTAATTCTTAAAAGCGGTGTATTCAGTTCCATGTTTTCCCATTGCATTTTATCATGATGAATAAAGATGTTTATGTTTGCTACAGAAAAAGTGCAATTTGTGAAGTGGTCTACTACTGGGGCAGCAACACAACTTTACATAAACACATGAAAAAAAAAAGCTCAACCTGCAGAGAGCAACGAGCTGCAACACGTTACTGTTCCTGAACAAAAACCTTAAATCCGTTGTCACTGTGGCAACCCAATGAGAGACAATTGACACTTGATTTACATGACTAATTTTATTTTCAAAATATTGTGTAATGGAAGGCATTTGAAGCGGCCAATATACCGGACTGGCTGGCAACCAGTTCAGGGTGTCTCCTGCCTACTGCCCGGAGATGGCTGGGATGGGCTCCAGCACCCCCGCGACCCTACTGAGGATAAGCGGTGCAGATAATGGACTGATGGATGGAAGGCATTTGAGTTTTCTAGTTGACATTGTTATATAGTACTTGTATTTTCTTCACATTCATGCTTTTTTGGGTTTAACTCTTCTAACTCTTTGCCAGGGTTAGGTAGGGTTACTTTAACTTGATTACTTTCAATGACTTTTGGATTACTCCAATACCAAATATGCTAATAAAAGACAAAAGAAACTAAATAGGAATAAAATGACTAAATTTTGTGCAGGCTTGGGGAGTAACGGAATACATGGAACGGCAAAAATGATGTTGGCAAGCTGTTTGGATTTATTTTCATTTTGTTTCTGTCGCATTTTATGTTAGTTTTGCCGGAGATCAAAGAGATCAAAGCCAGGAGAGAAAGCTTACCACGTGTTGTGAGTCATCATTTTATTCATATTTAGTTTCTTTTGTCTTTTATTAGCAAATTTGGTATTGGAGTAATCCAAAAGTCATTGAAAGTAATCCAGTTAAAGTAACCCTACCCAACCCTGCTCTTGGCTTATTTTCTGAAAACAGTTTACGTATTTATAGCAATATTTCTATTCATGTTTAATACTGTTACCATTTGCAGCATGGTTATTTAAGAATTTTTTTTGAAAATAAAGCATTTTTAGTGCCTAAAATTTTGTGGTGTATCTATTTACTCAAAGGGGGGGAGTGTTCAATCGTCCAATGATTATGTATTTTCCAAGCGAAAATATCAATATCTGATCGGTATTGATCGACACTACCATGTTTTTACATGGATTGGATCGATGCCAAAATACTTAATATCGCTCATCCCTACAGCAAAGCTTTTAAAATCGCATTTTACATTTGATATAAGTGTCAAGGTTAAAACTTGATATTGTAGTAGAATGAAGAAAAGAACACACTCTGAGTCAGAGATTTAGGATTTTGATAGCCCTTCCATCGGAGGCGCGTGCATCCAGGATCGGATCAGGAAGGAAAACACGCTTTGCTCATTTATTGAAAACAAACAAAAAAAAAAAAAACAAAAAAAACACAAGAAGTAAACAACACATATGATTGGTTTATTTGAACACAGGAAACAAATCTGATTGGTTTGGACAGGAATTATAGTATAATAAATGAGCTATAAGGATAGTGAAACTTTGTAACACAATGCGTCTCTGTATATTTAGGAAGGCAAGCTATTGAGCGACTTACTCAGCACTAAAAACGAAGGCCATCATGATTAATAGTCAGCAGGCCCCCAGAGGCTCGAGGAGTTGCCTGAGAAACTGTTAGTGGCCTTTCAAGTTTTAGCTTTTTAATTAGAGACACATTTTTCGTGCTTGGAAACTCATTCTTTTGACTCTGAACACATCTCGATAATTGTTTTAAGGAAAATTCTATTAATTCAATCATGGGCGTAGTTAGCCTGTTCGTGGGGTGTGCTTAAGGACCCCAGAAATTATTGCATTTTGTCAAACTCTCTTCCGTATTAGAGGTCAGGACAGGCTTTTAGCCTCTGTTTGTGTCACGATTGACCACTAGATGGCACTGTTGTCTAATGCGAACGAATACGAGTGCCACAGCAAGCAGCAAGACCACATTTAGAATTCCACTACGTAAAAGAAATACACATTTCTTCAACTATGTTAGTTTTAGAGTAAAAAATAACATTAATATGATAGTTCATGTATTTTTGCGTAGTATTCAAATGAATACTTTATTTTATTTTTTACCAAGGCATTACATATTCAACATTATCTCTTTGAATGTGATGAAAAGCACAAGATAACATTTTGAAAAGGCAAACAAAACGAAAACGTGATTTCGTCTGAAATTCTCCACTACCAGGGTTGGGTAGGGTTACTTTAACTTGATTACCTTCAATTACTTTTGGATTACTCCAATACCAAACATGCAAACAAAAGACAAAATAAACTAAATATGAATAAAATGATGACTCACAACACGTGGTAAGCTTTCTCTCCTGGCTTTAGTCTTTTATTAGCATATTTGGTATTGGAGTAATCCAAAAGTAATTGAAAGTAATCCAGTTAACTAACCCTACCCAACCCTGTCTATAAATTCTATGATTTCTGGGGATGCCTGAGCACCACCAAAAACGGGCTAGTTACGCCCATGCTCTCCATCTTGAGGAAAAAAAAACTAATGTGTTAAATTTGACTTACAGTGGATATTTAAAAAAAACTCTTAAATATCTCGAAGCTGGTGCTTTGAAAGCTGGGAACGTAATCCATATCGTGATTTATAAGTGAAACTAGGATTGCAATTGTTGAATACGACGCCCTTTCACCTGTAGATAGCAGTGTTTCAACAGTTTCTGTTAGGAAACACACTTAACGGCAGGGTTGGGTAGGGTTACTTTAACTTGATTACTGTACTTTCAATTACTTTTGGATTACTCCAATGGAACGGCAAAAATGATGTTGGCAAGCTGTTTGGATTTATTTTCATTTTGTTTCTGTCGCATTTTATGTTAGTTTTGCCGGAGATCAAAGAGATCAAAGCCAGGAGGGAAAGCTTACCACGTGTTGTGAGTCATCATTTTATTCATATTTAGTTTCTTTTGTCTTTTATTAGCATATTTGCTATTGGAGTAATCCAAAAGTAATTGAAAGTAATCCAGTTAAAGTAACTCTACCCAACCCTGCTTAACAGTTTTATTTTGGTAGGCCCCATAATTTTTGATTGAAAATATAACCACATATAATTTGATAAAACATTAAGAAAGTGAGACAATTGGTTAAAAGAAATATAAAACGATTAAGTATTTTTACTTCTTCAAAAGGATTAGGAGGAAGTGTGGGACTATATGTCAAGACCAGAACGGGACAGGACCCACTTGCGTTGCGTTTCTCGAAAGTTTTATTGGATGGAAGAGAAAGGGTTGCGCCCACGATCCGGTGATTGCTGGACGCGGGAAGCAGGTCGCTCTGATACTCGGATTTTGCTAGAACGCAGAAGTGGATCTTCCGTGGTGAGCGATAGCGGTGTCGGGGACGGAAAAACGGGTCAGTAGCCGGGACAGGTGAGCCAAAACGTGGTCGGGGTCGGAAGCGAGTCGGAAGCCAGAATATGAGAGAAGACGTAGTCGGGGACAAAAAGAGGTCGAAAGCTGGGATGGGAGAGTAGATGTGGTCAGGATCAAAAACAGGTCGAAGCCAGGGGACGGACGGGAGCATGAAACAGGACAGGTGGGAGTCAGGGTCGAAAAAGGCTTGCCTAGTGTTAACTGAGGTTCGCAGACGGAATGAAGTGCACATAACTCATTCAAATTCACTCAGTTAGGAAAACAATGCAATATTTTTCAACAAAATCTTAAACGTAGGCTCTAAAACAATCTCAGTCTCAAGGGCCACAAGTCCTCCATGTTTTTGAGGTTTCTCATCTCCAACTCAGGACTGTAGATCGGCCTTTTGCCCTTGGAATTGGGTTTGGAGGGGCACTTTTTGGAGGGAAATTGTGCAGGTATACAATATATTTGATCGTTTTGGCTGCCAAATTCCTTTCGTGTGAGGGGGAACGGAGAAAAACAACAAGCTGCATCCGAAAACATTTCACAGAAGAAATGATCCTATGTTTTTGCATAAAATTTTCATATAATACATAACAAGAGCAAAGCGGGAGGTTTGAAAGTGATTTATTCAATATCTACTGTACGCACTCACGCAATTTCACCCACACATCAAGTTCTTAATTTATACATCTGAATTGAACAGAATATGAAATTATCTATCAAAAAAGCTACAGTTCTCCGTTCGTATTAAGTTATTGTCAGATTTCCTTTAATCGTCAAGGAACGATGACAAGCAAATGCAATTTGGTCCCTTACTGAGTGCAGGAATAATGATCAGATAGTGTAGTGTATGTTACATCATAATCGAATAGTAATAATCGTAAAAAGTCTTCTTGAGATAGCCATACATAAGAGAAGTCTGCTGTGTGTCCCAGTTTTAGCTAGTGACGTCCCAATTGAATGAAAGTGTTCGGGGAAGCTGAGGGACACTAAAGGTTGACGAGCAAGCTTCCATGTAATAGATTTAAGGGTCAACACCTCTTCTTTTGGGTATTTGGGTATATAAAAATGTCTTATTGAACCTGACACCTAGGCAACCACCAATGACAACACAAAAAGACAACTTCTCATGTTTGTGTTGCGATCTGGCACTATTCTCCACAGTATGGTTCATAAAGTGCCCTAGAAATATAAGTTTTACACAAAATTTGACGCAGGCTTCATTCATGTTTTATGTCGGTGCAGTAGTAAATATGTGCTCATCTTCATAATGGCTATCTGTTTCTGTAGTGGTTGCTTTTTTTTGAATGGTCACATGATCCAAAAACACATGCTGCAAAAATACCTTTTAAAATCAGACATGGAGCTTTCAATCCCTTCACCAACATTTACATACTCTACAAGAAAAATGCAGTCGCGGTTATACAGTTTTAAAGGGACACTGTGTAATATTTAACCAGAAGATGTCGTTGTGTTGTGGAGTTCATCCTAAAACGAGTGCTACTATGCACGAGGGAGAGTTAAAAACTACGGAAACTCAAATACACCATTTCTTTTTGCTGACCATTTTAAAATTTTTTTTGGGGGGTACCTGTAGCAGCAAGATGGCACACAATCATGTCATTTCCATCTAAACGTATGTTATGTAAAACATATACAAAATTCTAAAGTATTTAAAGGAAATGTACGTTTCTATAATAGTTCATGTTCTGAAAAGTGTATTCATACTTAAAATACAGTTTGTTTTTCTATTTCGGATTCTGATTTTGGAGTAAGAAAGGTTTTTAAAAAAATAATCAGAAAACATTCTAGAACTCTAAATCTATGTAATCGAATTTATCTAAACTACTTGATAAATCTCAAAATTGTGCGTTTAAGTGTTTTTATTTGACTTATAGGCACCAAAAAGGCTGTACCGATTTTCAGGAAAATTTACATAGTTGTACTCCATCAGTGTCTTTAGCTAGGTAACATCTCAAGGCCCCCCAAATGAATACCAACAAAATCGATAAACCTCTGCTTTCGTCTGGTCTGCTTTTGTGGGAAGTCTACCGCCCTCTGGCGGCCAAATTGGATACTGAAGCTCTCGACCACCGAACACTCCAAGCAGCCAAATCCAAACTTGTCTACACCTTGAGTGATGCAGTTGTTTCGTATGCACACGTTTCGACAAACTGCAAAGACATGTTGGGGCATCTGTGTGTAGAACTGTTAATCACTTTGGCTTATTTTTATATTTCTAGAAGGTTTTCAGAACATTTTTTTACAGTATCCGCCATTTTCGCACAGAATCTGAAATAAAACACAACGTTTTTTTGGCTAGTTACTGTCAAAGTGTGTATGCATTTTTGGGATACCATGTATATTTCACAGTCTTGTTCCACAAACAGACTGAGGAGATCATTTCTTCCTCATGCCATGAGGTTCTTTAACTCCACCCAGGGGAGTGAAAGCCCACATTAAACCCCACTCCCACATTCGCATACTACCCTATTTTTTATCACAGTGTGTATTTTCCGTAGCGCTATTTAAATACTCTATATCAACACGTTATATTGGGTATTTTTGTATTCTATATCTTTTATTTCATTATTTTATTTTTCAACACAAGGATACTGCTGCAAGTGTGAATTTCCCTATGGGGATGAATAAAGTATCTATCTATCCTAAAAAAAATCTATCTATCTATCCTCAAAAAAATCTATCCATCTATCTATCTATCTATCTATCTATCTATCTATGTATGTATGTATCTATCCTCAAAAAAATCTATCCGTCTATCTGTCCATCTGTCTATCTATCTGTCCATCTATCTATCTATCTATCTATCTATCTATCTATCTATCTATCTATCTATCTATCTATCTATCTATCTATCTATCTATCTATCTATCTATCTATCTATCTATCTATCTATCTATCTATCTATCTATCTATCTATCTATCTATCTATCTATCTATCTATCTATCTATCTATCTATCTATCTATCTATCTATCTATCTATCTATCTATCTATCTATCTATCTATCCATCTATCCATCTATCCTCAAAAAAAATCTATCCGTCCATCCGTCCATCTATCTATCTATCCTCAAAAAAAATCTATCAATCTATCTATCTATCTATCTATCTATCTATCTATCTATCTATCTATCTATCTATCTATCTATCTATCTATCTATCTATCTATCTATCTATCTATCTATCTATCTATCTATCTATCTATCTATCTATCTATCTATCTATCTATCTATCTATCTATCTATCTATCTATCTATCTATCTATCTATCTATCTATCTATCTATCTATCTATCTATCTATCTATCTATCTATCTATCTATCTATCTATCTATCTATCTATCCTCACCTCAAAAAATATCTATCTATCTATCGCACTAGGTGGCACTCAATAAAACTCAATGTCCCTTTAGCCAGTACAAGGCGAGCACATTTAAAGGATTTCTAATGCTTTACAATACAGACCAGAAGTTTGCATCCAAACCGGTAGTGAATGCGTAAACTACACATGCATAGGAACCATTGAATTACTGTGTTTGTTTTGCGAAGTCACATGTCTTGGCATAAAAGAGACAAGTTGCAAACAAGTGAGTTTTGTTAACCTCAGTCTGGCAGGACTCCAGTTGGGTGTGTAATGCCGCAACACAAATATTTGCTCTATGACCGCTGCCATGAATTATTCACGGTGTGATAGTTGCTCTTCGGGATCTTTTCATGGTGAGCCGCACCTCCACATCCGGGATGGTGTCTTGTTTGGTCCGGGCGCACCCTTCTTCTGGCGGAGCCATGTGCAGGTCGAAACGAAGGGACATGGACTTCTTACGCAGTTTCGGATTGCTCGTGAAAATTGTGTCTTCCCACTGCTTGATGACATTGTCAATCTTTTCTGTCCTGGAAAAATAGAGGAAAGACATACATCTGAGATCACCTACCGTTTATTAAAATCATTTTAAGAGAGCGTATTCTCCATTCTAGCCCCAGTGCTGTGGAATGCTCTGCCCACTGAGATTCGATCTGCAACCTCCGTGTGGTCTGTTTGAATCTAGGTTTAAAAAACACTACTGTTCTATTACTTATGAATGACCGATATTTCAAGTTGACAATATCTTTGTATTATTTGTTGCCTGGTCATCCTGGAAGGGGGATTACCTCATGTGCGATCCCCTCTCAAGCAATGTTCCCTGTAATTTTCCTTACGGGTCTGAGCGTTCACACAAAGTCGGTGAGCAGCGCTTGAAACAACAGTGAGCAACCATAATCCCAAGTGTGGCAAGATAATTAATGATCAAACATGTCCAAAACTTGACATCAAGTTACATTTTGCTGAGTTTCCGGCAATGCAAAATGATTTTTCTCTTTTGAATGAATTGACTCATGTACTATTGTGAAGGTTGTACGGCCTACAAACGTCGTTTGTTCTTACAATTCTTTCACAAGATATCCATTTCTTTTTATTTCCTGATTTATTTTGTCGCATAATATTAACATTTTTGGGGGCTTATTTAGTCGGTTGTAAGATACAGAACTGTACTTAATCACATTTTTTAGTGGAAGTACAATGTTGGCAACAAGATTCACTTGATATCATTGGAAATTATTTGAATGCAACACAAACTTTTTCTTCTTTTTTCCGTGTTTTTTTTTCTACTTTTTTTTAAATTCCTTTAGAAAAATCTCATTGTGTCTATTTTTCCCGAGCTGTTGCTTTTTTCTTTTTGTTCTCTATTTACTTTTTTTCCAACATTTCTTTTTCTTTTTTTCTGGCTTTTTTCTAAATGTTTCCTTCTTTTTTCTCCTCCTTTTGTTTCTTTTTTTCTCAGCTTTTAACTTCTTTTTCATTTTGGTATTTTTTTCTTTTTTGTTCTATTCCCCCCTTCCTTTAAGTCATCGTGTGCAGAATTTTACATAATATTTGGTCATGTTGGGATTAAAGAATCAAAAACAACCTGGAGAGCCGTTTAGGACCCGAAAGAGCCGGTTCCTTTTAGTGAGCTGAGCCGAAGAAGCCGGTTCTCGACATACTCTACTAACTTTACTCAACTTCGTTCGACTTCAAAATACCGCATTTAGGACACAACGTCAGGGGAACCCGTGTATTTTTACCTTCATGCACTGTAACTTTGACTTAAGTCGCTTCTTAATGAGTAATTTTGACCCCTTATTTTTGTGCGCTGGCTAGATTTTCTTGTGCGCTGAGAATGTGCGAGCAGTGCGCAATTGCGCACGCGCGCAGCTTAGAGGGAACACTGCTGTCAAGGTTTTTTCACTTACCTCATGTTGAGGTTTTGAGTTTTTCCTTGCCCTTATGTAGGTTTTAGTTCAGGGAACGGAGTAAAAATAGTCTGCGTTCTGTGCAGCCCTTTGAGACTCCCTGTGATAAAGGGCTACACTGTCACGATTACCGATGCGAGGCACCTGAGCCTGCTCCTTTGGCACCCACTGCCTCGGACGCTGATTGGCTCCCTGTTCCTTTTTATACCCCCGTCTTCTTGTCACCGGTTGTCTGTCCGTCTGCAAACCTCAGCTTACGCTAGGCAAGCCTTCCGACCCTGACTCTCTCCTGTTCTGATTCCCGTCTGTTTCCCGGCTACGACCCATTTTCTGAACTTGACTACGATTTTTACTCCCCCGTCCCGGCCACAGATCTGTTTTTTTCCGCTCTCGACACTGCCATCGCTCGCCACGGAAATACCACTTCCGCGTCTGAGCAACCTGCTCCCCGCGACCAGCGATCTACGGACCGTGTGTACTATCCTTTCCCTTCTTCCAAATAAAACTAAGAGAAACGCACGCAAGTGGGTCCTGTCTTCGTTCTGGTCCCAACATATAAAATAAACATGACTTGACAATAATTCTCATAATTATTCTTGTTGGTACTAATATGTTTAAAGGTCTTGGAGGTCTAAATATAATGGAAGCTAGAGCTCTTGTTGGTGATAGAAAGGAGTGGAGAGGTGTTGTGAAAGGATAGTGGGATTGTGGACGCGTTCTTAAGGATGGGCTGGGCACCCGTATGATGCGGTAGGGGTAAACCAGTGAAAGCTGTCGGGCCCTGCTGTTGAACAAAAGAGTGTGTCGTGTCACCCTGACCCGAGTGACATTGCCGCTTTCTGGTGTCCCGTTTCATCTGCAGGGACGAAGCATGACCAACTTAGGTGCCGAGGTGCCTAACTTGTTTGGGTGTTTGGGCAATTGGGTTGGCCATGGTCCCAAAAATGTTGTGTGTGTGTGGTTTTTTTTGGTGCTTTTTTTCCCCCCTTTTATTTTCCTAGTTATTGTATGTGTTTGTCTTGCTGTCGGTCACCCCTCTTGAGGGATATGACCAAGGTAGATAGATAGATAGATAGATAGATAGATAGATAGATAGATAGATAGATAGATAGATAGATAGATAGATAGATAGATAGATAGATAGATAGATAGATAGATAGATAGATAGATAGATAGATAGATAGATAGATAGATAGATAGATAGATAGATAGATATTCTTAAAGAGACAGTGTGTGTCATTTGACCACTAGATGTGCCTGTATGTTGTAGTGCAGGTGTCGGTAACCTAAACTTCAGGAGACATAAAGGGCTCGTTTCATAAGATAAGTCAATCGTAGTGCATGTGAAGCTGAACCAACAATAAAACGGGTTAGGGAAGGACCTTCAGAACACCTTGGAATGTTTGTATCTAGATGGTGTTTCTATAGTCATCTCCTGTTCTCCATGCAAAATTAAAATTAATTGATGAATTCTGTCCTCATTTTGTGTGTCTACAGTACAGTATACACAATATAAGGTCAAGTGAGCTGATGGGCCAACACAAGAGAGTGGTAAAACAAAACACAGGTACAGTGGAACCTCGGTTTTCAAACGCCTCTCTGTTCGAACAAATCGGTGTCCGACCAAAAATTTTGAGAAATTCTTGCTTCGCTGTTTGGTCAAAAAATCGGAGTTCGAACGCCGGTAATGCGTGAGCGCGTACGCTAGGGTGCGATGCTGAGCGGCGTACGGGTGTTTTAGCCCCTTATTATGCCTCCGAAGAAAGTCAGTGCAAGTAGCAAAGTTGCTACAGGTGAAAAAAGAAAAGTAGGGCTGGGCACCCGTATGATGCGGCAGGGGTAAACCCGTGAAAGCTGTCGGGCCCTGCTGTACAACTATTGCATTTAAGAAAGAAAATAATAGCCAAATATGAAGGAGGTGTGTGAGCGCCTTCTGCTGACCACCACAATGGTAAGAAATCCTATTTATAAGATTACGCGAACGTACGATTAGCCTGGGTTAGCTTTATGTTTATGTTAAACATTCAGGGTGTTGGAACAGAGCCCAACATTGAGGGTGTTGGAACGGAGCCCTCTTTCCAAAGAACCGCTCACCACTTGTTGTGGAGACCCGAGTGCTAAATGACTTGTAAACGGCCTGATTTTTTTATTTTTACACGTTCATGTTAGCGTAATCTTTCGTACGGAAGATTACGATAACGCGAACCTACGATTAGCCCGGGTTAGCTTTGTGTTTACGTTAAACATTCAAGGTAAACATTCAGGGTGTTGGAACGGATTAAAACGATTTACATTATTTTTAATGGGAAAAATGATTTCGGTGATCGAACAAATCGGTTTTCGAACAGGGTTCTGGAACGGATTATGGTCGAGAACCGAGGTTCCACTGTAAATGAGATAGACGTACCCATGAGCTCAAAACCACAGAGAAGCCATTAACCAAAACAAAGAAACACAGGCCATATAACAGGCATCACTAAGATGGAAAACCATAGAAAGTGATGACTACAGCTTAAAATATTTGTTCCACTCATCACCTTCAAAACACAGACAGGTCTGGTCATTAATTAGATAAGTCGGGCAGGGAAATATGCATCAGGCCCGCCCAAACATTACCAAGGCTCTCAGTCCGATGAAGCCCATATGACAAAGTCCTTACGTGACACCTCAGTCAAGCGCAACAGTATTTAAGCCAGTGTTTACATTAACTAAACGAGCACATGTCAATGGTTCTGTGAGTTTTGGTGCAAATCTATGAGTAGCAACTAGCGCCTGAGGCACCCTATGTTTCACTCCTCCTTCACAAGCCGAAAACATTCCACTCTGTCTGGTCTAGCAACAACAGTTGCACACACCTTGAAGACAGCACGCCATGTGAGACTCTCAACATCAAACATAAGTTATTAAAGGTAGAACAGTTCCCAAGCAACTTGAGGATAAATCAGCCACTGGAATGTAAAGCTGCAGACATTGGTTGGAACCTATGCACTGGTATTGGATGTATGTGCAGAAAACGATTGGTCTTTAGTGCAGTGTTTCTTATACGTTTTTAGCCATGGCACACTTTTTTATGTTAAGTTTATAGCTTAATAGACACTCAATAGTAGCTATGTACGGCGGTACGTATGTACCTATCTACGCACATAGGTACGTAAGTACCAACTTACCCACCTACCCACCTACCTACCTACCTACTTACCTACCCACCTACCTGGGCGGCATTAGCTCAGGAGGTCGAGCGCTCGTCCTGAGATCTATAAAAATTAGCTGCATTCTAAAATCATATAATGCTTGCGTGAAAAAAATTATTATCGGGCGGCAGTAGCTGAGGACGTAAAGCGCTCGTCCTCCGTGTTATATGTCGAAGTGTCTTTGGGCAAGACACTGAATCCCCAATGCCCCCAATAAGCAGGTTGGCTGACTCCCTATTGGTATGTGAGTGTGTGTGTGAATGGGTAAGTGTGAAGCACACTGTAAAGCGCTTTGGGAGGTCTTCATTGACTTGAAAAGCGCTATTAAACCGACCTACCTACCTACCTGCCTACCTACCTATTTACCTACCTACCTACCTATCTACCTACTGTCGTGATTGCCCTATTTGGAACACCTGTGGCAGCTTGATTGGCGCCAACAGCCCAGACAAGCTGATTGGTGGCCACACCCTTCTTAAGCCCCGACTTCAGATCAAACTTTGTCAGATCGTTGCGAGCTGTTGTGTTTCACTCAGTAAGCGTTCCCGTCCGACTTCGTCCCTGTTAAAACCTGTTTCCTGCCTGATTCCCCTTTTTCGACACGATTCTGAACCTGACTACGCCTGTTTTGCCTGCCGCCAGCCTACGACCACTATCACGAACTTTAAATCGCCTCTGATCTCCAGCCTTGGTCAAATGACGTGCCGTTCCGCCTGCCTTCTTCCGACACGGAAGTGTCACCCCCGCCTTGCTCTCCGCCAGTCTTCGGATCAAGCAATCAAGCAAGCCTTACTCTCACTCTCTTTCAATAATATCTGAGAAACGCATGCAATTGAGTCCTGTGTCATTTCTGGTCTGTGACACCTACCTACCTACCTACCTACCTAACTACCTACCTACCAATTAGAGGGTGGATGCATGGTTAGCTTATCCGCCTAAAAATTCAGAGGTCTCAGATTAAATTCTAGCTACCGATCTTCCTGTATGGTGGCTATGGTACGGAATGTGTACCACATTCCAAAAACAAGCACATCAGGTTGATTGGGTACTCCAAATTGTCCTTACGAAAGAATGTGTGAGTGAATCTGTCTCTGTGTGCCTTGTAATGTGCTGGCAACCAGTCCAGGGTGTCCCCTGCCCACTTCCTGATCAGCTGGTATAGGTACCAGCACCCCTGCCACCATAGGGAGTATAAGCAGTGTGATCTGATGTTTGCATCCAGATGAATTTGGACAGTTTCCTGCAGTAGGCTCCTTGAGCACGAATGTGCAGAAACACTGATTTGAAAACTAAGTCCAAGTAAGATTTGTTGGAAAGTGAATTTGGCGCTACCAGTTTTTAAACAAAGCAAAAACATTTGAATGCTAACTCACTGAACAGTGCCATGACCTTCCGCAGTCTCTTGCACAATGTCTCCCTGAAGAATCTTCCGAGTCTTCACAGTGCGAATCGGTGAATGCATATCTTGTTCTGGTTCTGGAAGAGGGTTTGGATGACAAATCTGGTCTTAAGTGAGAAACATCTGCATGTGTTACCTGTGAGGAGCTCAAGACTCTGCGGTCGATGCAGTGCAGAGCTTTCCAATGGGTTTTCGTCCAATTGTTTTCGAGAATTGAAAGTTTCTGATTTGGGGTCATCTGGACTGATTGTGGGCTCACTGAACCCATTCTCTGTACTTTTTTCAGTGAACTCCGGCAAATTTGATCTCAAGACCTGCAAACGCGTTTGCATTTCACTGTTTCCCGTGAACCTGCAGAAAAGAGATAACACTCCCATTAGGATGTGTGCCTTACAACTCACTCTAGCAAGGTAGTATCGGTCATCCTTTTGTATGAATGCCGCCATGGCAGCTCTAATGACAATATCAAAACAAAATATTGGCCATAAGCATGTTCTGTGACATAAATATTGAAGAAACAGCTTTTAACGTCCTCGGCAGACGTCAAAGCACCTCATGGTCACAGTTCCATTCGCAGCCCAGGACCATGGAAGTCGTTGCAACCTGTCTCACCACTTAACTGAAAATACTCAAGTGTTTTAATATTTAAATCTTAGGGATGGGTGAGATCTTTGACGATACCAGCTTTATTGTACCTGCGTCATTGGTGTTGATTATTACTTCAAGATCTATTCAAGGTTAGTACATATAACCAATGCCCAACTCTTATAGTCATCAACTCAAATATCACATACAGATACCACTGGTGAGTAAAAAACTTCCCATCCATCCATCCATCCATCCATCCATCCTTTAGATCTCTGTCTCAGAAGATACAAATGATTGTCAAGAAATTCCCTTAAATGCCAACATAGCTTCTTAAAATTCTATATTCAGTAATCCCTCACAATGACATGTTTCACCTGTCACAATCTTGCTGCCTCCTGGATTTGAAAAGTGCATTATTTTTTGCATTCTGATTTGCTAAATAATATGCAAGAGAGTCTCTATTTATAGTCGATTTATTTTTATGAAACAGGTAAAATAAAGGAATCCTACTTCACAGATTTAACCTATCCAAGTGATGATTTAGAATGTAACCCCTACAAAAACACTGCAAGCAAGAACAATTTACAGTACAGTAATACATTTTGGCCGATTTATAATTTCTTAATTTTATATTGTACAGTGGCCACTAGAGGGCAGCCAATTGCAGTACTGGATACAATTGTCCATAAAAAAAAACATTAAAATGAGATTAGTATCAGCACCAATATCGCCGATAGTGTCACGACCAGTACAGGCAGGGGACCCAAATGCGTAACGTTTCACACAATGTTTTAAGGGATCGAGGAAGTCAGGAAGAGAAGAAAAAGACAGCAATCTGGTGCTCGCTGGGCAGGAGGAGCGGGAAGCCCTTGCAAACGAAGCTTGGTCGGAGATCGCAACAAATCGGGTAGCCGGTACGGGAGACGGAGCGTGTTCGGAGATCGGAACAAGTCGGGCAGCCGGGACAGGATGTCAGGGAGTAATCGATTTCATATTGTAGCTGGAATTGCACGTCAGTTCCGTGCTACACATGGTTAGAACCTGTCTCGCCATATAGTGTCTGTTTAAGGCTGCATTTGGACTGAAGGCCCCTTGCAGTGACCAAACCTCTCATTAGCGCAAAAACAATTTAAAAAGCTAGACTGAGCTTTGCTGAGGAGCTTGTTGTGTGAACAGAGGGGAACTGGTCCCGAGTTCACTTGAGTTAAGAAAGCCAATTTAATTTATTTAGGTCTAATGGGAAGTATTATGTTCAACGACACTTAAGTGAAAGAAACAATCCAAAGTTTGTAAAATTAGTCAGTGAAATGTGGAGAAGTAAGTGTCATGGTTTAGGGTATGTTTTTGGGCGGCATTGGCTCAGGAGGTAGAGCGCTCGTCTTGCGATCAAAAGGTCACAGGTTCGATTCCCGGCTCCTCCGAGTTATATGTCGGAGTGTAATTGGGCAAGACACTGAATCCCAATGCCCCCGATAGCAGATAGTTGCCTTGCATGGCTGACACTGCTATCGGTGAGTTAGTGTGTAAAAGGGAAAAGTGTAAAGCACATTGTAAAGTGCGTTGGGAGGTCTTCAGTGACTTGAAAAGCGCTATATAAATGCAGAACATTTACATTTGTTTTCTGCAGCAGGAGTTGGGCCTCTTGTACAGCTTCTTGGCCGAGTGAATGCATATGTGTATCAGAACCTTCTTCAACCGCACATGCTTCCTTACTACTGGTTCGCCTAATCCAAACAGTCAATGTTCCAAGTTATATAACAAAACGGGCGAAGAATTTCCCTAGAGGTGAAAACATGGAATAAATGACATAACCTGCCAAGAGTCCTGATCTCAACTCTTGAAAATCATTGGTGACAAAATCATGGTCTAGAAACCCACTACATCACCAAACTGTGGAGGAGGCTGGAAGAAGGATGGACCAAAGTCACACCAGAGCAGCGTGATAGACTAGTGCTATCCTGCGGCTGCAGATGTGGTGAAGTCATTCACAGCAGACGCCTGTACACTTCTTACTAATTCTTAATTTATTTTCCATTGTTGTTCTCTAATTTCGATCAGTGTGTTCTGATTTTTTCGGGTGAAATCCCTTTAGTCATTTTGTGAAAAAAGGGTCTAGTACCATTATATAGAGACAATAAAATTTGTATTCCTAACGCTACATAAAATGACGTCTCTATTCATACGCAAGAAGAACATAAACTGTGAAAATTACTCTTCACTAATTAGACTTGCTATGGCTTGTTTGAAGCCATTACGGAATCGGAAAACCCCTTGCAAGATTGAACAGGTTTTTGCTTGAGCCTGTTATCTTGAACACACATTTTAATATATTGTTCCCAAGGAATCCGGACAATACAAAACTAATAATAATAAGGATTAAGAAAATTTACAAATCCATAGCTAAATGCAGGCCGTGATTATGAGCCAACAGGATGTGCCGCATACCCAGGTAAAATAAAAAGCTGGGCATGACTCACACGCTGTAAAGTACATTTATTTGACGTGTGTGAGCCATGCGCAGTGGCATGCACACACCTTTAAATGCAATTTGACTTTTTTTTGTTGTAAAATTCTCAAAACAGGCTTTTCAACATTTTACACATCAGGTTTACAATTGATACAAAACTATGAACAACAACGGGAGCCTGTGATATAAGGAAAGGTATGTTTCCCCCACTTTGTGTCTGTAAAAACGTTGATTACGGTTACGGGATGGTTTTTACCCATCTCCAGGAAATTTTAGCACCCTGGTGTATGATTTCTTTTTTTTTTTCAGTAATGTTAGCACAATTGTTGGTGATAGGAATGAGTGGAGAGGTGTTGTAAAAGGATAGTGGGATGTTTGGACGCGTTCTACGGGATGGGCAGGGATTCTGTATGATGCCGCAGGGGTAAACCAGTGAAAGCTGTTGGGCCCCGCAGAAGTGTGTTGTGTCACCCTGACACGAGTGACACGGCCGCTTTCTTGTGTCCCGTTTCATCTGGGGGGATGAAAGCATGACCAACTTAGGTGCCGAGGCGCCCAACTTGTTCGGGTGTTTGGGCATTTGGGTTGGCCATGGTCCAAAAATTTTTGTGTTTGATTTTTGCTATTTTTTCCCTTTTTATTTTTATTTTATTTGATATTGTATGTGTTTGTTTTGCTGTAGGTCACCCCTCTTGAGGGATATGACCAAGGTAGGTAGGTAGGTAGGTAGCTAGGTAGCTAGATAGCTAGATAGATATTCTTAAAGAGACAGTGTGTGTCATTCGACCACTACATGTGCCTGTATGTTGTAGTGCAGGTGTCGGGAACCTAGATAGATAGATAATGTTAGCATAAACAATAACATTCTGCAGAGGCATAAGAACAGGGATGTCAAACCTATGGCCCGCCGGTCGGATCAGGCCGGCCAACGGATTTAATTCAGCCTACGAGACAACTCGGAGAGAAGCCCGAGAGAAAATGAGCCGCATCATGACCTGCAAGTTTTAAACATGTCCACTGGATGTCGCTAGAGCCAGGCACCACTCCCAAAGCAAACTTCCCACAGTAGTCGTATTTGCTGACTAGCATTATTCAACTGGAGAACGTTCGAGGAAACACCCATCCTAATGTTATTTTACTTCAAAGAGAAATCAGGATTTCGGCTTTTTATCCGAAATTATTGGAAAATATCGGTTAGTGCCTGGATCAAAAAGATACAAAATCAAAAATAGCACCTGTCCTTGCAGAAGCTTAAATACGCTTTAGCTCCTTTCTATAGATATGAAATCTTCACAGTGAGGTTACCAAATTCCAGTAAACATTTTCATAAAGAAAAATAATAAAAACAGGAAACAAAACTTTGAATAAATCAATCATTTGCACATAAGTTATTGCTTGAGTGATATTTTCGTCACTTTCAAGTATCCATGAGTTTCCCTGAGTTAAGCTGCAGTGTGTCATGATTACTGATATGACTCACCCGTGCCCGCTCATTTGGCGCCAACCGCCGCGGGTTCTGATTGGCTCCCTGTCACCATTTGAACCCAGTCCCGTCTGTCCCCTGTTTTCAGTCCGTCTGCGAATCTCAGTGTATACTAGGCAAGCCTTTTTCGACCCCGACTCCCACCTATCCCGATTTTGCTCCCGTTTGTTTCCGGCTAGGACCTGTTTGCTCCTGACCACGTCTGTTCTCCCGTCCAGGCTTACGACCTCATTTTGTCCCCGACTACTTCTACTCTCCCGTTCTGGCTTGCGACTCGTTTCCAAACCCGAACACACCTTGCTCTCCCAGTCCCGGCTACCGACCAGTTTTCCATCCCCGACACCGCCATCGCTCGCTACGGAAGACCCACTTCCGTGTTCGTATCCCAGTCCGAATACGAGAGCGACTTGCTTCCCGCATCCAGCGAACACCGGATCATGGGCGCAGTCCTTTCTCTTTCTTTCAATAAAACTTGTGTTAAACGTCACGCAATTGGGTTCTGTTTCCGTTCTGGTTCTGACACAGTGGAAATTAATTACAATTGTTGTTTTGCTAAATTTTTTGATAAACACCGCAAAAGATTAAATGTTAGTAAGAAAAAAAGGTAAGAGAAAAACCAATAGTAATTGTTTTATATTAGAATATTACACCCCCTAAATCATAATCGTAATTTAATTGAGAGCCTCTAAAGCAGGGATGTCAAACAGGTGGCCCGCGGGCCGGATCAGGCCCGCTAAGGGATGGAATCCGGCCCGCGAGACAACGCTCAAAGAAGCGCAAGAGAAAAACGAGCTGCTGGTTGAAATATGTCCACTTGATATTGCCAAAGCCAGGTGCCTCTCACAAATGCTGTACTCTCTCTCTATCTACCTCTTTTCCTCTATTTTTCTCTCATTCTCTATCTTTCACTGGCTCTTTTTCTCTTTCTTTGTTCCTCTTTGTCTCTTTCTCACTGTGTCTTTTTACCTTCTTTTGCTCCCTCCCTTTTTTCTTTGTCTCTCTCTTTTCTCTCTCTCGCGCTCCTGCTTTTCCCTTCTCTTTCTCTCCATCTCTTCTTTCTCTCTTTCTATTTATCTTTGGATTTCTCTCTCTCTCTCTCTCTCTCTCTCTCTCTCTCTCTCTCTCTCTCTCTCTCTTTCTATTTATCTTTGGATTTCTCTCTCTCTCTCTCTCTTTCTATTTATCTTTGGATTTCTCTCTCTCTCTCTCTCTTTCTATTTATCTTTGGATTTCTCTCTCTCTCTCTCTCTCTCTTTCTATTTATCTTTGGATTTTTCTCTCTCTCTCTCTCTCTTTCTATTTATCTTTGGATTTCTCTCTCTCTCTCTCTCTCTTTCTATTTATCTTTGGATTTCTCTCTCTCTCTCTCTTTCTATTTATCTTTGGATTCCTCTCTCTCTCTCTCTTTCTATTTATCTTTGGATTTCTCTCTCTCTCTCTCTCTCTTTCTATTTATCTTTGGATTTCTCTCTCTCTCTCTCTCTCTCTTTCTATTTATCTTTGGATTTCTCTCTCTCTCTCTCTTTCCATTTATCTTTGGATTTCTCTCTCTCTCTTTCTATTTATCTTTGGATTTCTCTCTCTCTCTCTCTCTCTCTCTCTCTCTCTCTCTCTCTCTCTCTCTCTCTCTCTCTCTCCTTTGTCCCACCCTATCTACTCTTCTCTCCCTCTCGTTCTCTTTTTTCTTTCTCTCTACTCTACTAGTCCGGCCCCCCAGAGAATGTTTGTTCTATCGTGTGGCCCCCGAGTTAAAATGAGTTTGACACCCCTGCTCTAAAGGTTCTCCAGCCCTACAGCAAAGCCAAACTGTTTTCTCTACCATGTGGCCCTTGAACTAAAAGGACTTTGACACCCCTTCGTTAGAAGTTTAATGGTGCAACTCTTCTAGCACCACCTCGTGTCTATCCATGTATGCCATCTCTGACAAAACTTAAGTGCAATTCCACCTCTCGCCACTCACCTGCCCTCTTCCCGTTCCAACAGGAGCCTATAAGTGGAGATTTCCTGTTCCAGTCGGATCTTGGTGCTAAGCATCTGGTTGTGGCGGTGGCGTTGTGAAGCCAGGCCGTTCCTCACGTGTTCCAGTTCTCCTTCCAGCCCGGCCACCACCTGGGAAAGTTCCTGCAGCTGGCTGGAGTACAACTGTTGGGTGTTGTGGAGAGAGTTCTCCAGGCCTTTCTCCTAGAGGAGCATCAACAGCCATGATGTTTGTACCTCCTTCGCGAATGATAATGAAAATTGTCGGTTTATAAGCAGTGTTGGGACTAACACGTTACAAAGGATTCTGTTTCTACAACACAATATCTTTTCTCGGTAACAAGTACAGTGGAACCTCGGTTTTCGAACGCCTCTCAATTCGAACAAATCGGAGTCCGACCAAAAATTTCGAGAAATTCTTGCTTCGCTGTTCGGTCAAAAAATCGGAGTTTGAACGCCGGTAATGCGTGAGTGCGTACGCTAGGGTGCCATGCTGAGCGGCGTACGGGTGTTTTAGCCCCGTATTATGCCTCCGAAGAAAGTCAGTGCAAGCAGCAAAGTTGCTACAGGTGAAAAAAGAAAAGTAGTGCGTACAACTATTGCATTTAAGAGAGAAATAATAGCAAAATATGAAGGAGCTGTGCGAGTGTCTGATCTTGCCTGCGCCTTCTGATGACCACCACAAAGGTAAGAAATCCTATTCATAATTCTTTTCTTTAACCTTTATTTATTTATTTTTTTTTACACGTTAGCGTTTACATGTTAGCGTAATATTTCGTACGGAAGATTACAATAACGCGAACGTACGATTAGCTTCATGCTTACGTTAAACATTCAGTGAACATTCAGGGTGTTGGAACGGAGTCCAACATTGAGGGTGTTGGAACAGAGCCCCTTTTCCAATGAACCGCTCACCACTTGTTGTGGAGACCCGGGTGCTAAATGACTTGTAAACGACCTGATTTTTTTAATTTTTACACGTTCTTGTTAGCGTAATCTTTCGTACGGAAGATTACGATAACGCGAACGTACGATTAGCCTGGGTTAGCTTTATGTTTCTGTTAAACATTCAAGGTAAACATTCAGGGTGTTGGAACGGAATAAAACGATTTACATTATTTTTATTGGGAAAAATGATTTCGGTGATCGAACAAATCGGTTTTCGAACAGGGTTCTGGAACGGATTATGGTCGAGAACCGAGGTTACACTGTACTGTATTGCGTTATTGATAAATATGTGTTATTCAACAGTCGTTACCACATGGAGCGTTTTTGTGTTACACATTAAATGCAGATAATGAATTACAATATTCTCCAACTGCTTAATAATCCTGCATTACGTACAACCTTTGATCCACCAACAAGAAAACAAAATGGGTAAGCATGTTTATATTTACTTAAATAATACAACTGACTAGGATGCTGAATTTCTCCTCATGGAGATAATCTCCCTACTATATATATATACTCACATCCAAGCTGATTTTACAACTATACAACAAGAAAATAAAATCAGGGGATCAGTTCAGCCGTGCAAATTTGGTAGTTTGTCACCAGTAGAGAATTGTAGGCAACACGTGGGGCGTGTCTTATTCACATACAACAAAGCAACTGGAAATCAATGATGCAAACATAAGCACAGAATTTATGGTAAAAGTGTTCTGGATTTTGGTCTTTATATTTGTATAATTATTTTCTGAAATACAGTATGACTGGAGTGAAAGAGAACACATCTTGGACACTACCCAGAAATAGAGAAGGTTTTTGAAAGGTTTGAAGCCAAAATGGATATGGAGTGTCTCGGCTAAGTGTTCATTTGCAAGCTCTCAAGATTGCACAAGACAGGAAATATAAGGTGTTCACTGCTTCCACAGTTTGGTGTACATGTTTTTTTTCTATTTATTTTTTATGTGGGTATTATAAAGCTAGGCGGCACGGTGGCTGGGTGGTTAGCACGCATCCCCACGGAGCAGAGGTTTAGAGTTCACGTGTAGCTACCGCAGGCTCCCGAGTGGAGTTTGCATGTTCTCCCCATGCCTGCGTGGGTTTCCTCCCCATTTCAAAAATATGCATGTTAAGTAAATTGGCCGGTTTAAACTATCCCTAGGTTTGAATGAGCGAGTGAGTTGTCTGTCCCTGTGTGCCCTGCGACTGGCTGGCTACTAGTTCAGGATGTCCCCTGTGTCACGGTTGCCATGGCGCCCAACCATCCTGTTCCTGTTGGTATTTCCTGTCCGGTATTGTTTTCCGTCTATTTTGTCCTATTGTTTTCTCCAGTTTTCATTCCTGTCTAGTTTTCCCAGGTAGTTTTCGATATCCTGATTCATTATCTATCCTGTCTGTCCCTTCCTGTCCGGTATTGACCCCTGCTATCAGATATCAACTCGGGCAATTGGAATCTGTCTCGTCGGTTTCTGGCTTCCTGTATTCCCACGCCGACCCGCTGCCTAACCTGCATGACTCCCCATTTCCCGTAAAATAAAGGCTTGTGTGAGAACGTCACGCGATTGGGTCCTGATCTTGTTCTGGTTCTTGACACCCTGCCCACTGCCCCAAAATAGCTGGGATGGGCTCCAGCACCCCTGAAACCCTACTGAGGATAAGCGGTCCAGATAATGGATGGACGGCTATTATAAAGCTGTTTTAGGGGGTTGGCTTCTATGTGAGTATATATGGTAATTTGTAACTAGATGGTTACTTTAGTAATCCAGTACTTGTTGGTGTCAGTAATCAAGTAGTAGCGAATTACTCATAAAATGAAGTAACTTGTAACTGTAACTAGCCACAGTTTTTCAGTAAAACGACCAACACCAGGGTTGGGTAGGGTTACTTTAACTGGATTACTTTCAATTACTTTTGGATTACTCCAACACCGAATATGCTAATAAAAGACAAAAGAAACTAAATATGAATAAAATGACTAAATTTTGTGCAGGCTTGGGGAGTAACGGAATACATGGAACGGCAAAAATGCTGTTGGCGAGCCGTTTGGATTTATTTTCATTTTGTTTCTGTCGCATTTTATGTTCGTTTTGCCAGAGATCAAAGAGATCAAAGCCAGGAGAGAAAGCTTACCACGTGTTGTGAGTCATCATTTGATTCATATTTAGTTTCTTTTGTCTTTTATGAGCATATTTGGTATTGGAGTCATCCAAAAGTAATAAAAAGTAATCCAGTTCAAGTAACCCTACCCAACCCTGCCCAACACTATTTAAAAATCATGTTTGAGATGGTTTTCGATATTTGCGCCCCCTACCAAGGCATGCAAAGTATCCGTCTCCATCTGAAGGTTGTGCCACTGCTTCCTAGCTTCAGCTAACTCTGCCTGAGCCTCCTCCAAGGCGTTGTTGCCCAGGCCGACCTGTGTCCACTCCTAAAATAAAGAAAGAAAGTGTCAAAAGCAGTCTTTGACGTTCAATGGCAGGGAAGATATAAACAAAGATTCTATAATGAGGGCTGTTTACCATTCAGCTGAATTTCAACCGGCAGGCGTAAACAGCTAAACACATCCGCAGGTTGCGTAGCTGGATTGTTTGTAATGTGTGAGTATGGAGCAATGCCGACCTTTGAGTTTATTTTCACACGCGCTTTTTTGCAGCTGTGTTGACACACCGTGCAGCTGCTAAGTAGGACACACCCGTACACACCTACCTCTGAAGTGTTCATGCTGTGTCTCAGCTAGGACATTATTCCAGATATTTAACTTAACCCTTGTGTTGAATGTGGATGGCATTTCGAACAAGACATAACTATACTCTAAGACAGGGGTGTCAAACTCATTTTACTCGGGGGCCACACAATAGAACAAACATTCTGTCGGGGGCCGGACTAGTAGATTAAAGAGAAAGAAAAAGAGAGATAAAGAAATAAGAGAAAGAGGGAAAGAAAAGGAGAGAGGGCGGGACAAAGAAAGAGAGAGACGGAGAGAGCGTGAGAAACAAAGGAGATAAAAAGAGAAGTCGGGGGCCACACGATAGAACAAACATTCTGTCGGGGGCCGGACTTGTAGATTAAAGAGAAAGAAAAAGAGATATAAAGAAATAAGAGAAAGAGGGAAGGAAAAGGAGAGAGGGCGGGACAAAGAAAGAAAGAGACGGAGAGAGCGTGAGAAACAAAAGAGATAAAAAGAGAAGTCGGAGGCCACACGATAGAACAAACATTCTGTCGGGGGCCGGACTTGTAGATTAGAGAGAAAGAAAAAGAGAGATAAAGAAATAAGAGAAAGAGGGAAGGAAAAGGAGAGAGGCCGGGACAAAAAAAGAGAGAGACGGAGAGAGCGTGAGAAACAAAAGAGATAAAAAGAGAAGTCGGGGGCCACACGATAGAACAAACATTCTGTCGGGGGCCGGACTTGTAGATTAGAGAGAAAGAAAAAGAGAGATAAAGAAATAAGAGAAAGAGGGAAGGAAAAGGAGAGAGGGCGGGACAAAGAAAGAGAGAGACGGAGAGAGCGTGAGAAACAAAAGAGATAAAAAGAGAAGTCGGGGGCCACACGATAGAACAAACATTCTGTCGGGGGCCGGGCAAGTAGATTAAAGAGAAAGAAAAAGAGAGATAAAGAAATAAGAGAAAGAGGGAAGGAAAAGGAGAGAGGGCGGGACAAAGAAAGAGAGAGACGGAGAGAGCGTGAGAAACAAAAGAGATAAAAAGAGAAGTCGGGGGCCACACGATAGAACAAACATTCTGTCGGGGGCCGGACTTGTAGATTAGAGAGAAAGAGAAAGAGAGAGAAAGAAATAAGAGAAAGAGGGAAGGAAAAGGAGAGAGGGCGGGACAAAGAAAGAGAGAGACGGAGAGAGCGTGAGAAACAAAAGAGATAAAAAGAGAAGTCGGGGGCCACACGATAGAACAAACATTCTGTCGGGGGCCGGGCAAGTAGATTAAAGAGAAAGAAAAAGAGAGATAAAGAAATAAGAGAAAGAGGGAAGGAAAAGGAGAGAGGGCGGGACAAAGAAAGAGAGAGACGGAGAGAGCGTGAGAAACAAAAGAGATAAAAAGAGAAGTCGGGGGCCACACGATAGAACAAACATTCTGTCGGGGGCCGGACTTGTAGATTAGAGAGAAAGAGAAAGAGAGAGAAAGAAATAAGAGAAAGAGGGAAGGAAAAGGGCAGGGGGCGGGACAAAGAAAGAAAAAGAGGGAGAGAGCGTGAGAAACAGAAGAGATAAAAAGTCGTGAGAGAGGGGGGAAAGAAAGGGGGCGGAAGAAAGAAATCCAAAGAGAAATAAAAAGACAGAAGGAGAGAAAAGAGAAAAGAAAGCGCAAAACGTAGGAAGAGAGAAAGAGAAAAGAGAGAAAAGGAAAAAAGGAAGTTAGAGCAAAAGAAGTTAAAAAGACACAGAGAGAGAAAGAGACAAAGAGCAACAAAGGAAGAGAAGAAGAGAGACACAGAGAGTGAAAGAGATGGAGAAAGAGTGGGAGAAAAGGGGTGGAAAAGGGAGAAAGAGAAAGAAAAAGAAATACAAGTACAGTGGGACCTCGCTACTTCGCGCTTCGACGTTCGCGGGTTCAGAGCTTCGCGGGCCTAAAAAATAATAATAATAAAATAAAATACCGGTAATTAAAAAAAAACAAGAAAAAAAAAACTTTTTTTTAAGCATTTTTGAAGGGGCGTTGCTACTTCGTGGTTCCACGTTCGCAGGTCTAAAAAAATAATAATAAAAGAATAAAATATTTAAAAAAAAAACAAAAAAAAGCATTTTTTTTAAGCATTTTTGAAGGGGCGTCGCTACTTCGCAGATTTTCACTTTTCGCGGGTGGTTTTGGTCCCCATTAACCGTGATAACAGAGGTCCCACTGTATAGTGTCTTTGTTTGAGGCACCTTTCTTTGGCAACATCAAGTTGACATATTTCAACCTGCAGCTTGTTTTTCTCTTCCGCTTCTCTGAGTGTTGTCTCGCGGGCCGGAGTCAATCCCTAAGCGGGCCTGATCTGGCCCACGGACCGCCTTTGCTCTAAGATATTATATTGGGTATTTTTGGACTCTATATCTTTATTTTATTATTTTATTTTTCAACACAAGGATAATGCTGGAAGTATTTTTGGAGTATTACTGTAGTATTATTTTTTAAGTATCTTTTTACTATGTTGTAGTATTTCCGTATAAGAATGTTTGTTGTATAGCTATAGTATTTCTGTAGTACAGTGTTCCCGTAGTTTTATTTTTGTAGTATTTTTGTCATATCTCCATGGGTTTTTTTTTTGTAGTTTCGCTGTAGGTGTAATTTGCAGTATTTCTATTGTAAACCTCCTGTAGTAGTATTTTTGTGGTAAAATGTCTCTAGTAGTTTTTTTTATATTGACGTATTATGTATTTATATTTGTTTAGTATTTCAGTGTAAGTATAATTGATGTATTTCCAAAGCAGTATTTTAGTACTATTTTTGTAGAATTGTGTAGTATTTCCATAGTAGTATTTTTGTCATATTTCTTTCGTATTTTTGTAACATTACTGTAGTTGTATTTTGTAGTGTTTTGGTATTGAATAATTCCGTAGTAGTATTTTGCAATGTAGTATTATTGTACTGCGATTGGCTGGCAACCAGTTCAGGGTGTCCCCTGCCCACTGCCCGATGATTGCTGGGATGGGCTCCAGCACCCCCGCGACCCTACTGAGGATAAACGGTGCAGCTAATGAGATGAGATGAGATGAGTATTAATGTAGTAGTATTTTAGTAGTAATTCTATACTATTTTTTTAGCACAATGATATATGAGGTCCCTGTTTTTAAGCACCATGTTTGATATTTAGTTTTGTAGTTATTGTGTAGTTTTTGTTGTATTTGTAGAAGTATTTTGAGTGGAACCACAAAGTGACTATGTTGGCCCCCCAAAAGTTAACCACTCTTGAGGGCCCCCTAGTGGTTGCGGGGGCAGCCGCTTAGCTGGCTTATGCCTTGCGTAAGTTATCAAAGAGAAACCACGTGCACTATAGGTTAATTTACAACAGGGGTCATTGACCTTTTTTTCAGCCTATTGCAGTGTTTTTGATAATGATTAGAGCGAAAACGCGAGTAAATATTGAGAAAAACATCGTATAATTCGAAAAGTCAAAATATTTCAACGTATTGTTTGCTCTCTTGGAAGACATTTTACTAAATGTGTTTTTTTTCCCCCGATTGTACTTCATTTCTCCCCATTTTAATATATTTGTGTTCAACGCTTGCAGCTCTAGACTTGGAGACTCAACCCAAAGAGTTGAGCATTTTAAAAAAGAATGTTTATATTTAACCTATTCAAAATAAATTTCATTTTCTTTATTTTTCATATTTCAACTTTTTTCCCCAACTTTTTCCCTCTATGCTCGTCTTAAAATTATACTATAATAAATGAATACCCAACAAACAATTGGGTCGGGAACCCCAAATTTTGAAAGAACCATAATGGACGCAAAAACAAATATGCCTGGAGCCGCCACAAAATAAAAAGCCTTATATTGTCATGTCTTGCGCGGTTGCCAAGGCGCCCAGTTGGCCCCGCCCATGGACACCGGCTGACTCGCATTGACTGATTGCTTCTGTGGGTACTAAAGCGCGCTCCTTTGAACTGTGCTTTGCTGGAATGTTTGTTATACTTGTTAAGCTTTGTTAAACTTTGGGTAAACCTTCTGTGAGATTTCTGCAAGTTCTGTTTTATTCTGAGAAGTGCCTAGTTTGTAATTTTGCCTGCGTTTGACCCTGCTTTGTTTTTGGTCTGGTTCGTTTGTTTTTTTTGGACAACTTTGCTTTCTCCCAAAAATTGTGTGAGTAAGTCTACGCAAATGAGTTCTTACTTCCTGCTTCCCGCTCCGCTACGTGACATATATAAACCTTCTAGAAAAAAAAAGGGGGGAGGGTAAATGTATTTAATATTATTTCAAAATATTTTCAAAGCATTGAAAACATTAAGAGCGACGCGGCGGCTGATTGGTTAGCGTGTCAGCCCAACGGTTCAGGGATCCCGGGATCAAAACCAGCTACCGGATACCCTGTGCGGAGTTTGAATGTTCTCCCGTGCTTGCGTGCGTTTTCTTCCCACACTTCAAAAACCTGAATTACAGTTCGATTGGCAGTTCTAAATTGTCATGGACCAAAAAAAAACTGGAAGCCTTTATCCCGGACGCTAACGAGGAGCTAACCGGACAATATTATATTAATTGCAAGACGCGTGGCGAAAAACACAAAGGAAAAGTCACAATCACCTACCAACAAAAAGGCGAAGGCAAAAAAGGAACACACGCTGTATACAACGGCAGGTAAACTTACCTGCCACGGTAAGTAACGTTCCAATTTCTCCAAGCAGAAATGAGCGCTATACAATCACTGTTCTACAATCCCTGTCTGTTTTTCAACACGACAAGCCATTGTTATGTTTGTTGTCATCCTGTGACGTCACAGCTTTAGGGGATGTAAGGTCAGTCGGACAATTTTGAGACAAAATTTCTTGAGTCCTCTGGAATATTTTGCAATGCATGATTGTGGGGGAGGAACACTCCATTAATTGAAAAAAATATATATTCAAACATGCAAAATGCAAGGAAATAATACACGTTTTTTTGCATAAAAGGTATATGGTTGGGTGGTTGGTTGGATTCCTTAACCGAAAGGAACCATTTCCTTTTTTGTACCTTTTGTCATGTCCTGCACGGTAGTCATGGCGCCCAGATGGCCCCGCCCCATGACACCGGCTGAGACGCATTGAACTGATTGCTTGTGGAGTACTTAAATGCTCCTTTTGGGACTGCCCGTTGCCAGACCATTGCTTTACCTTGTTGAAGACCTGTTCATGCCCGTTTGATCTGAGTAATGCCTAGTTTGTAATTTTGATTGCCTTTAAACCTGTTTTGTTTTGTCTTTGGTCCGTTTGTGTGTTGGACAACTTTTATTTCCTAATTAAAGTGACAGAGCGTCTACGCATATGAGTCCCGACTTCCTGCTTCCCGGTCCTTTTCCTGACACCTTTGGCAAGTACAGCCAGGGGTTGTCCATCCCTCCCCAGGCCAACATATGTGTCCACCCGGTCTCGAACTGAAGACTGTATGTAAAATCGGTATCTATCAGTTATTTTTCAAGATAATGCATTTTGACAGCATGTCTTGTCTTCGTCATTCTGAGATGTGACATCATCGGAGGAACACCAGCACCCTAGAAAGCCAGTCACCATGTTGTTTTATGTGTTAATTAATCAAAGCTGGGGCAGCACGGCGGAGCAGTGGTTAGTGCATGTGCGGCACAGTTCTGAGGTCGTGAGATCAAACCTTCCTCTGTGGAGTTTGCATGTTCTCCCCGTGCTTGCGTGGGTTTCCTCCGGGCACTCGGGTTTCCCCCACATTCCATAAACATGCATGTCAGGTTAATTGGCCAGTCCAAGTTGTCCCTTGGTCTGAATGAGCGAGTGACTCGTCTGTCTCTGTGTGCCCTGCGACTTGCTGGCAACCAGTTCAGGGTGTCCCCTGCCCACTGCCCGAAGATAAATGGGATGGGCTCCGGCACCCCCGTGACCCTACTGAGGATAAGCGGTGCAGATAATCAAAGAGGTTTCAAGCAATGTTTTGCTAGTTTTTGTGTGGAATGCCTAGGCGTAGTGCCGCAGGTGCATGCTGTAATGGTCAGGGTTGGGTAGGGTTACTTTAACTGGATTTATTTCAATTACTTTTAGATTACTCCAATACCAAATATGCTAATAAAAGACAAAATAAACTAAATATGAATAAAAATTGATGACTCACAACACGTGGTAAGCTTTCTCTCCTGGCTTTGATCTCTTTGATCTCCGGCAAAACTAACATCATATGCGACAGAAACAAAATGAAAATAAATCCAAACAGCTTGCCAACATCATTTTTGCCCTTCCATGTATTCCGTTACTCCCCAAGCCTGCACAAAATTCTGTCATTTTATTCAACAAACAGCCAGGCTAACCGGGAAAATTCAACAAAACGCAGCAATAAACGAGACGAGGGCAGAACCAGCCGAGAATAAACCAAGGGAAGCGGCCAAACCTGCGCTAATGCTAAGCCAGCCGGCCTAACAACACATGGTGGGCAGCCAGCGAGTGCCAACCGGGAGCCAACAAAACAGAAAAGCCCTCAGCAGCCCCTATGCAAACTGGGAAACAACAACAAAAAGCGCCAACTGCTACGGCCATAGACGCGAAGGACACGGCAAAATTGATGCTTAAGCCAGGCTTGCCGACCACATAACACCGGAAGCAAAAAAAACACGAAAGTCCTCGAAGGTAGCTGGACGAAATTATTTCGACAGCGACACAAGCAGTGAAAAACACAATCATCTAGTTCAAAGCAGAAATCAGCGGTATGCAATTGCTGTTTACTGCTGTTTGTTTCCGAGCTGGCCTCACATGTTGTGTTAATGGGATTCACCATTTTGAAAGTATTTTGTTCCTTCAATGATGTCCAGCTTTACAGAAAACAAGCCTTATGGGTCAACTTTGAGACTAAATTTCTCGAGTGCCTCGGTGCGTGGAAATCTTTAACATATTTGCATAATTGCAGTAATACTACATGTTTTGTGTAGGTGAAAGAAATATGATATTGGGAATACCTTTAAGAGAGACATTTACTTATTTTCATAGCAGCAAAGACAAAGGCACAATACCTGTGAATAAAGATCTTGAGCAGCACTGGTAGACCAAACAAATGATGAGTATTGGAAGCAATGTTCCCTCTAAGGTGCGCACGTGCGCAATCGCGCACTTCCTGCACATTCTCAGCGCACAAGAAAATCTATCCAGCGCAATGTTCCCTCTAAGCTGCGTGTGTGCGCAATTGCGCACTACCCAGAGCTTTTCCGCGCACAAGAAATTCTAGCCAGCTCACAAAAATTGGTGCTCGAAATTGCTAATTAATAAGCGAATTAAGTCAAAGTTACAGTGCATGAAGGTAAAAATACACAGGTTCCCCTGACGTTGTGTTCTAAATGCGGTATTTTGAAGTCAAGGTCGAAGTAGAACGAAGTTGAGTAAAGTCAGTAGAGTTTTTCGAGAACCGGCTTCTTCGGCTCTGCTCACTAAAAGAAACCGGCTCTTTCGGGTCCTAAACGGCTCTTTGGGTTGTTTTTGCTTCTTTCATCCCTATATGACCAAATATCATGTAAAATTATGCACAGAATGACTTAAAGGAAGGGGGGAATAGAACAAAAAAGGAAAAAATACCAGTAGTGAAAAGCTGAGAAAAAAAGAAACAAAAGAAAGGGAAAAAAGGAGGAAAAATTCAGAAAAATGTCAGAAAAAAAGAAAAGAGGAAAAAAGGAAAAAGGTAAATAGAGAAAAAAAGAAAAAAGTAACAACTAGGAAAAAATAAACACAATGAGATTTTTTTAAAGGAATTAAAAAAATAGAAAAAAACAGGGAAAAAGAAGGAAAAGTTTGTGTTGCATTCAAATAATTTCCAATTATACCAATCAATCTTGTTGCCAACATTGTAAGTGATTCGTACCTGGACTGGGCTGCCGCTGTGATTTCCTGATGCAGCTCCTGCTTCATACTGGATTGTCCCAGGATAGCCGGAAAGCCAATTTGAGGATTTCACAAGACCGAAGCGTCTTTGGTTCTGGTTGGGAAGCCTCTTCAGGTCGCACTGATATCTGACTTGGTCAAGGAGTTTGGACATCTCCATCCCTGTGCCATTCTCTTCCTTTTTACTTGCTGCTAACAGAGCATCGCACGAGGGAGATTGCTGCAACTGCAAAGCTCGGGTTGCCTGCAAGAGGCCAAACAAAGGGGAAGGGGGAAGGGGGAGTGAGCGGGATGCAGTAGGTGAGACATAAACAGTAAACATGCACAGGCTGCTAAAAGTACATGTTGTGCGTGTATTGGTCACCTTCTTACAGCCATTTTCAGTATACTACAGTGAAGAGAATGAGTATTTGAGCACCCTGCTATTTTGCTATTTCTCCCACTTAAAAATTATGAAGGGGTCTGAAATTTTCATCGTAGGTGCATGTCCACCGTGAGAGAGATAAACTAAAAAGAAAAATCCAGAAATCACAATGCATGATTTTATAACAATTAATGTGTGTGATATAGCCGCAAATAAATATTTCAACACCTGAGAAAATGAATGTTAATATTTGGTACGGTAGCCTTTGTCTGCTATTACAGAGGTCAAACACTCCCTGTAGTCTTTCCATCAATCAATCAATCCAATCAATCAATCAACCAACCGACCAACCAACCAACCAGAACACTTTATTTGTTCCCATGGGACAATTAAAAGTCACACAGAGTAGCATACAACACCCACCCACCCACATACAATATCCAATGTTCAACCGTTAAGTGCTGAAGTACTGAAGTCCATACAATAAATAAGACTGAATAAAATGTTTAAAAGTGAATAAGAAGTACCAATATAAATGAGTTAGTCTTGAATGATGCAGAAGAAGAACACTACGTAACACTAGGGGATTGGGGGTTGCGAGTTCAGGTGCTGAATAGCCCTGGGGATGAAGACAGTCTTCCTCCCTTGAGTCCTGCTGCCAGGGCAGCGAAGTCTGCATCTTGACGGCAGCCAAATAAACTCCGGGAACAAACTCTTTCACCAGGTTTGCACACACTGCAGGAGGGATCTTGGCCCACTCCTCTACACAGATCTTCTCTAGATCAGTCAGGTTTCTGGGCTGTCGCGGAAAAACACTGAGTTTGAGCTCCCTCTAAAAGTTTTCGATTGGGTTCGGGTCTGGAGACTGACTGAGCCATGCTAAAACTTGTTTTCCTGGCTGTGTGCTTCAGGTCATTGTCGTGTTGGAAGACCCAGCCAAGCCCATCTATGATGCTCTAACTGAGGGAAGGATGTTGTTCCCCAAAATCTCACAATATATGGCCCTAGTCATCCTCTATTTGATGCAGTAAACTCGTCCCTGTCCCATGTGCAGAAAAACACCCCCACAGCATGATGCTACCACCCCCATGCTTCACGGTAGGGATGGTGTTCTTCGGATTGTACTCTTCATTCTTCTTCCTCCAAACACGCTTAGCGGAATTATGACCATCTCTCATCTTACCTAGGTGTGAATGAGCTAGTGAGTTGTCTGTCTGTCTGTATGTGCCCTGCGACTGGCTGGCAACCACTTCAGGGTGTCCCCTGCCCTCTGCCCAAGGACAGCTGGGAAGGGCTCCAGCACCTCTGTGACCAGACTGAGGATAAGTGGTGCAGATACTGGATCGGATGGATTAAGTGGAGCAATTGGCTAAGGCTGATAGATATGTTAGCCCAATTAAATGTGTTTGAATTCTTGACAGAAATTTTATGTCACACCCAATGTTCCCTCTAAGCTGCGCGCGTGCGCAATCGCGCACTGCCCGCACATTCCCAGGGCACAAGAAAATCTATCCAGCGCAATGTTTTCTATAACCTGCGTGTGTGCGCAATTGCTACTACCCAGAGCTTTTCCGCACACAAAAAAATTTAGCCAGCTCACAATAATGAGGGCTCGAAATTACTAATTAAGAAGCGAATTAAGTCAAACGTACAGTGCATGAAGGTAAAAATACAAGGGTTCCCCTGGCGTTGTGTCCTAAATGTCGTATTTTGAAGTCAAGGTCGAAGTAGAACGAAGTCGAGTAAAGTCAGTAGAGTTTTTCGAGAACCGGCTTTTTTGGCCCGGCTCACTAAAAGGAACCCGCTCTTTCGGGTCCTAAACGGCTCTTCAGGTGGTTTTTGCTTCTTTCATCCCTACATGACCAAATATTATGTAAAATTATGCACAAAATGACTTAAAGGAGGGGAGGGGGATAGAACAAAAAAGACAAAAATTCCAAAATGAAAAAGTAGTGAAAAGCTGAGAAAAAAAGAAACAAAAAGGAAGACAAAAAAGAAGGAAAAATTCAGAAAAAAAGCCAGAAAAAAAGAATAGAAAGAAACAAATGAAAAAAAGTAAATAGAGAACAAAAACAAAAAAGTAACAGCTAGGAAAAAATAAACACAGAGATTTTTTTTAAAGGAATTGAAAAAAATGGAAAAAAAAACAGGGAAAAAGAAGAAAAAGTTTGTGTTGCATTCAAATAAGTCAAATTTTGTCGCCAACATTGTACTTCCACTAAAAAATGTGATTCAATACAGTTGTGCATCCTGCAACCGACTCAATAAGCCCCCAAAAATGTGAGTGTTATGCGACAAAAGATTCCAGGAAAAAAAAAAGAAATGGAAATCTTGTGAAAGAATTGTAAAAACAAATGACGTTTGTAGGCCCTGCAACCTTTGCAATAGTACTCGAGTCAATTCATTCAAAAGTGAAAAATAATTTTGCATTGCCGGAAACTCAGCAAAAATGTAAATTTTGGACATGTTTGATAATGATTTAGTTGCCACACTTGGGATTGCTGTTGCTCACTATTCTTTCAAGTGTTGCTCACTGACTTTGTGTGAACGCTCAGACCCATGGAAAATTACAGGGAACATTGGTCACACCCTAAATATTTATATAGTTAATAGTTTTAATAGTGTTTACCCTAGAACAATGTAATAAGACACTCCTATTGGTATAAAACAGGAAGAAAATGGACTTCCCCTGTGTTAGCCAGCAATGACCTGGTACTCTTGGTTGATATCCCGAAGCTCTGTCATGGAGTGATGAATATTAGCTTCCAAATTTCTGTTGCTCTGCTCAGTCTTCTTCTTTGATCCCCTCAGCACAGCAACCTGTTGCTCCAGACGAATAGTGTGACGTTCTTCCAAGTCACACCTGTAACATGCATGAAGAAGGAGAATGGGGTTCCCCTGATTCAAATGATTGAAATGGTGAAATTTGAATAGTGATAAGTTTATTTTGCTTAATAATGGGCACCTGCAAAGGAGATTGCATAGGATGCCATTTCGTTGTACAGTGGAACCTCGCTAGTTCGCGGTTCAGAGCTTCGCGGGTCTAAAAAATATACCTTACCTTCTCAATAAAAGCATTTATTGACTTGACGCCATTGAGCGCGAGCTTATGTCAACTGAGGACACGGTGTGGACACTCTTATTGTGAAGGGGAGGGGGAGGCCCTGACACAATGCTTAGTCATGGTGAGTTACCGCTTCGCTCACCCCCCCTGTTGTAGAAAATAAACTTGCATTTGTAGAATAGATTTGCATAGAAAGAAATGTAGAAACACTTGCTTACAGTTGGGAGAAATGTTGTTTACATCTCGCGAAGGTCTCTGCGGACGAATTAGTATAAACAATCCTCCTCAAGGGAGGACAACAGATAACGGCAAAGGGCAAGGTCACATAAACTGGCATAAACTTAAAAACACTTCCAAATAAGGACGGAACCCTGGGCATGTGCGTCTTCAGGCGTGAAAAGGGACGGGGTGTACACGTGCTATGTTGAAAACTATAAAGACACACGCATATCTTTGATTCGCTAAGTCTCTTGTTGAAATTGTGTATCAATAAAAATAACTCCCTCTTACGTCATTTTGATTCCTGCATTTCTTAGAACACGTATGAGACGATTCAACAAATTGGTCTTATCTTCAACACCCCTTCCTTCAACTCCTCCCACCTCACCCCCTTCTTATGTGGCGCTCAGTTTATCCTGTAGGAACTCTGCGACGTATTCGAAGTATATTCTCTTCTGTCACATTTCATCTCAAGTTTGACTTTATTATACCAAAAGCGAGCGTTTTTTTTAACTGTTGTTTCCCAAAACGCTTCACAAACACTCATCAAAAATCAAATTTTCACAGTTTTTATTTTCAATAGGTAACCGGTAGTGTTAACAAGCTAAATAAACTGCGATGGCTGCTTGTGGTTGAGAGCGGTTAATACAATCATACTGAATGGTTCGTAGTGGTTTTGCCGCAGTCCTATTCCGTGTATATACAACATATTTTACAGTTTTTTTTTTGTTATAACATGAATTTCACTCTCTCTCTCTCTACCCGTATTGTATATGGTGTACTGTATACAGGGGGGTATACTGTATACCTGTATACATTTTTTTTACTTCGCTGATTTTCAGTTTTCGCGGGTGGTCTCGGTCCCCATTAACCGCGATAACCGAGGGATTACTGTATTGACTTTACCTCACTGTTATTCATTGGTTTGACTTTTATGGATCGTCGACATCATTCTGACTTTCGACGAAGCTATAATTTCCACTCCTTTCAGAGCGGAACAAGGAGATTTAATACAAAAAAAAGCTAAGTGTGAGGCTTTTAGAACAGGTTGGAATTACTTATTTGAGGTTTGGCCGCTCCCCTGTTCTCCTTGCAACTTCTAAATCAATGTATGTTGTTTCTCCTTTATAGTTAACGAGTAGCATTCGATCATCTAATAATTTAACCTGATTCTTTTGGTTTCAAGTACCATAAAAGGTAGAAAAAAATAAAAATAAATGCCTCGGTGGCTATTCAGAATAGCTATGATCATTAAAAATGTGCAAAATAATATCAAACATGACATTTGGGGTCAGTTTGTAACACTTGATCTCAATAATGTTGCTGTTCTAGTCGTAAGGATAAAAAAAGTGAGAGGAGTTTCAGGAAAGGTGCCAAGCTGACCTGGCTTGAATGGCAGCTGCCCTGGACTTCATGCCCTCGGACTGTAGCGCCAGCTGGGCATTTTCCATTAAAAGTTTGCCAACCTGTCAAAGAAAATAGGAATTAAAACCCCTTATTGTGGTGTTCCTCCCATCCATCCATCCATCCATCCATCCATTTAAAGCACTATGACTGTTTCAAAACAAAAATTATTCCTGTATTTTCCAGACTAAGGCACGCGGGAAAATCCCCAAATTTACCAGAAAATTAAAAGTCCGCCTTAAAGTCTGGTTCTCCTTATCAGGGTTGGGTAGGGTTACTTTAACTTGATTACTTTCAATTACTTTTGGATTACTCCAATAAAAAATATGCTAATAAAAGACAAAAAGGAATAATCTAAACATGAATAAAATGACTCAATTTTTGTGCAGGCTTGGGGAGTAACGGAATACATGGAAGGGCAAAAATGATGTCGGCAAGCTGTTTGGATTTATTTTCATTTTGTTTCTGTGGCATTTTATTTTAGTTTTGCTGGAGATCAAAGAGATCAAAGCCAGGAGAGAAAGCTTACCACGTGTTGTGAGTCATCATTTTATTCATTTTGAGTTTCTTTTGTCTTTTATTAGCATATTTGGTATTGGAGTAATCCAAAAGTAATTGAAAGTAATCCAGTTAAAGTAACCCTACCCAACCCTGCTCCTACCAGCTCAGTAGCCTAGATGGTAGGGCGCCCGCTTTGAGACTGGGAGGTCGCTGGTTCGCGCCTCGGCTGAGTCATACCTAAGACTTATAACATTGGTAAAAATGGCGGCGCCCTCTGTTGGCTGCGGCTGCATCGGCTCGCTACAACTGGTCAGGTGTATCGACATTTCGTTCTGTGTATATTGTTACAAAGAATGACAATACAAAGGAAATTATCATTATTATTATTATAATACACCGGAAAACACAGTGGATAAAACTGGAAATCTATGCTTACAATTTGTCATGATGACTTATTTGGGTCACATGTGCCCGCTGGTTTGACGCCAACAGATGCGGGCCATCCCTGTCCTTTATAAGCCCAGTTCTTTCACTCCTCCATTGTCAGTCTGTCAGCGAACCTATGTTTCTACAAGGCAAGCATTTTGACTCTGACTCCCGTCAGTGCTGCTTTTTGCACCCGTTATTCCACCCGTCCGTTTCTGATCTCCCCCGGCTTTGACCTGTTTTTGACCCCAACCACGTTAGCTCTCCCGTCCGGGCTTACGACCCGTTTTTGGTCCCGACCTCGTTTTTGCTCTCCTGTCCCGGCCACCGACCTGTTTTTTTCCGTCCTTGACACCGCCATCTCCCGCCCCGGAAGATCCACTTCCGTATTCGGATCATGATTCGATTGTGTGAGCGGCTTGCTTCCTGCGTCCCGCGGGCACTGGACCGCGGGCGCTGCCCTTCCTCTTTCTATCAATAAATGCTGATGATTTTACTAAAAGGGTGGGCTGCAAATAGCCTACAGCCCATGGATTGGACACCACTTCGGCAAAATGTAAAGCGTATACAGTATACTGTCCAGTGGAATGTATGAAAATTAAAAAACAGTATTTAGCACAATTACGGTGCATGGAAAATATGGAATGAATATAGAAAGCACATAAAAGGTGTTAGAACATAGCTATTGTTTGTGTATCTTATGTAGAATGGACTAAACATAAAGATCTTATACAAAACGCAGTCTATCACTGTATAAAAAACACTCCTGCGTATCTTGCTACGCATTTGGGTCCTGATTCGGTTCTGGTCGTGACACAATTAAATGATTCTACATGTAGTAACTGTTCTGCCTTTGAGAAACAAATAGAGTGGTCTTCGAGTTCCCTCTTGTGGTTATTGTGGTAATTGTTTGTTGCTTAAAGGAAGCACCATAAGCGCCAAACTTCGACGTAGCTCAGATTTCATGTTTCGAACACTAATTGTAAATCCTCTTTTGTTGTTCCTGAATGTGTGAGATGCGGGGTCCCATACATCATTTTTTTTTTATGTTTATTTCTAAATGCACACGAGTAGAGCTTTTGTCAAGACACTTTTGTTCTCATTTCACTTTAAAGTTCTTACGTAACATCCTGAAAGAATTAAACATACCAGTAATATTACCATGGTTGCTCTCAAACTGTCATGAACCGGAACAGGATCAGGACCAATGTTCCCTCTGATTTCTTTTTATTTCCTGACATATTTTGTCGCATAATATTATCATTTTTGGGGGCTTATTTAGCCGGTTATAAGATACAGAACTGTACTTAATCACATTTTTAGTGGAAGTACAATGTTGGCAACAAGATTCACTTGATATCATTGGAAATTATTTAAACGCAACACAAACTTTTTTCCCTGTTTTTTTCTTCTTTTTTAAAAAAAATTCCTTTAAAAAAATCTCATTGTGTTTATTTTTTCCGAGGTGTTACTTTTTTCTTTTTGTTCTCTATTTACGTTTTTCCTACATTTTTTTCTTTTCTTTTTTTCTGTCTTTTTTCTAATTTTTCTTCTTTTTTTCTCTTCCTTTTGTTTCTTTTTTTCTCAGCTTTTCACTACTTTTTCATTTGGGTATTTTTTTCTTTTTTGTTCTATTCCCCCCTTCCTTTACGTCATTTTGTGCATAATTTTACATAATATTTGGTTATGTTGGGATTAAAGAAGCAAAAACAACCCGAAGAGCTGTTTAGGACCCGAAAGAGCCGGTTCCTTTTAGTGAGCCGAGCCGAAGAAGCCGGTTCTCTACAAACTCTACTGACTTTACTCAACTTTGTTTTACTTTGATATTGACTTTAAATACCGCATTTAGAACACAACGTTTTTACCTTCATGCACTGTAACTTTGACTTAATTCTCTTCTTAATTAGCAATTTTGAGCCCTGATTTTTGTGAGCTGGCTAGATTTTCTTGTGCGCGGAAAAGGTCTGGGTTGTCTATCTCTATCTATCAATTGCGCACACACGCAGCTTAGAGGGAACATTGCGAGATGCATTCAGGCCCCGCCTAGTAAGTTGACTGTTCATAATGTGTCAAGGTCATTAACGCCACAAATGGGTAGTCCCTATACACAGTGAGTTATGCACATTCAAACTACCTCCCCTGCTTTTTGGTTCAAGACATTCTCAAACATAGATGCCGCTTAATCCCACACTCTTTTCTTACCTGAGCACGGAGTTCTTTCACAGCTTCCTCCTGCTTGGACCAGTCCTGAGAGCCCCAGGAGCTTCTGGGGATTCTTTCAGCTATCTGCGCTCCTAACTCTTGGTTGGTCTCCTGCAGCCGGTTCACCTGCTCCTGGAAGCTCTTCAAGCGAGTGTTCAGTTCCCACATGATCTGACTGGAATTTTGCAGCGAGTCCATGCTGACTCGCAAAGACAGCAAAGATTTCAGTCAAAACCAAAACAAGATTGATCATGTTACACAGCCCGTACTCACTTTCGTTCCTAGGAGAAACGGTAATTTAGAAGCCAGCAGGTAACAGAAAACAGCGAGACTTGTTTTCGGCCACTCTTGCAGAGGCGTGAAGGGAGTAAATGTTTACCCAGTGATATTCACGTGAGCTGCCGTCATTGGTACCCAGCATAAAGAACAGCAATTCTTGTCAGAAGCAGGGGAGCTAAATTCTCCTAGTTCTACTCCACCGCAAGAATCCAAAGAACTCTCTTCACAGCTTAGCACATTCCTCTCCAAAGGAGGAGGCAGTATTTTTTTCTTCACAGTGCGTTTGTGCTGTCATCATCAACAGGTCCCTAAGACAAAGTGATCAGTTGCTTTAAAAACATGCAAGATGTTGTCTTTCTGATTTATCAATGGTCAACTACAGTAACAAGCTTCTATTATCACAAACAAAAACAAAAAATGGGAAAGAGAAAGCCATAGGGGGCACACTGCCTGCATCACGAGCGGCACTCTGGGGCCCTTTTGTGCACTCTGATCCTGGATTAGTAAACACATAGCAACACAATGCGTAGCCTGCCATGATATGTGGCAGTCAATGTTCCCTCTAATTTTCCAGGGGCCTGAGCGTTCACACAAAGTCAGTGAGCAACGCTTGAAACAACAGTGAGCAACAGCAATCCCAAGTGTGGGAACTAAGTCATTATCAAACATGTCTAAAACTTGACATCCGGTACATTTTGCGGCAATGCAAAATGATTTTTCACTTTTGAATGAATTGACTCATGTATTATTGCAAAGGTAGTACGGCCTACAAACCTAATTTGTTTTTACAATGATTCTTTCACAAGATTTCCATTTCTTTTATTCTTAGTATCTTTTGTCACATAATACTAACATTTTTGGGGGCTTATTTAGTCAGTTGCACGATACAGAACTGTATTTAATCACATTTTTACGTTTCTTACAAGTTTTATTGGAGGAAAGAGAAAGGACTGCGCCCACGATCCGGTGTTCGCTGGGCACGGGAAGCAAGTCGCTCTTGTACTCGGGTTGTGCTCCCAATGCAGAAGTGGATCCTCCGTAGCAAGCGGTGGCGGTGTCAGGGACGGAAAAAACGGGTCGTAGCCGGGACTGGGAGAGCAAGGCGTAGTCAGGGTCGGAAGCGAGTCGTAGGCCAGAACGGGAAAGTAGACGCAGTCGGGGGACAAAAAGAGGTCAAAAGCCAGGACGGGAGAGTAGACGTGGTCAGGATCAAAAACGGGTTGAAGCTTGAGGACAGACGGGAGCAAAAAAAAACGGGACAGGTGGGAGTCAGGGTCGAAAAAGGCTTGCCTAGTGTTAACTGAGGATCACAGACGGACAACAGGGGATTGACAGAACAGGGTTCAAATAGTGACAGGGAGCCAAACAGGACCCGCGACGGTTGGCGCCAAATGAGCGGACGGGCACAGGTTAATCACATCGGTAATCATGACATGAATCAATCCATCAATCAACCAATCAATCAACCAACCTACTAATCAATCAATCGATCAATATTTCTCTTGTAGCCCAGTCCTTCTGCTAAATTTTTGAACTCAATAAGAACCCTGACTCAAAAGGTTTTCTCACCCCTGACATAACCAATGTTCCCTCTATTTTTCTACAGGTCTGAGCGTTCACACAAAGTCGGTGAGCAACACTTGAAACAACAGTGAGCAACCATAATCCCAAGTGTGGCAAGATAATTCATTATCAAACATGTCCAAAACTTGACATCAAGTTTCCGGCAATGCAAAATTATTTTTTCTCTTTTGAATGAATTGACTCATGTATTATTGCAAAGGTTGTACGGCCTACAAACGTCGTTTGTTCTTACAATTCATTCACAAGATATCCATTTCTTTTTATTTCCTGATATATTTTGTCGCATAATATTAATATTTTTGGGGGCTTATTTAGTCGCTTGTAAGATACAGAACTGTATTTAATCACATTTTTTAGTGGACGTACAATGTTGGCAACAAGATTCACTTGATTTAATTGGAAATGATTTGAATGCAACACAAACTTTTTCTTATATTTTCCATGTATTTTCTACTTTTTCGTTACTTTTTTCTTTTTGTTCTCTATTTTCTTTTTTTCCTACATTTTTTTTTTCTGGCTATTTTCTAAATTTTTCCCTCTCTTTTCTCTTCCCTTTGTTTCTTTTTTTCTCAGCTTTTCACTACTTTTTCGTTTTGGTATTTTTTTCTTTTTTGTTCTATTCCCCTCTCACTTTAAGTCATTCTGTGCATAATTTTACATAATATTTGGTCATGTTGGGATTAAAGAAGCAAAAACAACCCGAAGAGCTGTTTAGGACCCGAAAGAGCCGGTTTCTTTTAGTGAGCCGAGCCGAAAAAGCCGGGTCCCAGACAAACTTTACTAACTTTACTCAACTTCGTTCTCCCTCGACTCGACTTCAAAATACCGCATTTAGGACACAACGTCGGGGGAACCCGTGTATTTTTACCTTCATGCACTGTAACTTTGACTTAAGTCGCTTCCTAATCAGTAATTTTGAGCCCTCATTTTTGTGCGCTGGCTCGATTTTCCTGTGCGCTGAGAATGTGCGAGCAGTGCGCAATTGCGCACGCGCGCAGCTTAGAGGGAACACTGGACATAACCCATGCATCAACCGTGGCCCTGAATAAAGAACGCTCACATGCGGTTACAATACTCAATGACAGCAAAAAGCACAAAAGATCTCAGCTTGCACAACGGAGGTTGCGAATCATAAGTTAATAAACTTACATAGTGCCATTTGATCTATTATACTACAGTTCATTGTATTCAGGGTGTTCATTGTAGTTAACTGGAAAAATAAAGCTAAATCGTGTGTGCGTGCTTTAGTAGGTGTGTGTGTCAGTGGTTTTAAAGTGGGGGAAAAGCCAAAGGATTTTCTAAAAATACAGTGAAACCTCGTTTCTCGACCATAATCAGTTCCAGAACCCTGTTCGAAAACCGATTTGTTCGATCACCGAAATCATTTTTCCCATTAGAAATAATGTAAATCGTTTTAATCCGTTCCAACACCCTGAATGTTTACCTTGAATGTTTAACGTAAACATGAAGCTAACCCAGGCTAATCGTATGTTCGCGTTATCGTAATCTTCCGTATGAAAGATTACGCTAACATGAACGTGTAAAAATAAAAAAAAGGATAAAGAAAATAATTATGCATAGGATTTTCTTACCTTTGTGGTGGTCAGCAGAAGGCGCAGGCAAGATCACTCGCACACCTCCTTCATATTTTGCGATTATTTCTTTCTTAAATGCAATAGTTGTACGTACTACTCTTCTTTTTTCACCTGTAGCAACTTTGCTACTTGCACTGACTTTCTTCGGAGGCATAATAAGGGGCTAAAACACCCGTACCTCAGCATGGCACCCTAGCGTAGGCACTCACGCATTACCGGCGTTCGAACTCCGATTTTTTGACCGAACAGCGAAGCAAGAATTTCTCGAAATTTTTGGTCGGACTCCGATTTGTTCGAACTGAGAGGCGTTCGAAAACCGAGGTTCCACTGTAATATGTTGTGAGTGCCACGCTTAGTCTAGAAAAGACAAGCTATCAAGACCAGAACGGAAACAGGACTCTTGTGGCGAGCAATGGCGGTGTCAGGAACGGAATAAATGGGTCAGTAGCCGGGATAGAAGGACAAAAAACGTGGTCGGGATCGGAAACAAGTCGAAAGCCAGGAGAGGAGAGTCGACATATATCCAGACAGAAGAGCAGCTTCAGCGCCAGACTGCTTGTTTTTTTTATTCTATCCCTCCACCTCCTCCTCTATTCCCTTTATCTTCCGAAATCATTGACTTTTCTTCACCTCCTCCTACTCAGTACCTCTGTTTTATCCTTCATTTCTCTATGCTTTCCCCTTTTCTCTTTTTTCTCCTCTCTTACACCTTTTCGATTTCTCTTTGGATTTCTATCTTTCTCTCGCTTTTTTCCCCCTCTCTCACTATTTCTCTTTTTATCTCTTTTGTTTAACATTCTCTGTCTCTCGCTCTCCTTTATCCCTCTCTCTCTCTCTCTCCCTCCCTTTCTCCCTTTCTCACTTTCTTCGCCCCACCGTCTCTCCAGTTCTCTGCCTCTCTTTCTCTTATTTCTTTCTCTATTTTTCTTTCTCCTCAATCTACTAGTCTTTCTTTCTCTTTTTCTTTCTTTCTTTCTTTCTTTCTTTCTTTCTTTCTTTCTTTCTTTCTTTCTTTCTTTCTTTCTTTCTTTCTTTCTTTCTTTCGTTCGTTCTTTCGTTCTTTGTTTCTGTCTTTCTTTCTTTCTTTCTTTCTTTCTTTCTTTCGCTCCATCTTTTCTTTTCTTTCTTTCTTTCTTTTTTTCTTTCTTTTTTCATTCTTTCTTTCTTTCTTTCTTTCTTCACTCTGTCTCTCACTCTATCTCTCTTCTTCCCTTTTTTTCTCACTTTCTATCTCTCTCTTTCACTCTCTGTTGCTCTTTTTCTCTTTTTTTGTTCCTCTTTGTCCCTTTCTCTGTGTGTCTGTTTTACATTATTTCCCCCCCCCCTCTCTCTCTTTCTCTCACTCCCCTCTCTCTTTCTTTCTCCCTTTCTTTCTTTTTTGTCCCACCCTCTCTCTCCTTTTCTCTGTTTTTCTTACTTCTTTCTCTCTCTTTTTTCTTTCTCACTTATCTATTAGTCCGCCCCCGAGAGAATGTTTGTTCTATTGTGTGGCCCCCGAGTTATAATGAGTTTGACACCCCTAGATTCTCAACAGATTGTATACTGTACTCCTCTTTGGAGGAACGCAGGGATGCTGGTGACGTTAAGTCATTATTTTTATTATAGGGTAATAACAATAATGGCTTCTTCCTCGCTGTTCTGAGTCAATGGAGCTTACGTTTGGTAGGCAAACAATGTCACCGATCCAGTTCCTGTGTGTTATGTCTCACCATTTGCAACCATGTAGAACAAAGAAGATTTGTTTTACACGAATGTCTGGGTGAAAGTCTGCAGATGACCTGGCAGTTGCATTCCCGGGCCACAAGGGGGAGCTATTGAGAGAAAGACTCCTTACCTGAGAGAGAGACTTCCTACCGGTAAAGCAGGGGGGTCGAAATCATTTTAACTCGGGGGCCACACGATAGAACAAACATTCTGTCGGGGGCTGGAGCAGGGATGTCAAACAGGCGGCCCAGGGGCCGGATCAGGCCCGCTAAGGGATTGAATCTGGCCTGCGAGACAACGCTCGGAGAAGTGCAAGAGAAAAGCGAGCTGCAGGTTGAAATAGGTCCACTTGAAAGCCAGGTTCCTCTCACAAATGCTGTACTTGTATTTCTTTCTTTTTCTCTTTCTTTCTTTCTTTCTTTTTTTCATTCTTTCTTTCTTTCTTTCTTTCTTTCTTTCTTTCTTTCTTTCTTTCTTTCTTTCTTTCTTTTTTTCTTTCTCTCTTTCTTTCTTTCTTTTTTTCTTTCTCTCTTTCTTTCTTTCTTTCTTTTCTCTCACTCTCTATCGCTCTCTCTCTCTTTCACTCTGTCTCTCACTCTATCTCTCTTCCTGCCTTTTTCTCTCACTCTCTATCTTCTCTCTTTCACTCTCTCTGTTGCTCTTTTTCTCTTTTTTGTTCCTCTTTGTCCCTCTCTCTGTGTGTCTGTTTTACCTTCATTTCCTCTCTCTCTCTCTCTTTCTCTCTCTCTCTCTCTCTCTCTCTCTCTCTCTCTCTCTCTCTCTCTCTCTCTCTCTCTCTCTCTCTCTCTCTCTCTCTCTCTCTCTCTCTCTCTCTTTCACTCTTTCTATTTCTCTTTGGATTTCTTTCTTTCTTTATTTCCTCCTCTCTTACTATTTTATCTTTTTATCTCTTTTGTTTCTCATTGTCTCTCTCTTTCTCTTTTTATTCCTCTCTCTCTACCTTTCTTTCTTTCTTTGTCCCAACCTTTCTTCTTTTCTCTCCCTCTCTTTCTCTTATTTCTTTCTCTCTTTTTTTCTTTCTGTCTAATCTACAAGTCCAGCTCCCGAAAGAACGATTGATCTATTTTGTGGCCCCCGAGTTAAAAGGACTTTGACACCCCCGATTTATACAGTGTATATTTATATTATTTGCTTAATTGAATGAATCAATATTGTTTGGTAACTCTTCTCATCTCAGTTTTTATCATTTTTATATAAAGGCTCTATTGACTCACTCATGAATGAGTTTAATGCTACCCTGGCTAGTGTCCTGGATTCAGTTGCACCCCTACGGCTTAAATCACGGCCTAAAAGACGCACGCCTTGGTTTACTGATGAAACTAGATCGCTTAAACAAGAATGCAGGAAATCTGAAAGAAAATGGCGCGTTATCAAGCTCGAGGTTTTCCCTCAAACCTGGTGTGACAACTTGTTAAAGTATAAAGCAGCCCTTGCCTCTGCAAAATCAGCCTATTTTTTGAAGGTGACTGCGGCACAAAAGAATAACCCCAAATCCTTTTCGACACTGTAGCATCGCTAACGAGGCAACAGATTATCCCAGATCGTTCTACCCATTCAGCCCTTGACTTTATGGTCTTCTTTAATAAGAAGATTCAACGTATACGGGAAGAAATTTCTAAAGACAGTGCTTGTACATCACCTATTAAAGGGCTGTAATCTATAGACATGGTGGCAGTCCAGGGACTTTTTCCCGATCTGTCACTTGATTAATGTTAAACAGGCGGTGAATACGGCCAAACCGACTACTTGCCTGTTTGACCCGGGTTCGCTGATTAAAGGTCTTTTTGGGGTCTTTGGACCTTTAGTTTTAAATATTATAAACATATGGGCGGCAGTAGCTCAGGAGGTAGAGCGATCGTTTTAGGATTAAGGGATCCCAGTTCGAATCCCGGCTTGTCCGTGTTACTTGTCGAAGTGTCCTTGGGTAAGACATTGAACCCCCAATTACCCCCAATAAGCAGGTTAGCGCCTTACATGGCTGCACAGATCACGGCCGCTATTGGGAAATGTGAAGCACATTGTAAAGTGCTTTGGGAAGTCATTGACTTGAAAAGCGCTATATAAATGCAGATCAGATCATTTCAGATCATTTCATTTCATTTCATTCATATCACTCTCCTCAGGTGTAGTCCCAGCGGCTTTTAAGTCCGCTGTTATTAAACCTACACTGAAACGATTATTTGCCCTCATGTAGGTCTTAGATGAGGGGATGGTGTCATAATAGTCTGTACCGTATTTTCCGCACTATAAGGCGCACCTAAAAGTCTTATTTTTTTTCAAAAGCTGACCATGCGCCTTATAACACAGTGCGCCTAATATATGGCTCAATATTAAATTCGCAAGGTCTCGCAACTTACTCAACAGCCGCCGACTAGATTCTCCCCCGAGCGCGAAGTCGTCCGCGGTGTATGCTGGGATTTATATACCGGCGTTTCATTGGCTAACCAATGTGTCAATTATCATTTGAATCGATCACTATTGGCTGAAGTTATTCGGAGCCTCGGATTGGCTAGATGCCCAAAACAAACCCTCCAATCGGCCGAGTTTAACAATGGCGTAGCAAGTCCGCGGTGTATGCTGGGATTTATATACCGGCGTTTCATTGGCTAACCAATGTGTCAATCATCATTTGAATCGATCACTATTGGCTGAAGTTATTCGGAGCCTCGGATTGGATAGATGGCCAAACCAAACCCTGCAATTGGCCGAAAAAGATGTGTCAATCATCCGTTAAATCGATCACTATTGGCTGAAATTATTCAGAGCCTCCAATAGGCTAGATGACCAAAACAAATCTTGCAATTGGCCGAGTTTAGCAATGGCGTAGCAAGCTTAGCAAGCTTGCTAAAGTACACCATAGAGAAACATGTTTTATCAGTCTGTATTTGCAAATAATTTACTCTCCTGGATTTACTTCACTAACGGTTGTAAGAAGACCATGATTGCGTATCATTATTGAACGTGAGAACTTAGGTGAGTTATGCGGCTTTATGTTTTCCCGGTATCTTGTTTTAGAACGATCTTGATGTTGCTGTGATGAGTTGAGTGAATTAAACTCAATTCCAAGTGTTAATTGTCATATGCACAGTAAAGTTGCGAGTGAAAAAGAAAATAGAAACATAGAAATGTTTGGCATTTCTTGAATCCCAAGACTTCAAGCTTCCGAATGATATTTGAAATGACGCATTTAAGTGACATCGTACGGACACCGCATCCGCACGTGTCTACGACACGTATTTGCTTCTTTGCAAGCTTTGGGAATGTTAAGGGGGTAATAAGTTGGACTGAACCATCCGACTGTTTTGTCCACGTTCCCATTGTAGCGCCTTATAATCCGGTGCGCCTTATCTATGGAAGATATAGGACCAAAAACTATTTTTTGGGGGTGCGCCCTATAACCCGGTGCGCCCTATAGTGCGGAAAATACGGTAATAATAGTTTGCAATAATCTGTGGTCTGTGTAGCCCTTTGAGACTCTTTGTGATGAAGGGCGTCACAAATAAACATGACTTGACTTATACCCAGAACTGGGAGTTGCAGAGAGAACCAGAAAGTTCTTTAAAACAGCAAAAATGTTTGGCCATTTTTCTCCTTCACGGCCAAATATATAACCAAACCACTGTTAGGGGAAAAACTATATCGCAAATGTAGCGTTTACCAAATTGTTCGGATTAGTTATCTGACTCCATTAACCAAACACAAACTTTATTCTCCTAACAATGCATGCTCGTTTTCTTAATTTTAGGGAAACATATTGACAAGAGACAGGCTTTTCCACACGTGGGCAGATCTATTTTCTTAAATAATTTATTCAGTGAATTCCATCGAATTTTGCAGAATTATTGTCGAATTAGTCTAATTAGTCTTGTCAAGCCTCCTATCTTTTCGTCTCTGCTCCCGTCCGTCTCTCTCTTCCGTCTTTTTGACATGTCGGGGCATCGGCCACTCCCCCTTGGGCGGGCCAGGAACTCCCCCCGTGGCAGGCTCCTCACGTGGCCTACACCTAGTCGCCACCTCGTCTGACCGGTGTGTCACGAAGGCCCCCCCTCCATGGGGCGGGTCAGGTGCCAACTTCACTTCCTCCTCGCCGGAAGACGCCGCCATGTCTAAAGGACTCACAACAAGATAGCTTATCAGCTCAAAGCGATGCCAAGCATTTATCAAAACAAGGCCCCCCCCCTCCATGGGGCGGGTCAGGTGCCAACTTCACCTCCTCCTCGCCGGAAGACGCCGCCACGTCTAAAGGACTCACAACGAGATAGCTTATCAGCTCAAAGCCATGCCAAGCGTTTATCAAAACAAGGCCCCCCCTCCATGGGGCGGGTCAGGTGCCAACTTCTCCTCCTCCTCGCTGGAAGACGCCGCCACGTCTAAAGGACTCACAACAAGATAGCTTATCAGCTCAAAGCAATGCCAAGCGTTTATGAAAACAAGGCCTAATTCCCTCGTCAGCGCCCCGCTACCAAAATTCCCCAGCCAAAACACTTCGAACAGCGCGACCTGTCCTCGACCTTCAGCCTCCTGTGAAAAATCCCCACTGCATTCAACAAATGTAATTTGTATTATATTAAATCCCTTATAGTCAAATAGATAAAATCAAAAATCCTTCACCAGGCATCAGACTGAGTGCACATCATATCTCTGGCAGGGATACCTGAAATTCCTTCTTATCACCATTACCGGACGTCATTCCTCACATTTCATCAATCGGCGAAGAAGATAAGGAAACACTGTACCCGAAAAACCTGAAGGGAATCGTCATTCTCTTTTTGTATGTGCGAAGTCCTCGGGGAGTTTTCACCTAACCGATAAAGAGCTAGAGGGCGTGGGAAATTACACTAAAATAATAACTTATGATGCACTTAACTTAACGCAAATCGAAAAAGCAATGTAAATACTGTAGAGACTGAATAACATCTCATATTGTACTGTAGATTTAAACAGAAGTCAAGTGATTGTATTAGGTAAATAATGACATATAACTATAATAAAAACCACAGTAGAGCAGTGGTTAGCACAGTTCTGAGGTCATGGGTTCAAATCCAGCTACCAACCTTCCTGTGCGGAGTTTGCATGTTCTCCCCGCTCTTCCCACATTCCAAAAACATGCATGTCAAGTCGATTGGCCGAATGCAAAGTTGTCCCTAGGTGTGAATGAGCAAGTAAGTTGTCTGTCTCTGTGTGCCCTGCGACTGGCAACCAGTTCTGGGTGTCCCCTGCTCACTGGCCCAAGACAGCTGGGATGGGCTCCAGCATTCCCACGACCCTAATGTGTCAAGAACCAGAAAAGGATCAGGACCCAAACGCGTGATGTTCTCACGTAAGCTTTTTATTTTATGGGAAAGGGAGAGTCATGCACGCTAGGCAGCAGTCTGGCGTGGAAAGACAGGAAGCCAGAGACCAACAGGATCTATTCCAATTGCTCGAGTTGATATCGGACAGATGGGGTCGATACCGGACAGGACGGACAGACAGGATTGATAATGAAACAGGATTTTGAAAATAAACAGGACAAACAAGACGGGAACGAACACTGGAGAGAATAATAAACAGGACAAAAATACACGGGAACAATACCGGACTGGAAATACCAACAGGAAAACAGGACCAAGTCAGAACCCATTTCTTGCGGGGCAGGGGTTCGTTGACGGGCTGACAAAGAAAGAATGAGAGCACTGAGCTTAAATAAACGGAAAGCCAATCTGTTAGCTGCAGCTGGCGCCACATGGGCGGGACCAATTGGGCGCCAATCTGGCATGTCTTAAACACATTTGCAAAGAGGAATGGGCCAAAATTCCTCCATAGCATTGTGAAAGACTCATTACCACTTATCGTAAACGTTTGATTTCTAGTATCGCTGCCAAAGGTGGCCCAACTGGCTATTAGGTTCACAGAGGGCCAGATACGTTTTGATTTTTTTTTGTGGTGTCTTAATAAATCGAAGCAACATTTTGAAACTGCATTTTGTATTCCTTTGGGTTGTCTCTTGATGACCTAAAATTTTTGTGAGTGATAAATATGCAAAAAACATAGAAATCGGGAGGGGCACTTTTTGGTATCCTGCAAAATGAAATATCTAAGGCTTCTGGGCATTTTCCTGAGCGTAGCAACAAGTTATCCTAAAATATGAAGGGTTAAATGCTTAAATCTCAAAGCACACCTTTGGAAGCAGTACAGGCAGGGAAGAAATTACCGTTTTTTGCTTTATTTCGGCGCAGCAAAAACAAAACAGAATCCATCACTTATTAACAAGTATCAATGGACAAAATATAATCAACATCACATGGTTCAAATGTTTTTTAGGCCAGCAGAGCAGGCCTTGCAGGCCCTCACGGCCCAGCACTGTATAAGACATTTCTCCACAATAATCTGGGAAAATTTGAGAATAAGATTTGAGAAATGTGCCAAAGATTTCCAGAGTCACTAGTTAAGTCTTAGAAGGATAGAATATACAAAATGACAACTTAATAGTTTTGGGGAAAAAAAATTCTTAGAAGAAAAAGCATATCTACTGTTTCTCCATTGTTCCTTTGAAAGTGGCAGGGCAAAAACGGTCACTCTTTAATATTTTTCCAAGTGCCTCGGGGCTTACACAAGCTTACAAAACAATTAATGTGGGAGTGCCTCCGTGTCACCGCCATTGAGTGCTATGTAGAACAGGGTTCGGCAAACTGGTTTCCAGCCAGACAAGTCAGGACCCAGTTACCTTAACATGAAATCATCCCTGTTTCGACGTAACGTTTAATATTGTCACATTTGATCAGGGTTGGGTAGGGTTACTTTAACTGGATTACTTTCAATGACTTTTGGATTACTCCAATACCAAATATGCTAATAAAAGACAAAAGAAACTAAATATGAATACAATGATGACTCACAACACGTGGTAAGCTTTCTCTCCTGGCTTTGATCTCTTTGATCTCCGGCAAAACTAACATAAAATGTAGGGTTGGGTAGGGTTACTTTAACTGGATTACTTTCAATGACTTTTGGATTACTCCAATACCAAATATGCTAATAAAAGACAAAAGAAACTAAATATGAATAAAATGATGACTCACAACACGTGGTAAGCTTTCTCTCCCGGCTTTGATCTCTTTGATCTCCGGCAAAACGAACATAAAATGCGACAGAAACAAAATGAATATAATATAATATAATATAATTGAATAGAATAGAATAGAATAGAATATACCTTTATTATCATTGTTACAAACTGGGTTAACATATTGCACTTCATATACTGTGAGTTCATCCGTGCAGTATATAAAGTCTATTCCTATTATTAACAGGGTTGGGTAGGGTTACTTTAACTGGATTACTTTCAATTACTTTTGGATTACTTTGGACCTACTAATGTGTGTCTAGAATATAATTGAAGAGAATAGAATAGAGGGCAGCACGGCGGCGCAGTGGTTAGCGCTTGTGCGGCACAGTTCATGTCATGGGAACCTGTCGTGGGTTCAAATCCAGCTCCAGACTTTCTGTGCGGAGTTTGTATGTTCTCCCCGTGCTTGCGTGGGTTTCCTCCGGGCACTCCGGTTTCCTCCCACATTCCAAAGACATGCATTTCAGGTGAATTGGCCGGTCCAAATTGTCCCTAGGTGTGAATGAGCGAATGAGTTGTCTGTCCCTGTGTGCCCTGCGATTGGCCGGCAACCAGTTCAGGGTGTCCCCTGCCCACTGCCCGATGATTGCTGGGATGGGCTCCAGCCCCCCGCGACCCTACTGAGGATAAGCGGTACGGCTAATGAGATGAGATGAGAATAGAATAGAATGGGGCAACGCGGCGGGGCAGTGGTTAGCGCATGTGCAGGCACAGTTCTAAGGTCTTGGGAACCTCCTCTGTGGGTTCAAATCCAGCTACCGGACATCCTGTGCGGAGTTTGTATGTTCTCCCCGTGCTTGCGTGGGTTTCCTCCGGGCACTCCGGTTTCCTCCCACATTCCAAAAACATGCATGTACGGTTTATTGGGTGGTCCAAATTGTCCCTAGGTGCGGAAGAGCGATCGAGTTGTCTGTCCCTGTGTTCCCTGCGATTGGCTGGCAACCAGTTCAGGGTGTCCCCCAGTTAAAGTAACCCTACCCAGCCCTGATACTAAGCAAATACTTGGATTGGATCAATACATTTTCCTTGGAATTGTTGGGAATTAAATATCAAAAGGTACCGTTTACCAAATTAGTTATGATTAGTTATCTGACTCCATTAACCAAACACAACCTACACCCACCCAACATTTTATTTCTTGAAGGAAAAGATGAACAGGAAAGCCGACATTTCCAGACAAGAGCAGATTTAATTTCATTAACAATTTAACTAAGTGTACACCATCGAAAACAGCCAAATTAGTGTCGTTGGAGTCTCTGGGAAGCCCACTTCTGAAGTCCTTTAGCTCTCTTCTCACTGGCCATCTTCTCCCCGCACAATGACGTGCCGACTCCTCCCATGGGTGCGCCAACGAGCCCCCTGGGCTCCACCATCTCGGAGAAGAATGGCGCGATGTGTGGGACACTCAAGACAACACCGAGCGTTTCTACGTCATCAGGGCCTTGTTCTCAAAACAACGCCTGCCGTCCTCCGTCAGAGTCCTGTTATCAAAATTCCCTAGTCAAAATATTCTGCATTTGGAACAGCGTGACCTGTCATTGAGAGAAAGCCCAGTCAGTGAATATCTTGCATTAAACTCAATAGAGGTAACCTGTATTCAATCGTATAAAATCCTTTATAGTCAAATGTATAGAATCCTTCAGGATCGCTACTACACTTCTCCATTTTCCTGAAAGCGCTGCTTTTCTAAGTAGATAGCACAGCCCTTCACTCTCTTGCCCAACACCCTCGGCATTTTTGCTGTACTATGCCTGACAGGCAGAAAAGAGGGCAGAATCTACATGCCCCCTCTCTACCAGAAGCTAAAAATGACAGAGGCAAAACAGAAGTACGGTGTGGTGTGGAGATTTTTTTTTTGAAAAGGACAATTCTAAGTTTAATTTGTGTGGTAAAGTGGTCTGCTACTGTGGCAACCTCCCACATGTACATGAACACATGAAAAAACTCATCCGGCAGAGAGCAAATAGCTGCTGTTCCTGAACAAAACGATGTAAATCTGTTATCTGTAAAGCAACAGAGCCTGTCAAGACCAGAACGGAAACAGGACCCACTTGCGTTGCGTTTCTCACGAGTTTTTATTGGAAGGAAGAGAAAGGGCTGCGCCCACGATCCGGTGTTCGCTAGACACGGGAAGTCGCTCTGGTACTCGGATTGTGCTCCGAACGCTTAAGTGGATCTTCTGTAGCGAGCGATGGCGGTGTCAGGGACGGAAAAAGCGGGTCGGTAGCCGGGACAGGAGAGCAAAAACGTGCTCAGGGTTGGAAGTGAGTCGTAAGCCAGAAAAGGAGAGAAGACATAGTCGGGGACAAAAAGAGGTCGGAAGCCGGGACGGGAGAGCAGACGTGGTCAGACTAAAAAAAACGGGTCGAAGCCGGGGACAGACGGGAGCAAAAACGGGACCGGTGGGAGTCGGGGTCGAAAAAGGCTTGCCTAGTGTTCACTGAGGTTCGCAGACGCACTGCCCAAAGGGGACAGACAGGACTGGGGTCAAATACCAGGAGTGATAGGTTCAATTATTCAATGATCATGACATTACCAAAGCAAAAGTTTTGGATCAGAATTGATCGATACTAGCATGTATTTACTAAGATTAAATCAATACCAAAATTCATAGTATCGCCCACTCCTTCTCAACAGTTGTCTTGAAAATTTTCAAAAACTGAAATTGTTTGCAACCCTTCAACGCTACCCGGCAGTTATGATGACACACTTTCAAATCCATTCTTGCTAAATGAGTCATGGAGTTCGTCTGCCAATGGCAGTAAAAGTAAAAGAGCAACTGGAGTTGGGTGTGTATACTTTTGCAAGATCATGAAAGAGTAATGCCAAATGAGCTTCTATAACTGGTCAGAGGGAAAAGGGTAAGATAGAGAATAAGTCATTCCACCAGTTTATCCAGCTGAGGAACAATCTTGGGCGTCAGCATCCATTAGATAATGGATCTCCTGTTTTACACACGGCAGTTGGGACACACCAGCAACTCAAACCAGTATTTCTACTTTCCTCAACTTCATTTGCATAACAAATGTCCTTACTAGTCTGCTAAATACTTAAGTAAGACATATTTTGGCGGACAAAATTCAATTCCCAAACGTGCTGGATAGCATGGAGGACCTAAATAATAAAGATTTTAAAAAAATAGTATGAAAACATAAATACTTGTATGTTTTTTAGACTGTCGGGGGTTTGGAGTTTAGATACGACCACAGGCAGTCAGATAAGTTACCCTAGATGTGAAAAATACCCAAACGTGTTGGTTTTGCTGACTCAGCATTATTTTTGACCAGAAAGACATTACACTCTCCCAGCCCAGAATGACATTGAAAATCAACACCATATTTTACAGGCAGTCAGGTAGGTTACCCTAGATGTGAAAAATGCCCAAAAGTATTGGTTTTGCTGACTCAGCATTATTTTTGACCAGAAAGACATTACACTCTCCCAGCCCAGAATGATATTGAAAATCAACACCATATTTTATAGGTAGTCGGGTAGGTAGCCACAGATGTGAAAACTGCCAATTAAAGCAGGTATTTTTTGTTTTGCTTTCCTAGAAAGACATTCTACTCTCCCAGGAATTTAGTCTGCATCTTGATTTAGTATTTCCCTTTCTCTTTTCCATTCTCACGTGCAAATGGAAAGGGAATGGTTCCGCGAGTGATTCTCTAACGGCGCACAGACGTTACAGTTTGTGAATGTGTTTTTTTACATTTTAATTGTTTGTATCTCCATCCCAAAAGCAATTTTACGATCAGTTAAAATAAATTCTACATATAGACATAAGAAATTATATGAAAACTAAAAATAGGGCGGACTGGAAAAATCTGAATCTTATCTTTGCTCGGTCTTCTCAACTGTCTTTATAACTTTGACATTAATATACTCAAGAAATGGAATTAAAATAAAAAGGGAAAAAAAGGAAAAAATCATACATCACCATTTTTTTACCCAAAAACAAAAACTCTTATTTGAACCACCTTAACTCAGGTATAGAGTTGTGAAACACACAAAAAAAAAACCAAAGGCCACTAGATTTATTCAAACGTTAACGTAAAAATTGTGAGTAACACACAGTTCATGCGCTTCAGAAATCCTTTAACTTGTGCTACTGGTCTCCATGTGTAGAGTTTGCATGTACTCGCCATGCCTGTGTGAGAGGACAACAAACTAGCAAAAAGCCAAGGAGTGTTTAAATAGTGTTGAGGTAGAGTCGTGGTAGGAGGGAAATCAAGACAAGCAACGGTAGCTGTGAGGAGGAAAAATGAACACGGAAGCAATTGAACAAATAAAATATGGTCGAAAGATAAGAGAGAAGCGAGAGAAAGAGAAGAGAGAGAGGAAGTGATAAATAGAGATGGAACCCTTTTGAGAAACAGGAACCTAAAGGCAGGATTATGACACAATGTTTTTCATTTCCCCTTTTTCCTATGCATTTATTATAAAGTGTCAATTAGTACAATAAAAACCTGCATCAAAAATAATCAATGACTACTTTTAGTTTTTAAAAAGTCAGCCCCAAATGTGACATTAATAATTTGCATTTTTAATTTATTAGTGTTTAAAAAATTATATAAATTTTACATGTTTATAGTACACATTTTTAACCACACCTAAAATATTTGTATTTTATGCTACATTTGTCATGGATTTTCTTGAACATAAGGTTATGTCTGCCATACTTTTATTAAAAAGAGCTGTACGGAATTTGGAACCTTGCTACTCCCTGCTACCATCTCCTGGCTTAAAGTCATGATTGCAGCCTTAGTCAGATCATTCATGATACGTGTGCAAGTAGATTTTTTTGATGCGCATGAACATACTCTTCTTTTTTTATCTCTTCGGGGTTCGGGTCTGCGTTTGAACTCTACTCGAAGAAAGCCTTTTCTTACTTTCACCTTTCTCATGCTACACTGAAAAATATAAATAAATTGGACCTTGCAAGGACGAGCATGACCAGCACTCCCCACCAGCCCCAAATCCTCGAACTTATTGTGTCCTACCTGAACAGCTCTGATAAAAACGAGATAAAAGCAGACAGGCACAGCGGAATATAAAGCATAAAGGCTCTTTAAACTCAGTTGGGCATTTTTGACACACATTTAATAGAGAAAATATTTAACTTTTTAGCTTTTTCGTACTTTCACCATTCTCATGCTACACTGAAAACTATAAATAAAATAGAACCTTGCAAGGACGAGCATGATGTCTCTCTCCAGCACTCCCCCCTGCCCCAAATCCTCGAACTTATTGTGTCCTACCCGAACAGCTCTGATAAAAACGAGATAAAAGCAGACAGGCACAGCGGAATATAAAGCATAAGGGCTCTTTAAACTCAGTTGGGCATTTTTGACACACATTTAATAGAGAAAATATTTAACTTTTTAGCTTTTTCTTACTTTCACCATTCTCATGCTACACTGACAAGTATAAATAAAATAGAACCTAGCAAGGACGAGCATGATGTCTCTCTCCAGCACTCCCCCAAGCCCCAAATCCTCGAACTTATTGTGTCCTACCTGAACAGCTCTGATAAAAACTAGATAAAAGCAGACAGGCACAGTGGAAAATAAAGTATTTGGGCTCTTTAAACTCAGTTGGGCATTTTTGACACTCATTTAATAGAGAAAATATTTAACATTTTAGCCTTTTCTTACTTTCACCATTCTCATGCCACACTGAAAAATATAAATAAAATAAAACCTTGTAAGGACGAGCATGATGTCTCTCTCCAGCACTCCCCCCAGCCCCAAATCCTCGAACTTATTGTGTCCTACCCGAACAGCTCTGATAAAAATGAGATAATAGCAGACAGGCACAGTGGAATATAAAGCATAAGGGCTCTTTAAACTCAGTAGGGCATTTTTGACACACATTTAATAGAGAAAATATTTAACTTTTTAGCTTTTTCTTACTTTCACCATTCTCATGCTACACTGACAAGTATAAATAAAATAGAACCTAGCAAGGACGGGCATGATGTCTCTCTCCAGCACTCCGCCCAACCCCAAATCCTCGAACTTATTGTGTCCTACCTGAACAGCTCTGATAAAAACCAGATAAAAGCAGACAGGCACAGCGGAATATAAAGTATAAGGGCTCTTTAAACTCAGTTGGGCATTTTTGACACACATTTAATAGAGAAAATATTTAACTTTTTAGCTTTTTCTTACTTTCACCATTCTCATGCTACACTGACAAGTATAAATAAAATAGAACCTAGCAAGGACGAGCATGATGTCTCTCTCCAGCACTCCGCCCAACCCCAAATCCTCGAACTTATTGTGTCCTACCTGAACAGCTCTGATAAAAACCAGATAAAAGCAGACAGGCACAGCGGAATATAAAGTATAAGGGCTCTTTAAACTCAGTTGGGCATTTTTGACACACATTTAATAGAGAAAATATTTAACTTTTTAGCTTTTTCTTACTTTCAACATTCTCATGCTACACTGAAAAATAGAAATAAAATAAAACCTTGCAAGGACAAGCATGATGTCTCTCTCCAGCACTCCGCCCAGCCCCAAATCCTCGAACTTATTGTGTCCTACCTGAACAGCTCTGATTAAAACGAGATAAAAGCAGACAGGCACAGTGGAATATAAAGTATAAGGGCTCTTTAAACTCAGTTGGGCATTTTTGACACTCATTTAATAGAGAAAATATTTAACATTTTAGCCTTTTCTTACTTTCACCATTCTCATGCCACACTGAAAAATATAAATAAAAAAAAACCTTGTAAGGACGAGCATGATGTCTCTCTCCAGCACTCCCCCCAGCCCCAAATCCTCGAACCTTTTGTGTCCTACCCGAACAGCTCTGATAAAAACCAGATAAAAGCAGACAGGCACAGCGGAATATAAAGTATAAGGGCTCTTTAAACTCAGTTGGGCATTTTTGACACACATTTAATAGAGAAAATATTTAACTTTTTAAGGGCACCTTAAATAACGCACCACACCTTTAATACTCAAATAAATAAAGGATTCTACTTGGCAGATTATTACAACAGTGGGACTCCCGTGAAAAACGAGAGTTTACTATATTATAAAGTTAAATTTTTTTCACAATGATAACCTCGACTGAAAAAAGGAGGGATTTAATTGCAAGTGTGGGTGTCACACGCCTAAACTCGCCTTCTGTAACTTTTGCCAGGACAGCTGGCGACACACCCTGCCGCCTTGTCCCGACTGATGCTTCCGTGTAGCACGGAACCAAGTCCCAACCCACCTGACAGGCCACGCCCATCCGAACACATTATAAAATCCAACCTCCATCCACCTCTTCTGAACCTTCTCCTCTCCTAATCGCCTCTCTTTGGCTTTGACAAGTTTCAAGAAAGCTCACAGCCCGATTCCATCTCAGTCAGTATGTCAACCTCATTCCGCTCGGGACTTTCATCAATGTCTCTCTCATCCATGCCCGTGACCGGCTCTCGGAGGGCTGCCAGTCTTTACTCCGGTTCCACCAGCAGAAAAATCTCCTACGGCACCGGGATGAGTTCTGGCATGGATCTGGCCATGGGTTTAGGTGGTGGTGTCGTAGACGGAGGCTTTTCTGTTGGTGGAAGCGAGAAGTTTGCTATGCAGAACCTCAATGACCGTTTGGCCACTTACCTGGACAAGGTGCGATCCCTGGAGAGCGCCAATGCCATGTTGGAGCGTCAAATCCGCGAGTGGATGGAAAAGCAGAGCCCCATCATCAGAGATTATTCCAAGTATGAGGTTATCATCAACGACCTGCGCAAGAAGGTGAATGTCTAAGTCAGATTAGACAACAAATTGTACTGTTTTTATTGAATTCAGTCCATTTCTTTTGTTGCTGCTTAATGTTATTACACTTGTTTTCTTATTTCTATTATTAAAACTTGGGCCTGTCTCTAGGCAATAGGTTTTTCAAATTTATCCTGACAATCTTTTAGCTAATTTTTCTCTTTAATGTCTCTGTATAAATGCACCTGCTCTGTGATAGTCTGATATGTCTGTTCAAAGCGCAGAGAGCATTATGAATAATGAGGAACACACCAGGCAGGTCGGAGATGCTGTTGTGTCTAAACTGTTTGCATACAATGTTTCACCACATTGATATCAATGGCAATAGAGATTCTATTCTATTCTATTCCATTCTATTCTACTGGATTGGATTGGATTGGATTCAATTTTCTTTTCTTCTCTTCTGTTCTTTTTTCTTCTCTTCTCTTCTCTTCGATTGGATTCAATTCTCCTTTCTTCTCTTCTCTTCTCTTCTCCTCTCCTCTTCTCTTCTATTCGATTGGATTCAATTCTTTTCTCTTCTCTTCTCTTCTCTTCTCTTCTCTTCTCCTCTTTTCTGCTTTTGTAATTTTGTTTTTAATGTCATTTTAGATCGGTGACGCTTCTCAGATCAATGCCAGGTTGATGTTGCAGATTGACAATGCACGACTGGCAGGAGAGGACTTCAGGATCAAGTGCGTAGAAAAATATTTCAAATGAATGAAAAATTTAGGATGTTTTTAAAAAATATAACTATTACTTATAATTAATCATGAAGGAATTAAGTGAGTGGGAAATAAAAACAGTATTAAATTAAAAAAATAACAATTCATGTAATCCCTTGTTATAAGGTGGTTTACTTTTCACTGTTTAGCTACTTTACGGATTTGCATCATGCATTGTGTTCTGCATTCTGATTGGCTAAACCAGGGGTCTCCAAACAACACCTGAGTAGCCTGTTGACTGGTTCTGAAAATAGCTCATCAGCGATGGGTCATAGTAATTTTCTGGGAAATTGAATTTCTAAATGGCCGAAAAAACGATTTGTTTTAGTTGTTTACCGTTCTTATTATACCACACGTCCAATAGTTACAACGATACCATGGTAACGACATAGTAATAACATACCTTGCTTTTTTAGAACTTTATTTCAAACTGATAGCCTTTCGTGCAAATCAGTAACAAGTGTTGAAAAAGGTTGTTGACCCTAGGGCTAAGCAGTATATTGTTATTTGATGTTTCCGTGGTTATTTGGAAAAAGTAAATAATTGAAAAAAAATTGAAGCAGTACATTATTTGTTAAACATATGCTTGAGCCAATGGTTTGTTCTTTGGTTTCAGCGTATAATAGGGTATTCAATTGTATGATAATAATAAAAAAAACATTTTGGCTATCCTTTCTGGAACTTGACCCTGTGAAAAATAAGGGATTCTCGCTTCTCATCCTTCTTATTTTCTTGCCCAGATTTTTTGAGGTTTTTGGGTATCCGGAACATTAAAAAAGTGGACAATTATGTAAAATACATGCAAATATCATCGCCAAAAAGTATTTTTTTAATCATGTTTTTTTTCATAGTTGATGAATTTTTACTCATTATTTGAATAAATATTATTCATTTAATGACTTTTGTCTTTTTTACTCATAGGAGGCGATAAAAATACACCATTTCCCTTTAGATTGAAAATTTCAGTGTGTTTGAAGGGCTAAGATAGTAAGGAGAAGACATTTTTTTCCCTTTTTTTTCTATTAAACAAACTATACCTGTTTATAGTTAGCAAAGAAGGGATTGTCAATAGATACATCGAATTGACTAAAGTAAGCAGTACTGTATTTATTATTCATAATTCTGTTTCTGCCCAAAGACGTTAAGAGTAGGAGAACAAGTCCAACGGGTTTCAGTGGTTCTTCATCTCGACTTTTGTTGATAGTAACATCAAATGAGCTACTCCGTGTTTAAACAACTACAGTGGAACCTCGGTTTTCGAACGCCTCTCAGTTCGAACAAATCGGAGTCCGACCAAGAAATTCTTGCTTCGCTTTTCGGTCAAAAAATCGGAGTTCGAACGTTGGTAATGTGTGAGTGCGTACGCTAGGGTGCGATGCTGAGCGGCGTACGGGTGTAAATCGCTCTTTTCCTGACCAACTGTTATCACGTGCTTCATTTTTCGTTCGCTTTTAATATAGGTGTACGAAGTGTTTTAGCCCCAAAGGTAAGAAATCCTATTCATAATTCTTTTCTTTATCCTTTTTTTTAAAATTTTTACACGTTCATGTACGGAAGATTACGATAACGCGAACGTACGATTAGCCTGGGTTAGCTTTATGTTTACGTTAAACATTCAAAGTAAACATTCAGGGTGTTGGAACGAAGCCAAACATTCAGGGTGTTGGAACGGAGCCCCCTTTCCAATGAACCGCTCACCACTTGTTGTGGAGACCCGGGTGCTAAATGACCTGTAAACGACCTGATTTTTTTATTTTTACACGATTATGTTAGCGTAATATTTCGTACGGAAGATTACGATAACGCCGACGTACGATTAGCCTGGGTTAGCTTTATGTTTACGTTAAACATTCAAAGTAAACATTCAGGGTGTTGGAACGAAGCCAAACATTCAGGGTGTTGGAACGGAGCCCCCTTTCCAATGAACCGCTCACCACTTGTTGTGGAAACCCGGGTGCTAAATGACTTTAAACGACCTGATTTTTTTATTTATACACGTTCATGTTAGCGTAATATTTCGTACGGAAGATTACGATAACGAGGACGTACGATTAGCCTGGGTTAGCTTTATGTTTACGTTAAACGTTCAAAGTAAACATTCAGGGTGTTGGAACAAAGCCCTACTTTCAGGGTGTTGGAACAGAGCCCCCTTTCCAATGACCCGCTCACCACTTGTTGTGGAGACCCGGGTGCTAAATGACTTTAAACGACCTGATTTTTTTATTTATACACGATCATGTTAGCGTAATATTTCATACGGAAGATTACGATAACGAGGACGTACGATTAGCCTGGGTTAGCTTTATGTTTACGTCAAACATTCAAGCTAAACATTCAGGATGTTGGAACGGATTAAAACGATTTACATTATTTTTAATGGGAAAAATGATTTCGGTGATCGAACAAATTTTCGAACAGGGTTCTGGAACGGATTATGGTCGAGAACCGAGGTTCCACTGTAGGTTTAATGTTAATGTTGACTATGTTTTGCGTATTATTACCCAATGAAACATCTAATGCAGCCTGGTCATTCCGGAAGGGGGATTACCTCTTGTGAGGCCCGTTTTCTTATTTTCCTCATGCTGAGGTTTTTCATTTTTTTCCTTGCCTGAAGGCCGGTTCCAGATCAGGGGACGGTATAGTTGTTGCCTGGGGGCTACGCACAAAGAGGTGACTTGACCCGTGACTTGTTAACAGGTACGAAAATGAGCTGGCAGTTCGCATGTCAGTGGAGGCCGACATTGCCGGACTTCGAAAAGTCATCGACGACTTGACAGTTGCTCGCACGGACTTGGAGATGCAAGTGGAAGGTCTGAAGGAGGAACTGGTCTACCTGAAGAAGAACCATGCTGAGGTAAGACATTCAGTTCGAAGAAATGGTCTCAGAGGGATCACATGAAAGCAAGTCAGTCATTAACGCGAGTCAACTATTTGCACTTACACCTCCCTGAGTCAATTTTCTTAAACCAACAAGTCCCGAGGACTTTCTATGAATCGCGCAGAAGAAGATCTGTGTAGGTAATACTTGTTTGTTGTCAGTCACCTTGCGATGACATTTCAAACATCTGAAGTTAACGCTTGAACACGGGGTGGAATTGCAAATGTGATGCAAAATGTGGTTAAACACACTAAAGAAAGGACACTGATGTTTAAAATGAAACCCAGGCACATGTTACACAAATGTCAAGTTGGAAGCTATGCAAATAAACTGACGCTCAGGGGGTCTCAAGGTCAATTTACTTAGGGGTCCTCTGGGGCAAGGACCTGGGTGCGGTTGGGCCAAATTGTTTTTTTTTTTTACCCAAAAACGCACTTGCAAAAACCTTACCCTATTCCCAACTGTTGTTTTTGTATATTTCATCAATGAGTCAAGATTTAAACATTTAAAAAACCCAACAAAAATATTAGGATAATTTAATCAGTAATAAAAAAAATCCATTATCCATGTGGGCTGTTCTTAAAGGGATAGTGTGTATTACTCAGCCACACTTATTCATAAAAAAAATAATCACTCATTAAAAAAGCAATTATATTCATTTGTATAATAAGCAACGATTTCCTTAACTATCATATTGAAATGCATTTCTAAATACCATTTAAACATTTAAAAAACCCAACAAAAACATTAGGATAATTTAATCTGTAATAAAAAAATCTATTATCCATGTGGGCTGTGCTTAAAGGGATAGTGTGTATTACTTAGCCACACTTATTCGTCCAAAAAAATCACTCATTAAAAAAGCAATTATATTTAAAAAACCCAACAAAAACATTAGGATAATTTAATCAGTAATAAAAAAATCTTATCCATGTGGGCTGTGCTTAAAGGGATAGTGTGTATTACTTAGCCTCACTTATTCGTTAAAAAAAAACACTCATTAAAAAAAGTAATTATATTTATTTAGATAATAGGCAACGATTTCATCAACTATTATATTGGGGCGCATTTTTAAATACTTGCAGGTCGAGAATTTTATATTTATTTTACGTCAAATGAGCCTCACCTAAGGGGACCTGGCAACATTGTCTGCTGTCTTTCTGCTACGGGTACCCATAAAAACAAAAACCCTCACGAAGGTTGGGCAAAGAAATAGAAGAAAAATTGTGTTTTATGGTCACTTGAAATCTCTGTAGTTTATACTCTTCCTTGTGATTTTTTTGCACTCATTTTAGGTTGTACTACACCATACAACGACATCTAGTGGCCAAATACCACACTGTTTGTTAAGAACCACCCCAAAATTGGATTGACAAACAAAACTACACTTCAAAACTAGAAAAATCCAGATTGCTAAAAAGTTAAAAAAAGAAAAAAGAAAATAATAATTCTACAAAACATTTTTTTATCAATTTCCCCCTATGTTCCGGTCCGGAGCCTTCGCTCTGAAAACGCTGGTCTAGTAGTGATCCCAAGAGCCAAGAAGAAATCGGCAGGCTCAAGAGCGTTCTCCATTTAGGCTTAAAACACACTTCTATTCCATAGCATATGAATAACCTATATTTTATGTTGACAATATCTGTGTATTATTTGCCCTCATGTAGGTTTTAGATCAGGGGATGGTGTTATAATAGTCTGTAATTTGCAATAGTCTTTGATTTGTGCAGCCCTTTGAGACTCTTTGTGATTAAGGGCGTCACAAATAAACATGACTTGACTTTACTATAAAATTAACCAACCCAAAATGGAGGCAGTCTGTTAAAAGAGCCTCCTTCCCCTAAAGGAAATTTAACAAATTACTTAATTTTGTTTACCTGTTTAAACTCTTGCAGAACCAGTGCTTTGTTTTCTCACTTTTCAACACTAAACCCTTCCTGCAGGAGATGGCAGCTTTGCGAAGCCAAGTGAACACAAATCAAGTCAATGTAGAAGTGGACGCCAGACCCGGAGAGGACATGTCCAGAACCATCGAGGAAATCAGGAGACAATATGAGGCCATGACTGAGAAGAACCGCCGCGACATGGACAGCTGGTACAAGGCCAAGGTCTGAACCCCAAATCTTATTTTGTACACGACTTTGAAGAACAAATGTTTAGTCAAATTTCCTTTCACGTTTTATAGTTTGATGAGTTGAACAAGCAAGTCTCGAGCAGCACGCAGATCCTTGAGAGTTCTCGCACCGAAATCAGTGAGCTCCAGAGAACTTTGCAAGCCCTGCAGATTGAACTCCAATCCCAGCTGAGCCTGGTGAGAGCAGATCACACATTTCACACACAGTTCCAGGATTGTACTCGTAGATCGAGTTGCTCGTGTGATGAAGACGTTTTTCCGATGTGAAATAATTAAAAACGAATTGATTCCTTCCCTGTCATGAAACGGAACGGCACAGTCTTGAGTCGGGAAGCAGGAAGTAGGAACTTATTTGCGTAGACGATCTGTCACTTTAATTGAGAAAGAAAAGTTGTCCGACACACAAACGGACCAAAAACAAAACAAAGCAGGCTCAAATGCAGGCAAAATCCAGGCATTTCTCAGAATCAAACAGAACTTGCAGGAATCTCTCAGAATGTTACACCGAAAAAAAGAATAAACAGGTATCAGCAAGTTTTCTACAATGGTAAACAACGATCTGGCAAAGGGCAGTTCCAAAAAGCAGTTTTAAGTACCCATAGGAGTAATCAGGAAATGCAGGTCAGCCGGTGTCAAGGGGCGGGGCCAGCTGGGCGCTATGACAACCGTGCAGGACATGACATTCCCATCCTACCAAAAGCATCCAAGTGAATCCTTAATAGCTTAAAAAACATCTTCCTGATCACAAAATCACATTCAAATAGTAAATAAACATAGATATAACAGCATTAAGATAAATAAAATGATATTAACAAAGTCAAATGCAAGTTTGTTATGATGACTTACCATAGAGGAAGTCCTGTCAGGGGATGACTGCGTTGTGCTGAATAGCTAGATGGATAGATAGATAGATAGATAGATAGATAGATAGATAGATAGATAGATAGATAGATACTTTATTCATCCCCGTAGGGAAATTCAGACTTCCAGCAGTATCCTCGTGATGAAAAATAAAATAATACAATAAAGATATAGATTCCAAAAATACCCAATATAACGTTTTGCTATAGAGTATTTAAATAGTGCTACGGAAAATACATAAATAAAATAGGGTAATATGCAAATGTGGGAGTGGGGTTTAATGTGGGCTTTTAAGCCCCCGGATGGTGTTAAAGAGCCTCATGGCATGAGGAAGACATGAGTATTGAGAGGGATACCTGTGTCGCCTTCGGCTCTTCTGGATCCTCTCGGTCACTGGTAGCAGAAGACAACGTCCTCGTATATGGCTAATATTTCCGCAGTACACTGGCAAATTGTGTCTTCGTAGTGTACTGGTTTGCACATTCACCTAAGGTCCCCAGTTCGAGACTGGGTAGAAATATTTGATAGACTGGAGAGGCCACAGGGTTGTTTTTTCCCAAGACACACCAAAAGAAATGGTGACCCTAGTGGTTAAGGGATCCAAACAATCAACCAACACTAGCAAATTGCTATCCTTGATCAAGAATTTATTTAAATAAAATACACTTGTTTATACATTATCTTTTTTTTTGTATTCTACATTGTCAGTCTTGCTGCGAGTAAACAGATGCTTTGTATTTCTAAGGTTTATTATCGCTTAATACGGGGAAGCAATTTGTCATGTCCAGCATGGTCGCCGTGGCGACCGGCTGGCCTCGCTCCCTGAGCACCGGCTGTAGCAGATCGCCTAATTTGCATGTGTGCTTCTTAAGGGGGGTTTTGGGTATTGCCGGTGGCTGGTTCATTGCGTTTTCTGTTCTGCATTAATCTGTTCTGTTTGACTTGTGGAAACCTGTGTTTGCCCGTTCTGAGTAAAAGCCTGTTTTGTGAGTATTCGTACTCTGAGTTCCTGTTTACCTGTAAGCCTGTTTTTGTTTTGTTTTGTCCCTGAGTGTTGGACAACTTTTATTTTGCTAAATAAAAGTAACTGGTCGCTACGCGATTAAGTTCATCCTTCCTGCCTCCTGCCTCCAATCCGGCCCGGTCCCGTGACACAATTGACTGAGGTTGAGAGATATAAACCCCAGAGATTGTTGATGATTAAGCACTTACTGTACACTAAAAGATAAAGTTACTGTAACTTTAAATGAACGTACACACTAAAAATGTTTACAGCCCTTTTTTTATAACCTGTAGTAGTTTGCATGCGCTAACTGGGACGCGCTGATTCTAGCGGGTCAGCAGTCCCACGTGGTCTTGAGCGGTCCCCAGTGGTAGCCTCTGGGCCTGCTCACCTTGGATTTCTTTGTATGACAAAACACCAAACAGAACTCGTATATTGAAATTCTCGTTTCGATAGACCACTAAATAAGAAAAGACATAACCGAAACGTGATCTTAAAAACAGAATCCCTTTTTTTTTCTTCACAGAAAAGCGCCGTGGAGAGTCAGTTGGCAGAGACCGAGTCTCGCTACTCCATACAACTGAACCAGCTCCAGGCCAGGGTCAACAGTCTGGAGAACGAGCTGAGCCAGATGAGGGCCGATATTGAGAGGCAGGGAGCGGAATATAAGATCTTGCTTGACATCAAATGCAGGCTGGAGATGGAGATCGCCGAATACAGAAGATTGCTCGACGGAGAAGACGTAAAGTGAGGGAAATAGGCTCCGCCGTCCTCGTCCTGTCTCCGATGAGACAAATTCCATTGATCCGTGTCTCTTTTCTTTACCTTTAGGACCATTCACATTGTCAAGGAAGTTAAATGTAAGTACATGACATCAGGCTGTTTTTATCAATTGAAATCCGATTGATATGTATACTGTACAGTGTAGGGCACGTTAGCCCCGAAACATTAAGAGTTACAAGTTACTTGATGACAAAAGTAATTTAGTTACACCCAATGTTCCCTGTAATTTTCCAGGGGTCTGAGCGTTCACACAAAGTCGGTGAGCAACAGCAATCCCAAGTGTGGCAAGATAATTAATTTTGCTGAGTTTCCGTCATTTTACATAACAGGTGGCTCACAGCAGATGGGGAGGGGGCGTGGCTTACACAGGAAAAACAAACTAAAGTGAATTTAAGGGGCCGAACGTGAGCACAGAATTTACGGTAAAAGTATGCTGGATTTTGGTCTTGTTCTTGGAAAGGTATTTTTTCAATACGACATACCTGGTGAATGGTGAATGGTTTAAAGCCCAGAGATAAAATGGATATGGAGTGCCTCAACTAAGTGTTCGTTTGAAAGCTCACAAAATTGCACCAGCTATGAAATATGAAGGCCTCGCTGGTTGGTGTACACATTTTCTTCTATTTATTTCAATATCTAGCTATTTTTAAGCACCTTTGGTGGTCAGTTTCAATGCAAGTATATATGTGATTTAATAGTATATAGTTACTTTTAGAGTCATGCGCTACTTTTTGGTGTCAGGGCTCAAAATTGCTAATTAAGAAGCGAAGTCAACGTTGCAGTGGATGAAGGTAAAAATACACGGGTTCCCCCGACGTTGTGTCCTAAATGCGGTATTTTGAAGTCAATGTCGAACGAAGTTGAAAAGTAAAGTTAGTAGAGTTTGTCGAGAACCGGCTTCTTCGGCTCGGCTCTCTTTCGGGTCCTAAACGGCTCTTCAGGTTATTTTTGCTTCTTTAATCCCTACACGACCAAATATTATGTAAAATTGCGCACAAAATGACTTAAAGGAAGGGGGGGGGATTGAACAAAAAAATAAGAAAAATACCAAAATGAAAAAGTAGTGAAAAGCTGAGAAAAACGAAACAAAAGAAGGAGAAAAAAGGAAAAATTCAGAAAAAAAGCCAGAAAAAAAGAAAAGAAAGAAACAAAGGAAAAAAAAGTAAATAGAGAAACAAACAGAAAAAAGCAACAGCTCGGAAAAAATAAACACAATGAGATTTTTTTTAAAGGAATTTTAAAAAAAGTAGAAAAAAACACGGAAAAAAGAAGAAAAAGTTTGTGTTGCATTCAAATAATTTCCAATTATATCAAGTGAATCTTGTTGCCAACATTGTACTTCCACTCAAAATATGTGATTGAATACAGTTCTGTATCTTACAAGCGACTAAATAAGCCCCCAAAAATGTTAATATTATGCGACAAAATATATCAGGAAATAAAAAGAAATGGACATCTTGTGAAAGAATTGTAAAAACAAACGACGTTTGTAGGCCGTACAACCTTTGCAATAGTACATGAGTCAATTCATTCAAAAGAGAAAAATCATTTTGCATTGCGGGAAACTCAGCAAAATGTAACTTGATGTCAAGTTTTGGACATGTTTGATATTGATTGAGTTGCCTCACTTGGGATTATGGTTGCTCACTGTTGTTTCAAGCACTGCTCACCGACTTTGTGTGAACGCTCAGACCCGTAAGGAAAATTACAGGGAACATTGCTGGGGAGTATAAGGATAGATTAGTCACAAATGTTGCAGTTAAGAGACATGCACCACATGTAAGTGCATCCTTGACTTGATGGAGAGCGTGCAGTCCCAGAGTGCAGGGGATTAGGGTTCAAGTCCAGCTACCGCAGCCTCCCTGTGTGGAGTTTGTATGTTCTCCCTGTGTCAGTTTCCTCCCACATCCCAAAGACATGCATGTCAGGTTAATTGGGCGGTCCAAATTGTCCCTAGGTGGGAATGAGCAAATGAGTTGTCTGTGACCAGGGTTGGGTAGGGTTACTTTAACTTGATTACTTTCAATTACTTTTTGGATTACTCCAATACCAAATATGCTAATAAAAGACAAAAGAAACTAAATATGAATCAAATTATGACTCACAACACGTGGTAAGCTTGCTCTCCTGGCTTTGATCTCTTTGATCTCCGGCAAAACGAACATAAAATGCGACGGAAACAAAATGAAAATAAATCCAAGCAGCTTGCCAACATCATTTTTGCCGTTCCATGTATTCCGTTACTCCTCAAGCCTGCACAAAATTTTGTCATTTTATTTTATGTGCCCTGCGACTGGCTGGCAACCAGTTCAGGGCTTCCCCTACCCACTGCCTGAGAACAGCTGAGATGAATTTGAGCAGCCCCTGCCACCCTAGTAAAGATAAGCGTCAAAGAAAATTGAAGTGGGGTCTGTCTTTGGTGACATCCAGTGGACATATTTAAAACTTTAGGTCATTGTTTGACATGATGCAGCTCATTTTTCTCTTGTGCGTCACTCAGTATTGTCCCGCAGGCTGGATCAAATCTGTCGGTGGGCCTGATGCGGCTGCCGGGCTGTAATTTGACACCATAGTGGAACAGATAGATACTAGATCTTAGAATCCATTGCTTTGTTACACGTTAGTCCGAAGACTAACATAAAACTCTAGATTTAAGTGTCTATCTGTTCAACTGATGAGGTATGTCTTTTTAAAGTCATTAATGCTTATTTCTGTTCTCTCTTTAGCTCAACCGGTCGTAACACAGAGAAAGAGAGTGGTGATCGAGGAGATCGTTGATGGTAGAGTGGTGTCTCGCTCAGAAGACGTGGACATCCTCAAGAAATAGGAAGATCGCATTTCAACCCTCTGATCTTTGTCACCTCATACAATGATGTCAGCACACTATTGGATTTGTTGTCTGTCTCAAAAACTATTTGTGTAATTTAAATATTTTAATGATTTTTGGGAAGTAAAGAAATTGGAGTAAACGTATTAGAAACCGATGGGCTATTATCAAATTCCCTCCAAATGTTAATAAATGATACACGTGACAGTAGAATGTTGTCCTTGTCTTATTTGTCGAGAGGATTTTGGGTTTCTTGCAGAGCTCCGCCACTTCTTGAACTTAACCTTTGTCCACTGTCAGTGTCTGAAACTCATGAAAAAACGTTACCAGACACCAGGGGAGACAACTCTGAAAAGTTGCCTGCCCAGCCATAAAGTTGCCTGCCCCATTTGAAATGCAATAAGACGAACAATCGCAAAAAACATTCTTGCAAAGTATTAAGGATTGATAATCAGAATATATGACAGAAATACACTTTAAAATTAAGTTCATTATATTATCTATTTGTAACATGCATAACATGTACCGTATTTTCCGCACTATAAGGCGCACCGTGCTATAAGGCGCACCTTCAATGATTGACATATTTTAAAACTTTGTCCATACATAAGGCGCACCGCATTATAAGGTGCTGCAGTAGAGGCTGTAGTTACGTTATGCAACCATGAGATGGTGCCGCGCTAAAGGGAATGTCAACAAAACAGTCAGATAGGTCAGTCAAACTTTATTAATAGATAACAAACAAGCTTTCCACAACTCCATTCACTCCCAAAATGAATAAACAGCTGTTTTATTATTTTCTCTGAGGTAAAGCATTTTCGTGACACATCTTTAACATATTTGAACAACAGCAAGGCATAACATTTTACTTTTCCTCCATTTAGTCAACACGCAAAAAAACGTCTGATACTGTTATGGTAAATTAAACGTTAGTTCAATCGCAATATAGTGACACTCGTAATGTGCAAAAACAATAACAAGTGCAAAACAATAACGCAATAACATAATAACTGTAAAATGTAAAACGTAAACACACAAGAGAAAAACATAAAGCTCACTCTATCAGCTCCTCATCTACGAATCCCTTGAATTCTTCTTCTGCAGTGTTCGAATTGGGCCATCCAACACGTTCGTCTCCGTCTCATCAAGGTCGTCATTAATCGAGTCAGTGTCGCTGTTGTTGTCTGGCAGTTCGGGGACAATTCAACAACCCACTGTTCAAGTGTGTCCTCTAACTGTGGCCATCTCGCTTTATTGCCACGGAAACTTTGTTTAGTCTTCTTTACGTGGAGCAGCTCATCCTCATGCTTCCTCCACTTCCGCACCATCGATTCATTAATGCTAAACTCTCTTGCTGCTGCTCTATTTCCGTGTTCTACTGCGTGACTGATCGCCTTGAGTTTAAACTCTGCGTTGTAAGCGTGTCTCTTAATAGGAGCCATTTCAGGGTCTTTATACAAACACACAAATAAAAGAGAATCGTTGTTTAATATTTCCCAGTATGCACAGCGCACTTCTTCTTCTACGCGAAAAATGGAGTCGGTGGCTGCTTACCGTAAGTTGGGAGACCTGTCGCGGCTCAATATTGATCCATATATAAGGCGCACCGGATTATAAGGCGCATAGACAGCTTTTAAAAAAACAAAACAGATTTTAGGTGCGCCTTATAGTGCGGAAAATACGGTATATGAAATCGCTGTTTTCCATCTGCCATCATTTTGTACCTGTATTTACTCATCTTCATTCATGCAATGTTTGCGTTGCGTCGTCTGCTACAAGCCACTTGAACTCCTCTTTCCACGATGCTTTTAATGTACGTTTATGTTTTGTAGCGTCATCAATTTTGTTAGCTTCTTTTGAACTTTTCTTCTGGGGCTGAGGTTTTGGCTTGATTCCTCACCACTTTACCATTTTTCTTGTGTTCTCTGTGCGTCTTCTTTGGAAAATGATATGGAAATGCACAACCTTATAACGCTCAGGAAAGTCCGGAAGCGCAAAGTTATTCGATGCAGGCTTCTGATTGGCTGCCGAGTATGCAAATTGCCAAAGCCACCGAGATTTACAAACCAAACGAAGATTTTGAAATCGGAATAAAGCAATAGTTTGATTTGAAAACCAAAACAAAAACAAAATGTTTTTTTTTTCGTACTTGAAAAAGTTGTCAGCCACCCGGGCGGAGACGTTTTGTAAGACACTACCACAGTGTTAAAACCAGATTTGATTGTGCTTTTATCCAGCTTTTTGTTGATGAATTCATCTTTTTGTTGTTGTTGTCAGTGTGTGTCTTGGGGGTGTTGTAGTATGTATTATTTAAACACTAGATATTGCTGTATTGTGTGTTCCCTTTTGGTTTTTTATCTGACAAGAAAAATTCATTTGCCGGGTTTTAAAGGGATTCATACTATTGGCCCTTTTTCAACAAAGCAACCTACGATGTGAGCTCAAAAGTAAATGGTCTGCTTTTATATTGCGCTTTTCAAGTCACTGAAGACGCCTTACACTTACCCATTCACACACACTCACACACCGATAGAGTCAGCCATGCAAGGCAACTACCGTAAATTCCGGACTATAGAGCGCACCTGATTATAGGCCGCACCCACCACATTCTAAGAAGAAAACCGATTGTGTACATACATAAGCCGTATGTGCCCACATTCAAAAATGTAACACAAACACAAAATTCACCCAAACCCGACTTCAAGTCCCGCGATTGAAACTAAATGTCCTTCATTAAAGTCCACATTCCAAAAATCACAGCCGGCAAAATGAACGGAAAATGATACCGGTACTTAAGGTTTGATGCACACCTGCAGAGTCCGGGTCCCGTTGAAAGTAATCCAAGGAAAAAAGTGTATATTTCCAAAGGTAAGGGTGGGAAAAATATATCAAATGAACACATTTACTCACGCAACTCCTTTTTCTCTAACCAACTTTTTACCCCCTCTTTTTTCCTTGTCTGTCCCTCACCTTTAGCAGTCCCCACTTAAACTCGGCAACCCGCGTTTGTTCCGCCCCTCCTTTTTCATTCACCCATGCAAAACATATCAGAATAAGTGTCTAAAATAAATACAAATAAATACATTACAAAAATATACAGTTGCAAATACATATTATACATGGGTTACACTAATTTACAAAGAAAGACGAGAGAGTTTTCAAAGCTTTAATAATAATAATATAGCTTTGACAGGGCATTTAACGGTAGCAACACTCGAGCTCTGCTAGCGGCTGTTAGAAAAATTACATAAATTGGCCGCATCACTGAATAAGCCGCAGGTTTGAAAGTAGCGGCTTATAGTCCGGAATTTACGGTACCTGCTTATCGGGGGCATTAGAGATTCAGTGTCTTGCCCAAGTACACCTTGACATAAAACACAGAGGGGCTTGGAATCGAACCTGCAACCTCTTGATCTCCAGACGAGCGCTTTACCTCCTGAGCTGCCGCCGCCCAAACAATTGTAATTTTTTTCACGCAAGCATTATGTTGATTTCAGAGTACAGCTAATTTTTATTTTAAATACCATGTTCACGTTCACGGATCCCTCAACCGCCAGGGTCATAAAGGCACCACTTCCAGTGGTGTGCCTTGGGCAAGAAAAGCCTGGCAACGCCAATCCCTTTCCAGGCTGTTTTTTTGGGGGTAAGGGTATGCTCCTTCATATGAAAAGGATAGTACAGGTTGCCATAGTTACTAGTAGAAGGATTATCCCCCTGATTTGACTCAGATACAACACCTTCGTCTTCTGGTCACCGTTGTTTTTCTGTGGAATAGCGCCTTCCAGCTCTTCAGAGATGAGCAAGACCTCGGCATTGATGGGCAGCAGCGTGTGACAATATTATTAGATTCTTAATGCTTATAATTAGTACCTGGCCGAAGAAACAGAGATTTTGCAGGACATAAACTTTAAAAAAACAGTTGTGAACCCCTTTCATGCAGTATTACAGCCATTGACCACTGCCTTTCTGCAGTATATTGTTTATTTTATTTATAAATTGGTATTTAATATAACTTATTTTGTACTATTACCCTTAACCTGATATCTTAAACTTTGGATTATCTTAATTTTGTTGTATATTTCACATGTTACGATGACAAAACATTCTATATTCTATTCTACTCTATTCTACTCTATTCTACTCTATTCTACTCTATTCTACTCTATTCTACTCTATTCTCATCTCATTAGCTGCACCGCTTATCCTCAGTAGGGTCGCCGGGGTGCAATCATCGGGCATTGGGCAGGGGACACCCTGAACTGGTTGCCAGCCAATCGCAGGGCACACAGGGACAGACAACTCGCTCGCTCATTCACACCTAGGGACAATTTGGACCACCCAATAAACCTGACATGCATGTTTTTGGAATGTGGGAAGAAACCGGAGTGCCCGGAGGAAACCCACGCAAGCACGGGGAGAACATACAAACTCCGCACAGGAAGTCCGGTAGCTGGATTTGAAGCCACACAGGAGGTTCCCAAGACCTTAGAACTGTGCCTCACACGCGCTAACCACTGCCCCGCCGTGTTGCCCCTATTCTATTCTATTCTATTCTATTCTAGACACACATTAGTAGGTCCAAAGTAATCCAAAAGTAATTGAAAGTAATCCAGTTAAAGTAACCCTACCCAACCCTGTTAATAATAGGAATAGACTTTATATACTGCACGGATGAAGTCACAGTATATGAAGTTCAATATGTTAACCCATTTTGTAACAATGACAATAAAGGTATAATCTATTCTATTCTATTCTATTCATTTTGTTTCTGTCGCATTTTATGTTAGTTTTGCCGGGGATCAAAGAGATCAAAGCCAGGAGAGAAAGCTTACCACGTGTTGTGAGTCATCATTTTATTCATATTTAGTTTCTTTTCTTTTATTAGCATATTTGGTATTGGAGTCATCCAAAAGTAATTGAAAGTAGTCAAGTTAAAGTAACCCTGATTATGAAATGCCAAGTTTAATTCTGAAACTTTGATACCAGGTCAACATAAGGTATTGAGCAATAATAGTATATATGCTAAACTGAGGTGATACTCACAGATTGTCAGCTGCCCAGTCAGAGATTTATATTCATGGCGATACCAAATGAAAGGATATCAAGCAGAACCGTTTCTACAGTGACATCGTGTGGCGTCTAACTGGTACTACGAGGCAAGCTTCTCGTGCTGGGAAAAATAAAGAGGCGTTCACATTTTTGTCATGTTCTTTATTATTGTTCATTACCTTTAATCAAAGTATTTCATTGCATTAAACTATTATTTATACCCAAACAGCATTAATTGTAGTCCTGATTTCTACCAATAAGTGCATGCATCTACTATTATAATGTGTCCTATTCAGGGTTGGGTAGGGTTACTTTAACTGGATTACTTTCAATGACTTTTGGATTACTCCGATACCAAATATGCTAATAAAAGACAAAATAAACTAAATATGGCTAAAAAGATGACTCACAACACGTGGTAAGCTTGCTCTCCTGGCTTTGATCTCTTTGATCTCCGGCAAAACTAACATAAAATGCGACAGAAACAAAATGAAAATAAATCCAAACAGCTTGCCAAAATCATGTTTGCCCTTCCATGTATTCCGTTACTCCCAAAGTCTGGACAAAATTTAGTAATTTTATTCATATTTAGTTTATTTTGTCTTTTATTAGCATATTTGGTATTGGAGTAATCCAAAAGTAACTGAAAGTAATCAAGTTAAAGTAACCCTACCCAACCCTGGTCCTATTAGATATGTTCAATTTAAAGACTTAAAGTGCATTATTAGAGGTTGCCGTACGGTGGAGTGAGCTACAGAAAGAAGGATATTAAAATTAAGAGGGATAAAGCGAGAGAGGGAGAAAAAAAAGAGATGGAAAGAGAAAGTGAGATAGAAAGTGAAAAGGAGAGAGAGGAAGAGAGAACAAAAGAGGAAAGAGCTAGAAAAGAGAGATAAAGCAAGAAAAGAGATAAAGAAATAACGAGATAAAGAGAGAAAGATAGAAAGAGAAAGATAAGAAGAAAAGAAAGAGAGAGAAAAAACACAAGACATGTACTTAAAAGCTCAAGGAAAATATAAACTACTGAGACTCAATGTGACCAAACAGCAACAATTTTCTTTGCATTTTTTTTACCCAGCCTTTTTGGGGGTTTTGGGCACCCGTAGCAACAAGATAGTGGACAAATATGTCAGCTGGAATTTTTCGACCTACAAGTAGTTTGAAAATAAAAAAAAAATCTTTTTTTGTATTAGAGTTCATGTAATTTTCTATTACTGTAATGTTTTTTTTTCGTAAATTGAGTTTTTTGTTTTACCACTAAGAGGCGCTAACAAATTCACACCGTCCTTTTAAAGAGTTGCATCAACGCAAAATAAAAGCACTTGCTTCCCATCTATTAACATGAAAAAAATGATTCTTTTAAGGATTAATAAATATACTTAAACTTATTTTAAAAGATTAATCCGACAAATTTTTAATCTGAATCTCATTTTTAATCTCTATAGATAATCAAATAATTGTGCTTGACTGGGGAAGATTTTTTTTTATTTTTGCTGTATTTTTAACGTACCGGTAATCTTCTCTTAAAAGAAAACATTTTCAAATCGACATCGATTTTCTTATTCAATTATAAAACAAGTTAAAAATATAATAGTAAACAGCAAAATTTTAAATAATGACTTATTTTCCTTTATTTTAAATTATGTTACCAGAAAAAAAGATCAGTATTTTTATTTTATTTTAATATTTTAATATAATTTGTATGATTATTATTCAATTTTTTTAACGTTTTTTTTTACCACTTGGAGGCTCAATCAAGTCAAGTCAAGTCACATTTATTTATATAGCCCTTAATCACAAAAATTTCTCATAGGACTGCACAGGATTACAATTACAAAATTACACAATTACCTGATCTTAAACCAGCATGCGGGCAAGGAACAACTCAAAAACCTCAGTGTGAGGAAAAAAGAGAAACCTTGACAAAGGACCTCACATGTGGAAATCCCCCTTCCAGGATTGACCAGGGTGAATTACAATTCACAATCAAACACACTGTCCCTTTAAGGGAAACTATTTAGTTTATATTGCTGAAATCAATATTGTGTTTTTTTTTTTACTATTATCTTTCTTCTTCTTACCAATGGGAGGCGATAAATAAAACAGATATTTCACTGTTTTGTATAGTGTAACGGAAAACAAGTGCGACAAACCACAAAAAGGAACACAAACTAATCAAAATGACCAAACTGCACAATTTTTTTGCCCAGCTTTTCACTAGGTTTTTGGTGTTTAGAGGTACCTGTAGCAGCAGGATGGTTGCTTTAGGTGAGCCACCTGTTATGTAATATAAATACAAATATCTCAACCTAGGATTATTTGTGAACAGATGCACGTTTATATGATATTTTCGGATTTTTTGCTCATCATACAAATAAATATTGTTTTTTTTAATGGGTGCAGTATTTTTCACCGTTAGAAAGGGGCCAAAATCAACACACTGTGCCTTAAAGACTTAAAATCGACATTCAGAACGCGTTAAAGTGTCACTATTTCAAATCTGCTCTCTTGCTGCAAAGTTCTCCTTTTGTCACGACCGATGATGACAAAATAATGCACCACGGGAAGGTGACGTCAGCCCGGCACAGTCAGCTCCTTGGTGACGTCAATTTCAGCGGCACAGAAAAGAAAGCTTCTCATCTGTTTAGTTGCCCCCTGATCATTTTTATTTGAAATCTTCTTACAAGTGACATTTTATAACTTAACTTTGATAAGGACTTGATTTTTAACTGAGCTTCCTCCTGAATGTCCAACTAAAACCAATGAAAGTGGACGAGCTGAGAAGATGCTGTCCTTGGTCCTGAAATGTCTGAGACTGGGGCTGTGCATGCGTGGGCGCTAAGTAGTCACGTCAAAACGGGAATTGCGGCCCATTTTGAGAGACGGCTCTTTCGGCTCGGCTCACTGAAAAGAGCCGCCTCTTGAGCTGCCTAACGGTTCTTGAGAGTGTTTTGGTTTTTAATATAATCTTACTATGCAAAAAAAAGTGAACCATTATGCAACAAATCAATTCATTTTGAAAATGGGTTATGATAAAATATTAGAATAGTTTCACCATACTGTGAACTTTTACCCAATTTAAACTTTCAAATGCTTTATACTAAGCAAACAACACAGAGATGCGACACTCGCCAGTCACGAGTGCCTTCTAGAGAGAGAGAGTGAGAGAGAAAAAAGGGAGAAAAAGAGAAAGAGAGAGAGAGAAGGAATGAGAGAGAAAAAAGAGAGACAGAGAGAAAAGGTGTGAAATATATAAAGAGAAACAGAGAAAGATAGAGGGGAATAGAAAGGGAGCTAGAAAGAGAGCTAGCAAAAGAGTTAAAGAGAGAGAGAATGTGAGAAGGGATAAGAGATAACGAAATAAAGAGAGAAAGATAGAAAGCGAGTGATAAAGATATAAAGGGAACGAGAGAGAGAAAAAAGAGTGAGGATTATAGATGTATAGAAAGACAGAGAGAGGAAGATATAGGGAAAAGAGAAAGTGAGAGGAAAAGAGAGTCAAAGAAAAAGAGAAAAGGGAGATGTAAAGAGAGTGAGGAGATAAAGAAAGAAAGAGAGGAAGAGAGAGAAAGCAAGAGGCAGAGAAAAAGAGAGAGAAAGAGAAAGAGAGAGATGGAGCGAGAAAAGAAAGTGGAAGAGGAAAATACGAAGAGAGAGAGAGGAAGAGAAACAGAAAAAGAAAGAGAAAGATACAGAGAGAAATGGAGAATCTAAAAAGAGAGAAATAGAGGGAGAGCAAGATAGAGATAGCAAGCTTGAAGGGGAGAGAGGGAGAAAGATAGGAATAACCAAACACACAGAGATAGTGAGAAAAAGAGAAAGAGAGAAAAGCGATGAAGATTAAAAAAGGGAGCGCGAGAGAAGAAAGCGAGAAATATAGATATATAGAAAGAGAGAGAAAATGATATAGGGAAAGGAGAAAGTGAGAGGGGTAGAGAGACAGAGAGAGAAAGAGAGAAAGAAATAGAGAAAAGGAAGATATAAAGAGAAGGACAGAGAGAGCTACAGAAAGAAAGAGAGATAGACGTAGAAAGACCGAGGGAGGAGGAGCAAAGGCGAGAGAAAGAGAAAGAGAGATGGAGCGAGAGAAGAAAGTGGAAGAGGAAAATACAAAGAGAGGGAGAGACGAAGAGAAACAGAGAAAGAAAGAGAAATATACTGAGAGAAAGTGACAGAAAGAAGATCCTAAAAAGAGAGAAATAAAGGGAGAGAGAAAAAAGAAAGATAGAGATAGCAAGCTAGAAGGGGAGAGAAAGATAGAAAGACAAAAGGCATAGTGAGTAAAAGAGAAAGAGAGAAAACAAAAAGAAGAGAGAACATTTCAAATGGAGACAGCTCTTCATATAGTGTGCGCCGGCTTTCAGGGGCAGCTCACAGAGCCGTTTCCCCTACGAACGACCCACTCCGTCAAAAGACTGCACCGATGACCGTGGCAGTGAGGGTCCCCAGTCTCAAGTGAGTAAACGTGAATAGGGAAGAACCTATGAGAGAGAGAGAGAGAGAGAGAGAGAGAGAGAGAGAGAGAGAGAGAGAGAGAGAGAGAGAGAGAGAGAGAGAGAGAGAGAAAGAGAGAGAGAAAGAGGGAGAGAGAGGGAGGTGGAGGGGGCGGCTCCGCCTTTTCCACAATCATCCATCCGCGTCTCCAGATGAGAAAAGACGGCGGAGGCAAACCAATCTAAACCAATCTTGATGCTTCACCCTCGACCTTAACTGCAGGAATGGGCGCTCAGTGAACCCAAAACCAAGAATTGAAAAAAACAAAAAAAAGATCCAAGTGATCCTGCAACCATGAGCGGCTTGCGCCACTCGGGGCCGCCGTCGCCATATCCGCGTCGCGTTATTTGAGGCGTGGCTGTGAAAAAAAAAAAACGTTTTTCTAGAAAATAATCTTGTCCGCCGAAACGACACGACGAGGGAGAGGAGGAGGAGGAGGAGGTGGCGGCGGTGGTGGCGGAGTGCTGGTGGAGAAGATGTCCGCCTCGGTGGGGCCCCAGAACGGCTCTCGCCCACCCACCGTGCCGCCATCCATGCCGGACCTTCCAGATTTAAGCCATCTCACCGAGGAGGAGCGCCAAATCATCATGGCAGTCATGGCTCGACAAAAGGAGGAAGAGGACAAAGAACAAGCCATGTTGAAGTAAGAGCATCTCCTCTTCGTTGCTGATTTCATGTCATGTTAAGGATGAACGCTGATGCTGACTTTGCTAAGCTCATGTTTTGCGAGTAAGCTTCCTTTCGAACCGCCCCCCCACCCCCCACCGCCCTTTGCCCGTTTAATCCTGCAGCTTCTAGTACATTTAGTCTCATATAGACACATACTATCTATCTTTCCTTATATCCATCTACCGATACATATATCCATCTATCTATTCATATATCCATCTATCTATCTACCTATCTATACATATATCCATCCACCCATCCACCCATCCATCTATCTATCTATCTATCTATCTATCTATCTATCTATCTATCTATCTATCTATCTATCTATCTATCTATCTATCTATCTATCTATCTATCTATCTATCTATCTATCTATCTATCTATCTATCTATCTATCTATCTATCTATCTATCTATCTATCTATCTATCTATCTATCTATCTATCTATCTATCTATCTATCTATCTATCTATCTATCTATCTATCTATACATATATCCATCCACCCATCTATCTATCTATCTATCTATCTATCTATCTATCTATCTATCTATCTATCTATCTATCTATCTATCTATCTATCTATCTATCTATCTATCTATCTATCTATCTATCTATCTATCTATCTATCTATCTATCTATCTATCTATCTATCTATCTATCTATCTATCTATCTATCTATCTATCTATCTGTACATATATCCATCTATTCATATACCCATCCATCTATCTATCTATCTATCTATCTATCTATCTATCTATCTATCTATCTATCTATCTATCTATCTATCTATCTATCTATCTATCTATCTATCTATCTATCTATCTATCTATCTATCTATCTATCTATCTATCTATCTATCTATCTATCTATCTATCTATCTATCTATCTATCTATCTATCTATCTATCTATCTATCTATCTATCTATGCATCTCTACATCTATACAGCTATACATCTATACAGCCATGCATCTATACATCTATACAGCTTTCCAGTTATCTATCTATACAGTTATAAATCTATCTATCCATACAACTATACTTCTATCTATACATCTATACAGTTATACATCTATACAGCTATACATCTAAACATTTGTACAGCTATGCATCTATACATCTAATCATCTATACATCAATACATCTATAAAGCTATACATCTAAACATTTATACAGCTATACATTTATACATCAATACATCAATAAATCTATACAGTTATACATCTTTCTATATACATCCATCTATAAATCTATACAGCTATACAGCTTTACAGTTATACATCTATTAATCTATACAGTTATACATCTATCCATCCATACATCTATACAGTTATACATCTATACAGCTATACATCTAAACATTTGTACAGCTATACATCTAATCATCTATACATCTATACATCAACACATCCATACAGTTATACATCTACCTATCTATACAGGTATACATCTATCGATAGATATATCCATACCTATATACAGTAATACATCTATACAGCTATACATCTAAACATTTATACAGCTATACATCTATACATCAATACATCAATACATCAATAAATCTATACAGTTATACATCTGTCTATATACATCCATCTATACATCTATACATTTATACAGATTTACAGTTATACATCTATCCATCTATACAGTTATACATCTATCTATCCATACATCTATACATCTATCAATACATCTATACAGTTATACATCTATACAGCTATACATCTAAACATTTATACAGCTATACATCTATACATTTAATCATCTATACATCCATACATCAACACATCTATACAGTTATACGTCTACCTATCTATACAGTTATACATCTATCGATAGATATATCCATACCTCAATACAGTTATACATCTATACAGCTATACATCTAAACATTTATACAGCTATACATCTATACATCAATACATCAATACATCAATAAATCTATACAGTTATACATCTATCTATATACATCCATCTACAGGGAGTGCAGAATTATTAGGCAAGTTGTATTTTTGAGGATTAATTTTATTATTGAACAACAACCATGTTCTTAATGAACCCAAAAGTCTCATTAATATCAAAGCCGAATATTTTGGAAGTTGGAGTAGGGCTTTTTTAGTTTTAGCTATTTTAGGAGGATATCTGTGTGTGCAGGTGACTATTACTGTGCATAATTATTAGGCAACTTAACAAAAAACAAATGTATACCCATTTCAATTATTTCTTTTCATCAGGGAAACCAATATAACAGCTCAACATTCACAAATATACATTTCTGACATTCAAAAACAAAACAAAAACAAATCAGTGACCAATATAGCCACCTTTCTTTGCAAGGACAAAAGCCTGCCATCCATGGATTCTGTCAGTGCTTTGATCTGTTCACGATCAACATTGCGTGCAGCAGCAACCACAGCCTCCCAGACACTGTTCAGAGAGGTGTACTGTTTTCCCTCCTTGTAAATCTCACATTTGATGAGGGACCACAGGTTCTCTATGGGGTTCAGATCAGGTGAACAAGGAGGCCATGTCATTAGTTTTTCTTCTTTTAGACCCTTTCTTGCCAGCCACGCTGTGGAGTACTTGGATGCGTGTGATGGAGCGTTGTCCTGCATGAAAATCATGTTTTTCTTGAAGGATGCGGACTTCTTCCTGTACCACTGCTTGAAGAAGGTGTCTTCCAGAAACTGGCAGTAGGACTGGGAGTTGAGCTTGAGTCCATCCTCAACCCGAAAAGGCCCCACAAGCTCATCTTTGATGATACCAGCCCATACCAGTACCCCACCTCCACCTTGCTGGCGTCTGAGGCGGACTGGAGCTCTCTGCCCTTTACCGATCAAGCCACGGGCCCATCCATCTGGCCCATCAAGACTCACTCTCATTTCATCAGTCCATAAAACCTTAGAAAAATCCGTCTTGAGATTTTTCTTGGCCCAGTCTTGACGTTTCAGCTTGTGTCTTGTTCAGTGGTGGTCGTTTTTCAGCCTTTCTTACCATGGCCATGTCTCTGAGTATTGCACACCTTGTGCTTTTGGGCACTCCAGTGATGTTGCAGCTCTGAAATATGGCAAAACTGGTGGCAAGTGGCATCTTGGCAGCTGTACGCTTGACTTTTCTCAGTTCACGGGCAGTTATTTTGCGCCTTGGTTTTTCTACACGCTTCTTGCGACCCTGTTGGCTATTTTGAATGTAACGCTTGATTGTTCGATGATCACGCTTCAGAAGCTTGGCAATTTTAAGAGTGCTGCATCCCTCTGCAAGATATCTCACTATTTTTGACTTTTCAGAGCCTGTCAAGTCCCTCTTCTGACCCATTTTGCCAAAGGAAAGGAAGTTGCCTAATAAGTATGCACACCTGATATAGGGTGTTGATGTCATTAGACCACACCCCTTCTCATTACAGAGATGCACATCACCTGATATGTTTAATTGGTAGTAGGCTTTCGAGCCTATACAGCTTGGAGTAAGACAACATGCATAAAGAGGATGATGTGGTCAAAATACTCATTTGCCTAATAATTCTGCACTCCCTGTATACATCTATACATCTATACAGATTTACAGTTATACATCTATCCATCTATACAGTTATACATCTATCTATCCATACATCTATACATCTATCAATACATCTATACAGTTATACATCTATACAGCTATACATCTAAACATTTATACAGCTATACATCTATACATTTAATCATCTATACATCCATACATCAACACATCTACACAGTTATACGTCTACCTATCTATACAGTTATACATCTATCGATAGATATATCCATACCTCTATACAGCTATACATCTACAGGTATACATCTACACATCTATCTATACAACTACTACTAGCACATGATTTAGCACCATCCAATCGACTTCAGGGACCAATCGATTGAATGTCACACGTAAAGTGTGTTTACGAAAATTAAAACCGCTGAATTGCAGTTAGCTTTGTAGTTTTAGTTTGCTAATATTAGCCAAAGTCCCGTTAGCCGTGACCAATAATGAGAAACTGAAGGGATACATGAACTTTTGAAAAAAATAAAATGATGATAAAACCTTGTCGGACTTACTGATTTGAGGGCGTTCGAAATCTCCTACTTTCTTGTGTGGAAAATGAAAATAAAGCAGCCGCAATGATCACAGACCCCGCCTCTAAGTGAAAGCCAGCTTCGCATGGCTCGCCTCACTTTTAGAAGTGAAATTATCCCATCGTTTGTTTGGAAGCCTTTTTTCGCTTTTTTTACATAACCAAAAATGTATTTTTGTTCATTATGGGCTGAAAAAACTCAAATATAACATTCTAAAATCTAAGAATTTATAAAAAAAAAACACATTACTAGGCTGGAGTCATAATGAGCCATATAAGATTATTAAAAGGCTTGCAACATTTCCAGTTTGTATCTTTTAATTCAAATTTTCTGTTATTTACTTATTTTGAACGAGACACACTTTATTCTGCAATCAGTGAATCATTTATTCATTTTTTCATTGACTTTTTTTGTTTAATCACGCTGTTCTTAATATATGATAATTTCCCAAAATGTATTTTTAATCAACTGGGATTTCTTCAATTTTGTCTAACACTGTGAAACTGAGGTATATTTTCGATGTCACCTTTGGGAGTAATGGCAAAATTTCCTTACATAAGATCACATAAACTAAAATACTTTCCATAATTGCCAGAAAGTGTGGTTTCTTAATTTTCCTCACACTGAGGTATTTGAGTTTTTCATTGCCCTCATGTAGGTTTTAGATCAGGGGTTGGTGTAATAATAGTCTGTAGTTTGCAATAATCTGGGGTCTGTGCAGCCCTTTGAGACTCCTTGTGGTTAAGGGCATTACAAATAAACATGACTTGACAGTAGACGGACATCAAAACAGTAGTTTGTTACGACCAGCACACAGGGTAGACCCAATTGCGTAACGTTATTTCACAATTTTATTGAAATTTAGGAAGAGGAAGGGCAGACCCCGCGATCCAATGCTCGCTGGAATGGGAAGCAAGTCGCTCTCGCAATAGGATTGTGATCCGAATAAGGAAGTGGATCATCCGTAGCGAGCGATGGCGGTGTCAGGGACGGAAAAACATGTCGATAGCCGGGACAGGAGAGCAAAAACGTCGTCCGGGTCAGAAACGGGTCGTAAGCCGGGACTGGAGAGCAGATGTGGTCGGGATCAAAAACGGGCCGTAAGTCGGGACGGACGGGAGCAAAAACGGGACAGGCGGGAGTCAGGGTCAAATCAGAACCTGCAGCGGTTGGCGCCAAATGAGCGGGCATAGGTGATTCACATCGGTATTCATGACATGGTTACTAGTTACAGTTACTAGTTACTACTTGTCTGAACAACATGCTTCGCTGACCTATCCAAACAGTCTGCCCTTATTGACCCACTGTCATGTATGTTTTTCACTCTACTGTTTTTTTATGTGTGTAATGTATTATCCCATTATTTTCCCTTGGTATAGCAGTGAATTTCTAATGAATTAAATCAAATTCTACTGTCAGGACCAGAACGGAGACAGGACCCACTTGCGTTGCGTTTGTCACAAGTTTTATTGGAAGAAAGAGAAAGGGTTGCGCCCATGATCCGGTGATTGCTGGACGCAGGAAGCAGGTCGCTCTGAACGCAGAAGTGGTTAATCTGTGACAAGCGATTGTGGTGTTGGGAACGGAAAAACGGGTTAGTAGCCGGGACATGAGAGCAAAAACGTGGTCGGGATTGGAAGTGAGTCGTAAGCCAGGAAAGGAGAGTAGACGTGGTCAGGGACAAAATAGGTCCAAAGCCGGGACGGGAAAATAGACGTGGTCAGTATCAAAAAGGGGTCGAAGCCGGGGGACAGACAGGAGCAAAAACAGGTGGGATGTCGAAAAAGGCTTGCCTCGTGTTAACTGAGGTTCACAGACGGACTGACAAAAGGGGACAGATAGTAGTGGGTATAAATAGACACAGGGAGCCAATCAGAGTCTAAGACAGTTGGTGCCTAGAAGGCCATGGTGTTTGGTCAGGCATGTTAGCTGGACCCAAACGCTTTGGGCGAGGATCATTGATGAAATGCTTTAGTCTGTTATAGGAGGCCTTTGGAATTGCTGGTAACTTTGATGAAATGGATATTGCCATCAGCCTGACGAGCAGTGTTCCCTCTAAGCTGCGCACGTGCGTAATTGCGCACTGCTCACAAATTCTCAGCGCACAAGAAAATCTAGCCAGCGCACAAAAATGAGGGCTCAAAATTACTTATTAAGAAGCGACTTAAGTCAAAGTTACAGTGCATGAAGGTAAAAATACACGGGTTCCCCTGACGTTGTGCCCTAAATGCGGTATTTTGAAGTCGAGTCGAAGACGAAGTTGAGTAAAGTTAGTAGAGTTTGTCGAGAACCGGCTTCTTCGGCTCGGCTCACTAAAAGGAACCGACTCTTTCGGGTCCTAAACGGCTCTTCAGGTTGTTTTTGCTTCTTTAATCCCAACATGACCAAATATTATGTAAAATGATGCACAAAATGACTTAAAGGAAGGGGAGAATGGAACAAAAAAGAAAACTATACCAAAATGAAAAAGCAGTGAAAAGCTGAGAAAAAAGGAAACAAAAGGAAGAGAAAAAAAGAAGGAAAATTTTAGAAAAAAGCCAGAAAAAAGAAAAGAAAGAAATGTAGGAAAAAAGTAAATAGAGAACAAAAAGAAAAAAGTAACAGCTCGGAAAAAAATAAACACCATGAGATTTTTTTAAAGGAATTTTAAAAAAAGTAGAAAAAAACACGGAAAAAAGAAGACAAAGTTTGTGTTGCATTCAAATCATTTCCAATTATATCAAGTGAATCTTGATGCCAACATTGTACTTCCACTAAAAAGTGTGATTAAGTACAGTTCTGTATCTTGCAACCGACTAAATAAGCCCCCAAAAATGTTAATAGTATGCGACAAAATATATCAGGAAATAAAAAGAAATGGATATCTTGCGAAAGAATTGTAAGAACAAACGACGTTTGTAGGCCGTACAACCTTTGCAATAGTACATGAGTCAATTCATTTAAAAGAGAAAAAATAATTTTGCATTGCCGGAAACTCAAAAAATAACTTGATGTCAAGTTTTGGACATGTTTGATCATTAATTATCTTGCCACACTTGGGATTATGGTTGCTCACTGTTGTTTCAAGCGTTGCTCACCGACTCTGTGTGAACGCTCAGACCCGTGGAAAATTACAGGGAACATTGCTGACGAGTACTACCTGGTTATATGTATTAGCCATAGGTGCAACGATGGTTCACCATGCTGTGAACTACCTGTTTAAGTGATGTTGAAGTGATTTTAATTCGGTTTTCTCCAAACAGTAAATCTTGACTATACTGCTACCTTCAGTCTGCATGTGTACGAGAATACAGTAATGTGTGAATCAAGAGTGATAACGTTGAAGGAGTACAGCATGGCAGCACTCTGGGTTGCTTCAATTTTAATGACTGTTATCATTTCCGGGCTGCACCTTAAGGGCAGAAAGCTGCTTCGAGCCCCCTCGAGAGGAAGTTATGTATTTACGTTCCATGAAGCAAAGCTCAGGTTCAGTCAATAAACGGCTTTGTCGCTTGGGAAATCAACCATTAGATCAGCCGTAGAAAATGATTAAGATTTACCCCCCCAATAAGTCCTTGTTTTTCTCTATGTAGTGCTAAATCAGGCTTTTGAGTGCTGGGCCAGGATTCAAGTCAAGTCATTTTTATTTGTATAGCCCTTAATCACAAAGAGTCTCAAAGGGTTGAACAGGTTATCGCACAGGCTATTATTTCAGACTATTATTACACCATTCCCTGATCTGGAACAACGTGAGGGTAAGGAAAAACTCAAAAACCCCAACATGAGGAAAATGAAGAAACCTTGAGAAGGGAAGGGGGAAGGGAAGGAGGAAAAAATACATTTATTTTACTTTTGGTATCGACAGATACAGTCTCGGATCTGATACCACGGCAATGCATAATGGGAAAAGATATTGTAGGCCTATTCAATTTCTCTTATCGAAGCTGCTATTTCAAAAAGACTTAATTTAAGCATTTTTTCCATTTATACAAAAATTACCACAAGTTTTATTGAAAGAAAGAGGAAGGGCTGCGCCCACGATCCGGTGTTTGCTGGATGCGGGAAGCAAGTCGCTCTCGCACTCGGATTGTAATCCGAATACGGAAGTGGATCTTCCATAGTGAGCGATGGTGGTGTCAGGAACAGAAAAACAGGTCGGTAGCCGGGACAGGGAGAGCAAAAACGCGGTTGGGGTCGGAAACGAGTCGTAAGCCAGGACGGGAGAGTGGACGTTGTCGGGATCGAGAATGGGCCGTAAGCCGGGACGGGGGCGCAGACGTGGTCGGGATCAAAACAGGTCGTAGCAGGAGACAAACGGGAGCAGAAAAGGGGCAGGCGGGAGTCAGGGTCAAAAAAGGCTTGCCTTGTATCAACAGAGGTTCGCTGACGGACTGACAACCGAAGAGTGACAGGACTGGGTTTAAAAAGGGACAGCCTGCAGCAGCAGGTGCCAAATGAGCGGGCTCGATACTTCAAATCGGAAATCATGACACCTTTTTTTTTTAGAATTGCGGCGACGCTATGCATTTATGAATAAATAAACATGAAAGCATTGAAATATACATTTTATATATTTTTTTGTCTATGAATAGACCCTTTCATCAAATTAGTTTTAAAACGCTAGAAATTGATACAAAGTAATATATACATCCCCTTTTAAAACACTACAACTGCTAATATGCATTGAAAACCTCAAAATGCAGAAGGGGCTGTCCAGGGCTTCCTGTTTTGTTTGCTCCTGGTTAGCCCCGTCAGCTGTTGTTTGGCCAGCTAGCTTGCTAGTCTGCCATGCCCCTTGCTTTTCTCCCTTTCGGGTTCGCATTCGTCGCTGTAGCACTTTTTAGATGTTGTTTCTGGGTTAGCCCTTGTTAGCGCTCTGTGTGTTATTTTTGCCAGTTGGCCCCTTTTTTTGGCTGCTCGGCCTTTGTTGTACCATTACTGCATCCACCTGCGATTCAGGATTCAGTCCTATGCAGTGTTCCCTCTAAGCTGCGCACTGCTCGCACATTCTCAGCGCACAAAAAAATGAGGGCTCAAAATTACTTATTAAGAAGCGAATTAAGCCAAAGTTACGGTGCATAAAGGTAAAAATACACAGGGTTCCCCTGACGTTGTGTCCTAAATGCGGTATTTTGAAGTCGAGTCGAAGTAGAACGAAGTTGAGTAAAGTTAGTAGAGTTTGTCGAGAACTAGCTTCTTCGGCTAGGCTCACTAAAAGAAACCGGCTCTTTCGGGTCCTAAACGGCTCTTCAGGTTGTTTTTGCTTCTTTAATCCCAACATGACCAAATATTATGTAAAACTATTAACAAAATGACTTAAAAGAAGGGGGGAATAGAACAAAAAAGAAAAAAAATACCAAAATGAAAAAGTAGTGAAAAGCTGGGAAAAAAAGAAACAAAAGGAAGAGAAAAAAAGAAGGAAAGATTTAGAAAAAAGCCAGAAAAAAATAAAAGAAAGAAACGTAGGAAAAAATAAACACCATGAGTCTTTTTTTTAAAGGAATTTAAAAAATAGTAGAAAAAAATCACAGAAAAAAGAAGACAAAGTTTGTGTTGCATTCAAATAATTTCCAATGATATCAAGTGAATCTTGTTGCCAACATCGTACTTCCACTAAAAATGTGATCAAGTACAGTTCTGTGTCTTACAACTGACTAAGTAAGCCCCCAAAAATGTTAATATTATGCGACAAAATATATCAGGAAATAAAAAGAAATGGATATCTTGTGAAATAGGGTGGTCCTTAATGGGGGTCGAAATTTTTTTTTTTGAAATATTGGGCTCTGACCCCCCGCATATGTTCTTATATCGATAAAAACACACTGTGTGCAATTTTGAACAATTTGGATAATATTTAGAGGTAGCTCAACGACTTTGAAATTTCCCAAAATGGTAAAATTTTGGCAATTTTCGAGAAAAAACGGAAATCTTAACCCTATGTGTACGCCGTTTTAGAACATCCAATTTCAGTCCATTGCTTATAATTGTAACACAAGAAAAGTTACAAGTAACTTTGTACACTAGGTCTGATATAATGTGCGAAAAATCCTTATTTTTCATACCAAAATTTCAGAGGCCTTGAGCGACCTCTAAATATCCTTTGATTTTGATGAAACTTTGCCTAATTACGTTTTGTATATATTGGAACATATTCAAGGGGTAGAGCATGAAATTTTAAAAGTCGAAAAATAAGGACCACCCTATTGTGAAAGAATTGTAAGAGCAAATGACGTTTGTAGGCCATACAACCTTTGCAATAGTACATGAGTCAATTAATTCAAAAGAGAAAACTAATTTTGCATTGCCGGAAACTCAGCAAAATGTAACTTGATGTCAAGTTTTGGACATGTTTGATAACGATTTAGATGCCACACTTGGGATTGCTGTTGCTCACTGTTGTTTCAAGCGTTGCTCACCGACTTTGTGTGAACGCTCAGACCCGTGGAAAATTACAGGGAACATTGGTTTCAAAACTTGGCTTAAAACACTCTTAACCTTTTTGACTAATAAAACGTCAACCACTTTGGTGACTGGCTTGCTGGGGTGTGAGTTTTCCTCACGATTATACAGCTCAGGAAGGCATAGAAAATTCATTATCTTGAAAACAATTTGAATGTAGAATTTTTTTGATATATACTATACATTAAGTACATCTGTTTCTTAATTGTTTTTTCATTTGTGAAATTGGGATAAATCATTCAAAGTTCAGTTCTGAGGTCGTGGGAACCTCCTGCGTGGGTTCAAACCCAGCTCCTGGCCTCATTGTGCGGAGTTTGTATGTTCTCCCCGTGCTTGCGTGGGTTTCCTCCGGGCACTCCGGTTTCTTCCCACATTCCAAAAACATGCATTTCAGGTGAATTGGCCGGTCCGAATTGTCCCTAGGTGTGAATGAGCGAGTGAGTTGTCTGTCCCCGTGTGCCCTGCGACTGGCTGGCAACCAGTTCAGGGTGTCCCCTGCCCAATGCCCGATGATTACTGGGACGGGCTCCAGCAACCCCCCGCGACCCTACTGAGGATAAGCGGTGCAGATAATGGATGGATGGAAAAGAACAAAAGTGATGTGTCAGTGAATCATTCAACAACAAACAGAACCAGTTTATTCTTTCTGTTTTTAAAACGGCATATAGGAAAAACGCAACAAATGATTCAAAAACGATTGAAAAAAAATCTGATTATTGTAGTCCGTAATTTTGTAATATGTGCCCGACAGTTTTCCCCACATCCTGCTCAACAGGATAAGTTCCACCTCACTGAACACTGAGTAGGATAAGTAGGGTAAAATAAATGGATGGGTGCCAGTTATGTTAATTATCGTCATTAATTCCTACTAATAACATCAAGTACTAAATTTGATGAGGGAAATTAGTAACAATTCTGTATTTTTAATTGATACTTATTGAACACATTAATCCTCCGCCATGCTTTATACCAGGGGTGTCAAACTCATTTGAACTCGGGGGCCACACGATAGAACAAACATTCTGTCGGGGGCCGGACTAGTAGATTAAAGAGAAAGAAAAAGAGTTAAAGAAATGAGAGAAAGAGGGAGGGAAAAGGAGAGAGGGCGGGAATAAGAAAGAAAAAGAGAGAGGGGGAGAGAGAGCGTGAGAAACAAAATATAAAAAGTCGTAAGAGAGGGGGGAAAAGAAAGGGAGAGGAAGAAAGAAATCCAAAGAGAAATAGAAAGACAGAAGGAGAGAAAAGGGGCGGCAGTAGCTCAGGAGGTAGAGCGATCGTTTTAGGATCAAGGGATCCCAGTTCGAATCCCGGCTTGTCCGTGTTACATGCCGAAGTGTCCTTGGGTAAGACACTGAACCCCCAATACCCCCAATAAGCAGGTTAGCGCCTTACATGGCTGCAAGGCCGCTATTGGGAAATGTGGAGCACATTGTAAAGCGCTTTGGGATGTCATTGACTTGAAAAGCGCTATATACTCCAGCAGCTCCCGTGTTATTTTCGATTGTTCTCAGCTCAGGGATGCTGCTGGAAATGTGAATTTCCCTTCGGGGATGAACAAAGTATCTATCTATCTATCTATCTATCTATCTATCTATCTATCTATCTATCTAAATGCAGATCATTTCATTTAATTTCATTTCAAAAGAGAAAAGAAAGCGCAAAGCGAAGGAAGAGAGAAAGACAAAAGAGAGAAAAAGGAAAGAAATAAATTAGAGCAAAAGAAGTTAAAAAGACACAGAGAGAGAAAGAGACAAAGAGCAACAAAGGAAGAGAAAAAGAGTCACAGGGAGTGAAAGAGACAGAGACAGAATGGGAAAAAAAGGGGTGGGAAAGAAAGAGAGAGAGAGAGAGAGAGAGAGAGAGAGAGAGAGAGAGAGAGAGAGAGAGAGAGAGAGAGAGAGAGAGAGAGAATACAAGTACAGTGTCTTTGTTCGAGGCACCTGGCTTTGGCAACATCAAGTTGACATATTTCAACTTGCAGCTTGTTTTTTTTCTTGCGCTTCTCTGAGTGTTGTCTCGCGGGCTTGATTCAATCCCTTAGCGGGCCTGATCTGGCCCGTGGGCCGCCTGTTTGACGCATGTGCTCTATACAGTATACATTTTCAGTCCCACCCAGTGAGTTGCCATTGCCTGAGATCAGAACAGTGTTTTATTATAAAAAAAACCGTCTGTTAATACTTAAACTTGGGATATGGAAAATTATTTGAGTCTTATCAACTTATCAACAGTTGATTTCAGAGGCGGGGCATCTTACCAGACAGTAATATCACGTCAAGTCAAGTCATTTTTATTTGTATAGCCCTTAATCTCAAAGGGTTGCACAGATTATTGCACAGACTATTATTTCAGACTATTATTACACCATCCCCTGATCTGGAAACAACACGAGGGCAAGGAAAAACTCAAAAACCTCAACATGAGGAAAATGAAGAAACCTGTGGTATCCCCCTTTCAGGATTTTAAAGCCCCAATGTGTATTACTTGACCACTAGATGGCAGTGTACTGTCTGATACGAGTGAGGGTCAGTGATTAGCGGTACTGTGTGGTGGCAGATGCCAGACAAACATGACACCTACAGTACAAGTAAATGTAAATGTAAATCATCTGCATTTATATAAGGCTTTTAAAGTCAATGAAGCCCTCCCAAAGCGCTTTACAATGCGCTTCACACTTTCCCCTTTTTACTCACTAACTAACCGATAGCAGCGTCAGCCATGAAAGGCAACTACCTGCTATCGGGGGCATTGGGGGATTCAGTGTCTTGGACACTCCGACATATGGAGGAGCCGGGAATCCAACCTGCGACCTCTTGATCCTAAGACGAGCACTTTAACTCCTGACCCAATGCCGCCCCAAACAAGTATGCACAAGCATTTTACTGCTCCAGTTGTAACCGCGGTGTACTTGTCCCACCAAAGATCGACATTCACGCTGGACTGGATGATGAGGTTTTATTACAGTTTCTGCAGATGAAATGAGTCACATTAGCTTCTCTGCTGGCTTTGATCTCTTTGATGTCGTTGGCAGCTCGCTCTGTAGACTGCCCAAAGCAGATCAAAGAGCTTTCTTTTTCAAATTACATAAAATACATTTTAAAATATCACAATACATTTTTACATCAATTTTAACAAGATACTTTTAACAAGAGATCATATAGTGGTTTATAACGTTCACAATGAATTCAATATATTTTTCTTTAGTCTGATTTTAACCAACATCATCCTTTTAATATATATGAGAAAAAAGAAATGATAACAATAATGAGTATAAAAACGGATAAAATTTACCTGCAGATGAAATGAGTCACAACATTAACCTCTCTGCTGGATTTGATCTCTTTGATCTCTATAAGGGGAATTAACATTTTAGCACAACAGAAACAAAACGAAAATAAATCACATTACTGTGCATGTTGAGAGATTTGTCAGCTGTGGTTATAATGTTTAAAATTAACTTTTTTTGTGGAGCACTAAAAAACGTGTCTTACCGTTGGGAGCTCGCTCTGTAGACTGCCAACAAAACCCCGCCTTCCGGTCACATGTCAAAAGCCAAAACAAACTCTACCCCATACCAGCAGGTGGCACTGTTGGACTCATCATTGCAGGACACTTACCAAAAACTGTACAACATATTTCAGCAGGAATTTCAATAAAACAAAAGTTATTATTACACCCGTTACACAAGGACACTCCGACATATAACACGGAGGAGCCGGGAATTCAACCTGTGACCTCTTGATCCCAAGACGAGCACTTTACCTCCTGAGCCAATGCCGCCCCAAACAAGTATGCACACCAAACATTTTACTGCTCCAGTCTATAAGGTGCAGCTTAGGAAAAGCCGAAAATTAGCCAGAAATTTTAAACTGTGCCTTAAAACCCGGTATTCCTTATATATCACAGAATATAGTGGATAATATTAGAAATGCATACAGTATTTACACATACTGTGGCAGTGTCTCAGGAGGTAGAGCGCTCGTCTTGCGATCAAGAGATCGCAGTTCGAATCCCAGCTCCTCCGTGTTACATGTCGAAGTGTCCTTGGGTAAGACACTGAACCCCTAATACCCCCAATATGCAGGTTAGCGTCTTACATGGCTGCACGGCCGCCATTGGGAAATGTGAAGCACACTGTGAAGCGCTTTGGGAAGTCTTGACTTGAAAAGCGCTATAAAGATAATCATTGCTGGCCCATATCGAAATACATTGTATGCGACGGGATTCGAACTCAGATCATGGTGTTGAAGGCGCTGACACTTTACCACTAGAGCACCAGTGGTTCAGTTGACATGTGAAAAGGCATCAGAGCGGGGGTCGGAAACATGTTTGACCCAACAAGAAATAAAAGCAAATATATTTTGATTTGATCTTTTTTGAGAATAAATAAATATACCTCTTAAAATTGGTCTTCCTCTCACTATTACTTAAAGTTGGGGTGCGTAGCTTGAGGTGTTCTTAAAAAGTTAAAAGTTAAATGTTTTCTCTTTTAAGTAAGCGTTAGCAATGCCCAACTGAGTTCAAAGAGCCTTTCTGCTTTACTTTCTATTCCGCCTATATGCTTTTATCTTACTTTAATGAGGAGGAACAACTCCCCAAAAATATGAAAAAGGAAGCAATTATTCTTCCCCGTCAAAGAAATGCACATGAAATGAAATTAAGTTTATTTCTATAGCGCTTTTCAAGTCAAGACTTCCCAAAGCGCTTTACAGTGTGCTTCACATTTCCCAATAGCGGCCGTGCAGCCATGTAAGTCGCTAACCTGCTTATTTGGGGTATTAGGGGTTCAGTGTCTTACCCAAGGACACTTCGACATGCAACACGGAGCAGCCGGGATTCGAACTGTGATCTCTTGATCCTCTACCGCTCTACCTCCTGAGCCACTGTAATGTGTTACTCTGCTGGCATCTTCTGTCTCAAAGTCATGAACACAACCTTAGGTTTTCAACTGCCGCACTTCATCTTTAAGAATGTTCATAGTCAGTGTTGATAGGACCTTCATTTTTTTTCCTAACCATTTTTTTTAAAAACAAGGTGCAAGCAAAGTTCTTTTGTAAAAATGTCACAAAATACTGCAATTGAGGATAATAAATAAGGGTTGTGGATACCGATTCTGTCCTTCGTGTGTTTGTTTCATTTCGGGTGAGGAGAATTTTCGCAAATTAAGAGGCTCAAAATGAACTCAAGAAGTTTTTATTGGCAAAATATATCCTGAGACCACAGCGAGTCGTCAATCGGAGAATCTTAGCTATAGTCTCTTGACGACATTTTGAAGAAAGTTTTTTAAATATTTTTTGAGGCGTTACATAGGTACACAGAAAACCGCAACTTTAGTTTCCTGTTTGCACATTTTTGTGTTATCAGCTTGGTTTTTTTTTTCGCGCCTTGGTCTCCGAGACGGTAGAGCAGACGTGATCGGGATCAAAACGGGTAGACAAACGGGAGCAAAAACGGGACAGGCGGGGGTCAGGGTCGAAAAAGGCTTGCCTTGTATACACGGATATTCTCAGACGGACTGACAACAGGGGGTTGACAGGACTCGGTTCAAATACTGACAGGGAGCCAATTAGAACCCGTGGCGGTTGCCGCCAAATGAGCGGGCACAGGTGATTCACATCGGTAATCATGAAAGTAGATTTTATTTTCATGAAAAGCGTGATTATTGCTTTAGATACTTATCTGTGTCACAACCCACAAAAACAGAAAAAATACGCGATTTTCTTCCCAAGCAGTCCAAAGTGTTTCAGGATTTCTAGGAGGAAAATGTTAACGCTAAATTATGGATCAGGTTGTAAAAATAGCACACACACTTGGAAGGGACTCCTGAAATATTTACATTTTCTGTTCACTGGATGCTGATGTCGCTCTCAATGTTTTTTTCCCCTTTTTTTCATTATTGTCTATTTTTCCCCATCAAATTCATCAGTTGCAGCTTGTAATCGGAATCGGGCAAATCAAATTATGTATTAATAACTGTCATGACCTGCACGGTTGTCATGGCGCCCAGCTGGCCCCGCCCCTTGACACCGGCTGAGACGCATTGGATTGATTGCTTTTGGAGTACTTAAACGCTCCTTTTGGGACTGCCGGTTGCCAGACCACTGTTTAACCCTCGTTGAAACCCTGTTCATGCCCGTTTGATCTTAGTAATGCCTCGTTTGTCATTTTGATTGCCTTTGAACCTGTTTTGTTTTGTTTTTGGTCCGCTTGTGTGTTGGACAACTTTTATTACCTAATTAAAGTGACAGATCTGTCACGAGGTGGGTGACCGGACCAGAACGGAGGCAGGAGGCAGGAAGGGAGAACTCAATTGCGTACGATCAAAGCTTTTATTTACCAAAATAAAAGTTGTCCAAAAACTCCGGGACAAAACAGAACAAAAACATTCTTACACTCAGAATGGTCAGGTACAGGTTTCCTCCGACTTAAACTAAACAGGACAAGGCATAACAGAACAGAAAAGGTGTAATGAGCCAACGCCCGCAATACCCACAACCCAACCTTAAATAGCAGCCACGCAATTAGCTGATCTGCTTCAGCTGGTGCCCAGGGGGCGGGGCAGACCGGTCGCCACGGCGACCATGACAAGATCTTCTACGCATATGAGTTCCGACTTCCTGCTTCCCGGTCCGTTTCGTGACAAATAACACAAACTATCAGAAAAACTATTGCAATCAAACATTGTTGAAGGACTAATTCAGTACTGTATCAAAACAGTACCAAGGTTGGTGAATAAGTGAATAAGATTCTGCATAGCTATTCTGGTGTAAATGAATCTGAATTTATTTATAAACTTCCAATTTTGTTTTCAAAACGTGTCAATAACATTAGAAATGGGTGGCTACAAGTAGGGGGAACTAAGAAGCTAGATCCTGATTCCACCCAGACTGTCAGCAACTCTCTCTGGATGGTGTGGAGGCATAATGTAGAAGCATAGATTAGTCCTTTATTGGTCCAATTTTCTTCTCAAGAAAGGCAGACGGCGAGGTAAAAGTGTCCAGAGCACCAGAGGCAAAAAAACTTGGCAAATAGCCTAAAGGTTCGGAGATCCAGTAGGTCCAAACAGCAATTTCAAAAAGTCCAAAAGTTCACCAGGCAGTATTCAATTGCTCTCTCTATACATTATTTTCAGCATATTTAATAAGTAGAGTATTTATTATGATAATAATGTTCTCTTGTGCGCTCACGGTGAAACTGGCTGCTATGTGGCGTGTGTTGTCCGGCATACAAGTATCTTTAGACCTTGGTGGGTTTGCCCCCAGGCATCAGGACCAACATTCTTGAGTGTCCTGGTCTGTGCATTAAAAAGACAAGGTACGGGATCTTGAGCTAGATAGAATAGAATAGAATAGAATAGAATAGAATAGAATAGAATAGAATAGAATAGAATAGAATAGAATAAAAAGTACAGAGTAGAATAGAATAGAATATACCTTTATTGTCATCGTTACAAAATGGGTTAACATATTGTGACAACGAAATTGGGCATGACACTCCAGTTTCACACATTCACAGTGAGGTAAAAAAGCCAATAAGATAAAGGAACAGAGAAGATAATGTTATAAAACAAGGAGGATAAGGTTATTATAAGGAGGATAAGGTTATAGCAAGGAGGATACGCTCCAGCATCAAGCTCCCACTTGTCTGCCCTAACTTTGAGATGTGCAGATTCTTTATGTTTTGTGTCCTTTATAAGATGTATATCTATGTGATTCTATCCCCATTTGTTTAGTTTTTGTTTGTTTTTCACCTTCCTCACCAACATATTTATTCCCCTTGTAATTTTTTTGTTCATAAGCTCCATGAAATGACTCTCCGACGCAACTAGTTGGTAGGGAAGGCCCAGCAACAACATACCAAACTAGATATTTTGCTATCGTTTATATTCTTTCAATAACGAATATGCCATTAGGTGGTAAGAAAATAATGTACATATTTATGACTCTGATTTGGTTAAAACCACAATTTTGTGCACAGGGTTCATATGGGTGCTTGAAATACTTCAAAATTGTAATGTATTTTCAAGGATATGATGGTGACAGTTATATAATAACAATGTTTAACAATTGCAATAAGAACAGACATAGAGTTGATAATGATATTAATAACAACAACAATAAACATAATAGTCATGATAGCCGTTGCAATAATACCCTTATTTATTAGCTTGATCCATCTATCGACTGTATAAGGCTTCATTATTTGGATACCAATAATACATAATAATAATAACAATAATATTCACGTAAATGTTATGATAATAATGATCATAATAACAGTTATAATACCAGATTAATTTAGTTTTAGCCATCTATTAACTCTGTAATGCTAGTAATCAGTAAATATTTTTCTACAGTGTTTTATTTACCGGAAAAACAGATAAATAAGCCACAACTTAATGATCATGTTGTAACATAAGATTTTTACATCAAAAGACAGTACACAGAAAAACCTTTCTAACTATTTTAACGTAACATACATTAACTTTTCATTCCCAAAAGTTCCTGTAACAATCTTCAATACAAAATGAAAACAGCAAAAGGCTTTAGAAATCAATTATCAAAAGATATGTATTATTTTGTTGTATGGCAAAAAAATTATGTTTTAATTTTATATTTTGTTAGTTAGGTTATTTTTACCAGTGGCGGGCCATGTATTTTACACCTAGGCCTTCAGCTCCTGTAGGATTCAGAGATGTGTCTTTCGGAAACGAATCGGCTACTTCAGAATTGTCCAACCTTTTGCTATTGAATCAACTCAACAATAAATTGTTCTATAGTGTTTGTGCAATCACTTTGGTTGATTTGCCAACCCATAAAGATGGAAACACGCTCGACTTGGTTCTGACTCGAGGAGTTTCAACCTCAAACATGATGGTGCCATCATGTACTAGTTATCTCGGATCATTATTTAGTTACATTTGAGGTGCTAGCTAAATGTAGTACCAAAAAAACACCTATAATGGCAATAATAACAATTAATGACAGTTCTAATCATAATTATGATTATTATAATAGTAATATAATAATAACAATAACAATATTTATTTGCTTGCATCTTCTATTTGCTATATCATTCAGATGCCATTTTCTTCCTCTCTGTATTATTTTTTTTGTATCTGGATTTGAACAGGTGAATATTTAGACATTATTTGAGCTCATCCTGTAATTTCTTTCAAAGTTTGAACTGCATTAATAGAATATTGGTATGATCACAGTAGCCTGCCTCGTGTATAGTTCTTATTGCACGTTTTCGGAGTACAAAAAGGGGATGGAGTGAACTTTTGTAATAATTAACGTCAAGCATGACAAAATTAAGAAAAAAATACAGTGCATTATAGTACAAAAAGAATTTGGCTTTATCAATAATTGAAATACTCTTAGATGCCTTACTTTTACTGTTAATGTAAATCATTGAAAATGTTTCTTCTGATTTAACACTATTATCATATTTATTTTCAGTATAATACTTTACTGTCACGTAGCGGAGCGGGAAGCAGGAAGTAAGAACTCATTTGCGTGGACTTACTCACACAATTTATTGGAGAAAGCAAAGGAGGGTGCGCACACTCGATCAGGGGATCGATGAGAAATCCAAACAAAAGAAAAGTTGTCCGAAACGGATCAGACCAAAAACAAAACAGGATCAAACGCAGGCAGCTTTACAGACCAGGCATTTCTCAGAATTAAACAGTCTCACCAAAGTTTAACAGGTATAACAAACCATCCAGCAACGCACCCTTTAAATACTGTCAAGAAGCAATCAGTCAATAAGAGTCAGCTGGTGTCCATGGGCGGGGCCAGCTGGGCGCCATGGCAACCGCGCCAAACATGACACTTTACGATAAACGATAGGAACTGGATGCCAGCGTCTAATTGATCATCCAGTTTAAAATGATCATCGTCACTGTATTCAATACATCTCAATTCTGATAGCTCTTGCTCTAATATAGTTTGATGAAGTCCTATTTCACAATCAGTCATAAATGTATTTTGGTTGGATGTCATTCCATGAGTTTATTTTCCCTGTTTTGCAAACTATTTTTGACTCACTTATAGTTTTATTCATATCTATTCAATCCTTCTACGTCCCGAATTACCAATACTCTAGCTTGTTCAGGTGGTCCATTAAGTTTGATATAAATTTTACAGTTCTTAACCCACATCTTCTGTATTTCATTTTGTTTCTTTAAGAATCTAGCTTTTTTAGCCATGTCAGCATTTCTTTTTGGAAAGTGATCATTGAGATATACGTCAGTACCTTTGAGTTTCCTGTCGCTTCATCCGATCAATTTCATGTTTACTGTTGGCGAATCGTAGGATCACAGCTGGGATAGTGTTCCCTCTCCAGGGTTGGGGAGGGTTACTTTAACTGGATTACTTTCAATTACTTTTGGATTACTCCAATACCAAATATGCTAATAAAAGACAAAAGAAACTAAATATGAATAAAATGATGACTCACAACACGTGGTAAGCTTTCTCTCCTGGCTTTGATCTCCTTGATCTCCGGCAAAACTAACATAAAATGTGATGGAAACAAAATGAAAATAAATCCAAACAGCTTGCCAACATCATTTTTGCCGTTCCATGTATTCCGTTACTCCCCAAGCCTGCACAAAATTTGGTCATTTTATTCATATTTAGTTTCTTTTGTTTTTTATTAGCAGATTTGGTATTGGAGTAATCCAAAAGTCATTGAAAGTAATCCAGTTAAAGTAACCCTACCCAACCCTGCATATCTACATTGTTTGTAAGACAGTCCAGTGACTTTTTTGGCTAGCTTGCTAATTTAGATTCGCTTAGCTTCCTCCCGCTCCACGGCTCAAAACTCCGCCGCATAGCAAAAAAACACTTGAAAAAGTAGGATACATACTGAAGAATATTACTAGAATAGCTTTCTTCCAACATTGCTAAAATTCGTCCTTTGCTGTCTCAGTCAGATGCGGAGATTATAATTCACGCGTTTGTTACTTCCCGTCTCGATTACTGTAATGCACTACTCTCCGGTTTCCGAAGTCCAAAATGAAGAGCCTTCAGCTGGTACAAAATGCTGCAACGAGGCTTTTAACTAAGACAAGAAAGTTTGAAAACATTACCCCGATTTTAGCTAACCTGCATTGGCTCCCTGTTAACTTAATATGTGATTTTAAGGTTCTGTTGGTATTATAGAAAATCATACATGAACTTGCTCCCTCATATCATTTAGATTTAATTTCTTCCTAAGTTCCGGTCCGGAGCCTTCGCTCTGGAAACGCTGGTCTACTAGTGATCCCAAGAGCCAAGAAGAGATCCACAGGTTCGAGAGCGTTCTCCATCCGGGCCCCGGTGCTGTGGAATGCTCTTCCCCCTGAGATCCGATCTGCAACCTCAGTGCAAATGTTTAAATCTAAGCTTAAAACACACTTCTACTCTATAGCATATGAGTAACCTATACTTGTTGATAATATGTGTATCATTTGCCCTCATGTAGGTTAATAGTCTGTAATAATAGTTTGCAAAAGTCTTTGATCTGTGCAGCCCTTTGAGACTCTTTGTGATTAAGGGCTATACATATAAACATGACTTGACTTGAGTTTTGAGATTGAATCTGTAGTCAAGCGTATTTTTCCTTTAGTACTTCACTTTTACGATCATCAAGTTAACAAAGTCTAGTTGTGGTTCTAGTTGATGGTGAGTTGTTGTTTATGTAGCGACCCTCTTTCATGCACGACACAAGGTTTCATAGTCTCTGGGGTTATTGCCTGCATTCAGTAAACAAAACAATACAAAAGTCAGGGGCATCTGTTCACGACTGCAATTATCTTCAGCGCTTACAAATTCACTAAAGCTACGGCAAGCAGACAACATGCGAGCACATTAATAATGAAACTTCCATAATAACAATGAACATAACTTTCCCACGTACCTGCATTCAGTAAACAAAACAATACAAAAGTCAGGGGCCTCTGTTCACGACTGCAATTATCTAAAATATTAAAGATACAAAAAACGGGTCATCACTCAACAGGCCGCACCTTGTGGCGTGTTTGCATCAAAACACGTTGCATCATTGTTTCAAGCTGTATTGCTTTACTTCTTATTTAGTGCTTTTTTTAATATACATCATTTAGCACATCTTATATATCTTTATATACAAAAATAATTTGCAAAAGCAGCTTATATGTCTAGCAAAATATGCATTTTTTTATCCAACTGATATTGGGCACATCTTACCTTCAGCGCTTACAAATTCGGTGCCAAACGAAAAAGACAGTCGCAGACGCCCATGACTTAACAACTGAATGAGGTACCAGAATATTAACAGTAATACAACAAAAACACAGATTTTGTGAGAATTCAAAAAAAACATTCAAAACAATCAAATTTCAACTTTGTTACATACGCAAATGACACTCAACTATATTTTCCGATGGAGGAATCTGCCACACTAAACTGTGGAAATTTGGAGGCCTGCCTCAATAAGATTAAAGAGTGGATGTCACTCAACTTCTTGCGCTTTAACTCTTAAAAGACTGTAATGTTAGTTATTGGTGCATCTAAATTCTGTGACTTGTTCTCAAAAACTGCTCTAAACATTGACAAATGTAAGATAACCCAGAGTGACTCAGTTAAAAATGTAGGTGTCCTATTTGACCCCGATCTGTCCTTTCAAACACACGTGAAGAATATTACTAGAATAGCTTTCCATTGTTGGAATAATGTACATAAGTTATTCAATTTTACTATCATTTATTTGTGTTATATGTTTGCTTGAAATATTGTGCTTACGAAATAGGATGTTCTCACAAGCAAAAGTTTTCCACTGCACTCTAGAGAGAACCATTGGTGTGAATAAGATACAGATTTGACCTGAAAAGCCAAGGATCTTTTCTTGAGTATTGCTAAAGAGAGTTAATCAGTCACATTTCAAATAACAAGTGTTTGTACAAAAACTGGTTTCAACTGGAAATTTAACCTTCAAATGCATTCTTCTGTCTAGCAGTCGAAACCACCTTGTAACTAGGGCGTTCCTTTTCTGAATAAAAGGCAAGGTGAGGGAAGGCTGCTTTCGAGTGAGTTGGAGGAACTGTGACCAAAAGCAGTTTTCCGTTCGCTTCCCTTGCAAGTAAACTATACACAATTCCCTGTGTCCTTTTTGTATACAGGTGTTTGTTACAAGTGTTGGGTTGAACCTGACACCTATTATTGTTGATAATATGTGTATCATTTGCCCTCATGTAGGTTAATAGTCTGTAATAATAGTTTGCAAAAGTCTTTGATCTGTGCAGCCCTTTGAGACTCTTTCTGATTAAGGGCTATACAAATAAACATGACTTGACTTGAGTATTGAATCACTGTAGTCGAGTGTATCTTTCCTTTTGTTCTTCACTTTGACGATCATCAAGTTAACAAAGTCTAGTTGTGGTTCTAGTTGATGGTGAGTTGTTGTTCATACTCATTCTGAGTTATTTAAGAATCAAGTCACATATAATAGGGAGGCCTGAACAGAATGTTTGAGAAACTTTCCTGCCAGATAGACACACACATGCCATCTGGATGCTTTAAATTTGCTTGCATTCTGATGCGAAGATTTGAAATCTTGATAGAAAAAAAAGGGGCAGAATTGTGAAGGTTGCCAAAGCTGAAAGCAAACACAGTAATGTTTGCCTTTGGTGAATCCAATATCTGTTGCTTTTCACTCTGTTCTTTCCACATGCGATGCGAATATGCAAAAAGCAGTGTTTTTTAACCTTGTTAAAGCTACTGAACCCCATCAGTTTCATATGTTGTTAAAGTTAAAACTTATATGAACTCTATGTTGGCAAAATTACTCAAATAAAAACAAGCATCAAGGTAAATAAAATTCCCAAACGGGAGAGCACTGACGAGTAGCCCATCCACCCACCGGAAATGCGACTTCAAAATAAAAGAGTACAAGACTGATAAACGTACAAGAGATGCAATTAGACTGATTATTGAAACATTACTTCATGTGTGTGTGTGAAAGATTGTTTTTATATTTAGGAATATAAAAACAAGTTGTATTCACACAGTGAATTCTGAGAAATATTACAACCAAAACGACCAACCTATCATATGCGCATTCACCAAACCCTGTTTAAGGTTAAAATAAAATATGATTTCTTTTTTCAACATTTCACATGAACTCAGCTTAAATTACAGAACTGCAATTACCTTGGCAAGTGCTACTCTTATTCCTGTTCCCTTTTGTCAAGAACCTGAACAGGATCAGGACCCAAATGCGTGACATTTCTCACACAAGCTTTTATTTTACGGGAAATGGGGAGTGGTTCACGTTAGGCAGCGGTCTGGCGTGGAAGGACAGGAAGCCAGAGACCGACAAGATCGATACCAATTGCCCGGGCAGATATCAGATGGGGTCGATACCGGACAGGACGGGACAGGCAGGATTGATAATGAACCAGGATATCAAAATTAAACAGGACAAACTAGACGAGAACGAAAACCGGAGAGAATAATGAACAGGACAAAAATAAACGGGAACAAAACTGGAAACTGATATTAAACAGGACAAAATAAACGGGAACAATACCGGACAGGAAATACCAACAGGAAACAGGACCAGGTCAGAACCCACCTCTTTCGGGGCAGAGGTTTGTTGATGGACTGACCAAGGGAGATAGAGAGCACTGAGCTTAAATAGAAGGAAAGCCAATCTGTCAACGAGCCGCAGCTGGCGCCACATGGGCGGGGCCAATTGGGCGCCATGGCAACCGTGACACCTTTCTTTGATTTTATATCCAGAATCCTCAAAAAGGATTGCTTACAAATATATGTTGTAACAAATTGTCCTTGACAATGCTTTAATTTTAATGCTACGATTAAAACGTGTTGGAAATTTGGGTGAAGTGCTTGTAAATGCTTAAAATTGTTGCGGTTTCTCAAAGAGTCATCTTAAAAATGACACCCACACTGCTCTCTTGTGGCTTTGCTTTGCCATTGCATTTCTTCTTCGTGACTAACGGCATCTGGGATTAGTTTTTATGGCATTGTCTTGTGAAGCATAATCACACCCAAGAGGACAGGTGCATGCTACTAGGTGCACATAGGTGCACTATGAAATGTATATTAGTGCAAGGATTTCGTATTCATACAGGACATTTAAAAATCAAAGTACTGTTTCCATGTGGTGAATTGTGTCGGGAAGAACTTCCTGCAACTGAAAATGTGGGCTACATGTTACAGGCAGGCGGCACAGAGGCTGGGTGGTTAGCACGCAGCCCCACAGTGCAGAGGTTCAGGGTTCAAGTCCAGTAACCGCAGCCTTCCCGAGTGGAGTTTGCATGTTCTCCCCGCTGCTGCGTGGGCACTCCGGTTTCCTCTCACATTCCAAAAACATGCATTTCTCTTCTTACGAACTTGATTCGTTCCAGGACTGTGCACGAAGCCTGAACTGCTCGTGTTAAGAGTGGATTCTTCTGAAATATAGAATAGTTACAAAGTATTTAATAATATATGTTGCAATTACTGGTGGAGCCAAATGCAGGGAAGCAATCGCAGAAGCTGGGCTGCTCAAAAAAAGGATGGCGTTTAATACCTATACACAGGAACAAAGTAACAAACAAAAAATACATCAAAACTGTCTGAACTAGAGGGCCTCCCACACAGGGTTGGGTAGGGTTACTTTAACTGGTTTACGTTCAATTACTTTTGGATTACTCCAATACCAAATAGGCTAATAAAAGACAAAAGAAACTGAATATGAATCAAATTTATTTTCATTTTTTTTCTGTCGCATTTCATGTTAGTTTTGCCGGAGATTAAAGAGATCAAAGCCAGGAGAGAAAGCTTACCACTTGTTGTGAGTCATCATTTTATTCATATTGAGTTTCTTTTGTCTTTTATTAGGATATTTGGTATTGGAGTAATCCAAAAGTAATTGAAAGTAATCCAGTTAAAGTAACCCTACCCAACCCTGCTCCCACATTCCAAAAACATGCATGTCAGGTAATGGGCCGGTCCAAATTGTCCCTCAGTGTCTCTTTATGCCCTGCAACTGGCTGTCAACCAGTTCAGGGGTTCCCCTGCCCACTGCCTGAGGATAGCTGGGGTGGGCTCCAGCACCTCCGCGACCCTACTGAGGATAAGCGGTGCAGTTAATGGATGGATATTACCAGGGTTGGGTAGGGTTACTTTAACTTGATTACTTTCAATTACTTTTGGATTACTCCGATACTAAATATGCTAATAAAAGACAAAATAAACTAAATATGAATAAAATGATGACTCACATCACGTGGTAAGCTTTCTCTCCTGGCTTTGATCTCTTTGATCTCCCTTTCTCTCTCTCTCGCTCTCTCTCTCTTTCTCTCTTTATTCTTTTTTCCCCTCCCTTTCTGTCTTTCTTTCTCCCACCCTCTCTCTTTTTCTCTTTCTCTTCTTCTCTTTTCTCTCCTTCTCTCTTACTCTCTTTCTATTTCTCTTTGGAAAGAAAGACATTTCTCTCTTTTTATTTCCCCCCTCTCTCACTATTTCTCTTTTTATCTCTTTTGTTTCTTATGCTCTCTTTCTCTCTCTCTCTCTCTTTTTCTTTTTTCCATCCTTTCTCTCTGTCTCTCTCCCACCCTCTCTTTTTTCTCTCTTTCTTTTCTTCTCTTTCGCTTCTTCTCTCTTACTCTCTTTCTATTTATCTTTGTATTTCTTTCATTCTCTCTTTTTATTTCCCCCCTCTCTCACTATTTCTCTTTTCATCTCATTTGTTTCTTATGCTCTCTCTCTCTCTTTTTTTCTTTTTTCCATCCTTTCTCTCTGTCTCTATCCCACCCTCTCTTTTTTCTCTTTCTTTTCTTCTCTTTCTCTTCTTCTCTCTTACTCTCTTTCTATTTCTCTTTGTATTTCTTTCATTCTCTCTTTTTTCCCCCTCCCTCACTATTTCTTTTTTTATCTCTTTTGTTTCTCACGTTCTCTCCCTCTCTCTCTTTTTCTTTCTTTCTCCTGCCTTTTCTCCTTTTCCCTCCCTCTTTCTCTTATTTATTCATCTCTCTTTTTCTTTCTCTTTAATCTACTCGTCCGGCCCCCGACAGAATGTTTTTGTTCTATCATGAGTTTGACACCCCTGATCTACTCTATATGAGTCATGCTTATGAGTTCTAATATTAGATTTGGCATTAAGTCTCCAATTTTCAGAAGATTACCGCGGAGCCCGTATGTAAGGGTGCAAGTTTCCACGGAGAGGTTTTTATTTTATTAATTTTTTTTCTACTTTGGGTCAGAGCGGCTTCATCTGCTCTAAGCAGTACACAAGAATGAGAAAATGTGGCTCTAAGAACAAGAACAGCTGGTGCACTGAACCCCGCTGACACCAAGCAGTTGATGCTGCCGTGTTACCACGGCAACCGACCGCGAACCCTCTGTTTCCGACAGCTGTTCCCATGGTGCTTGGACTGAGCTGAGCCCTCGGTTGGCATTGACAAGATAGATGGCAGTACATGGTCGGAGGCGGTTCTCGGCAAACACCGGGCCGTAGACTGGTACTGGGCCATGGTTCGTTTGGTACCTGATTGCTCACAAAGAAAGATTCCCTATAGCTAGGTTCAGGGTTGGGTAGGGTTACTTTAACATGATTACTTTCAATAACTTTTGGATTACTCCAATACCAAACATGCTAATAAAAGACAAAAGAAACTAAATATGAATACAACTATGACTCACAACAGGTGGTAAGCTTTCTCTCCTGGCTTTGATCTCTTTGATCTCCTAACTAACATAAAATGCGACAGAAACAAAATGAAAATAAATCCAAACAGCTTGCCAACATCATTTTTGCCGTTCCATGTATTCCGTTACTCCCCAAGCCTGCACAAAATTGAGTCATTTTATTCCTATTTAGTTTCTTTTGTCTTTTATTAGCATATTTGGTATTGGAGTAATCCAAAAGTAATTGAAAGTAATCCAGTTAAAGTAACCCTACCCAACCCTGTCTAGGTTTTGCCTTACACCAAGGTTTTATTGCAGTATGTTGCTGTAATTGAGCAATGGCGAATATCAGCGAATATCACTGACCTCATTTGCTCAGCATTGGATACAATGGGAATCCAACACAGATCGCGGGGATAAGACTGAATCCTATGAAACTAGGCTTCTGAAATTGTAGGTGATATCATGACATTATTTTTTTCTACTTACGGTGCCACATTGTCATGGACCATTATGGGAAATAGTTCAGCCAAAAGAACATTGTACAGCATGGTACAGTGAGTAAAACTAGTGTGATGACATAGTATTCATCTTCTTCCTCTTTCTTCTTCTTCCACCTCTTCTTCCTCTTCCTTTTTCCGTTCTTTTCCTTTTTGTCCTTTTTATTCCTTCTTCTTTGTACTTCTTTTCCTCTTCTTCCTTCTCTCTTTTCTTCCTTTCTCTTCCTCCTTAGTTTTCCTCTCCTTCCACCTTTCTCCCTCTTGTTCCTGGTCCCTTCTGCTCCTCCTCCTTCTGCTCCTCCTTCTCCCTCATACTTCCTACTCTTTTCCCTCCTCTTCCACCTTCTTCCTTCTTCCCCTTCTTCTTCTTACTCCTCCTTCTTCCTCATACTCCCCCTTCTTCATCCTTCTCCTTCTTACTCCTCCTAGTTCATCTTTCTCCCCCTTTCTTTCGCCCCTTCCCTCTTCTTCCTCCTTCTTTGCCAAATAGGCCTTAGGTTGACCCTTGAAGACCATTCATCCATCCATTCATCCAGCCATCTATCCATGCATTATCTGCACCGCTTATCCTACTTAGGGCCCCGGGGGTGCTGGAGCCCATCCCAGCTGTCTTCGAGCACTGGGCAAGGGACAATTAACCTGACATGGGGAGAACATGCAAACTTCACACGGGGGGTTGCGGTAGCCCGGACCTCGGCACCCTGGGGCTGCGCGCTAACCACAAAGACCATTAAGTCATGTCACGAAGCGGGTCGGGAAGCAGGAAGTTGGAACTCATTTGAGTAGACGATCTATCACTTTAATTGACAAAAGTTGCCCAACACAAAAACGGACCAAAAACAAAAAAAAGCAGGCTCAAATACAGGCAAAACTACAGACTAGGCATTTAACGGGATCAAACAGAACTTGCAGGAATCTCTCGGAATGTTACACCGAAGTGCAACAAAGTCCAACAAGCAAAACAAGGTATCAACAAGTTTTCAACAAGGGTAAACAACGATCTGGCCAAGGGCAGTTCCTAGAGGCGCGTTAAAGTACCCATAGGAGTAATCAGGAAATGCAGGTCAGCTGGTTCAAGGGGCGGGGCCAGCTGGGCGCCATGACAACCGTGCAGGACTGCAATTCTGTGTTTTGTGTTTTTATTTGTAGATCTATAGGAGTTATTTTGGTATAGTTGTATATTCTCAGTCAGCAAATAATTTGTTTATTTGTGTATTTGTTGATGTTTATTTATTTGTGTTTTCCTTTCCAGAACACTGCACCAGCAGTTCGAGAGCTATAAAGAGGAGGTGCGTCGCATCGGGGCGGAGACTCAACGTCAGCAGACGCAGCAGAAAGACGACGCCCCGACTTGCGGTATCTGCCGCAAGACCAAGTTTGCCGACGGATGTGGCCACTCGTGTTCCTACTGCCAAACCAAATTCTGTGCTCGCTGTGGGGGCCGAGTCTCCCTCCGCTCCAACAATGTGAGAACACCAAAAATATTTTTATAGTTTTACTTATTTCCCACTCTCACTCGCATGTTCGTCAAGTCTGCTTTGTTACCTTAATGTGTTTATCATCTGCTTGTTTCCTGGTCACACTCTGGGGGACCAAAGAGTGATGGAAAAAGGTATTGGGACTAGGGCTGTAACCGACGACTACTTTAATAGTCGACTAGTCAGCGACTATTGATCGTAAATTCCGGACTATAGAGCGCACCTGATTATAAGCCGCACCCACCACATTTTAAGAGGAAAACCGATTTTGTACACACACAAACCGCACCTGTATATAAGCCGCATGTGCCCACGTGAAAAGATGTAACACAAACACAAAATTAACCCAAACCCGACTTTAAGTCCCGCAATTGAAACTAAATGTCCTTCATTAAAGTACACAGTCCAAAAACCACAGCCGGCAAAATGAACGGAAAATGATACCGGTACTTAAGGTTTGAGGCAGGCCTGCAGAGTCCGGGTCCCGTTGAAAGTAATCTAAGGAAATAAGTGTATATTTCCAAAGGTAAGGGTGGGAAAAATATATATCCACTAAATATATATCTCCTGACGGACAGACCTTTTCGTTTCATAAATCTAAGACACCACGACGGTTCTCCTTTAAAATCCGGAATTTTATTTTCGGTGGGGATTGTTTTTGCTTTCAGTCTGATCTGCACAGTCGAAACACCTCGGCCATCTGCTCTCTGTGTGTTCACCCGGACTTCTAGAAGGTCTTCCGGTTCGGGCCACCTAGATTACCTCGGAAAGCTTTTTTCGCCTTTTTACATTTCTCCAGTTCTTCCCGCTGCTGTTTCCAGCGTCTCACCATCGATTCGTTTACGTGCAGTAGCTCTGTTTCCTTCTTTATCGGACTGCTCGATTAATTTTAGCTTGAAAGCTGCGTCATGTGCCTTTCAATTTGCATTTTGCATGATGAGGGTATGTTTACGCTGATTTAATTTATGCACAAGCCAAGAAGTTGCAGTCTTCCTCTGTGCATATATTCCACCGGTCTAAATCTTACCTTTTGTACTCGAGCGCCGCTGGCGGCCGTTAGAAAAATGACATAAATTGGCCGCATCACTGAATAAGCCGCAGGGCTGAAGATTTGGGAAAAAAGTAGCGGCTTATAGTCCGGAATTTACGGTAGTCAAATGATTGGATAATTATTAATTCGTTTTTCAAAGAAAATGGGGGTGATTATGATGAAAGCGAGAAAAAAGAAATCATACAATAAATTTTACGTCTTTTATTGAAATAACTGTATTGAAGATTTGTACAAAAAGGAAAAAAAATGCCTTATCTAAAAGCAGTGCTCGATCAGTAGAGACATTAATCCATAAATAAACCTCTGTCCATTTTTTAGGGACAGGCAAATAAATAATAATTCAAAATGTATATAACATGTATTTTATCCCTGTAAACTCATAACCTGCTCATTAGTAGAACAGTAATAAAACAAATATGTCAGGACCGGTGCAAGCAAGAACCCAAATGTGTAATGTTTCACACAATGCTTTAATAAGGGATCGATACAGGAAACAGAATCAGGATACAGGTAGCTGGGACAGGAGAACGGAGCTTGGATTGGGGATCCATCAAGAAAACAGAATCAGGTTACGGGTGGCTGGGATAGAACGGAGTTTGGATCAGGGATTGATACAGGAAATAGAATCAGGTTACGGGTAGCTGGGACAGGAGAACGGAGCTTTGATCGGGGATTGATACAGGAAACAGAATCATCCTGTATGTGACTAATCATTTTACTACACCAAAAGTTAAACTGTGTTCTAGAACAAAAGTACCTAACCCTAGGAGTAATGTTACATCTATAGGGGCATCTTTGTTTAAATCGAAAAATGAGTGGGTGCACAGTGTTTGTGTGTGAGGCATGGTTGGGTAGGAATACTTTAACTGGATTACTTTCAATTACTTTTGGATTACTCCAATACCAAATATGCTAATAAAAGACAAAAGAAACTAAATATGAGTAAAATGACTAAATTTTGTGCAGGCTTGGGGAGTAACGGAATACATGGAAGGGCAAAAATGATGTTGGCAAGCTGTTTGGATTAATTTCCTATTTGTTTCTGTCGCATTTTATGTTCGTTTTGCCGCAGATCAAAGAGATCAAAGCCAGGAGAGAAGGCTTACCACGTGTTGTGAGTCATCATTGTATTCATATTTAGTTTATTTGTCTTTTATTAGCATATTTAGTATCGGAGTAATCCAAAAGTAATTGAAAGTAATCCAGTTAAAGTAACCCTACCCAACCCTGGTGTGAGGCAAGGTTTGCTTTAAGTGCACAGCTTCAATCTAGTTTTGCCACTGGATTTGTTATGAGTGGAGTATTTTGCAATGACGAGGCAGAAGTTCAACTTTTGACTAATTCTATATTTATTGTCCTTCTTTTCCTTCTGCAAAGTGTATCATAGTCAAAGACAGGGTAAGACTTACAACGTGATGGATTTGCTGCATGAATTACTCCCATTCCCTGTCCTATGGAGGACCAATACTGTCATATGAAGAAATAAATGTATAAATACATTAGCACTGAAGGAACAAATCGACAAAACCGATGATTAAAAGTGTTGCAATCTAATTAGATCATCGATTCATGGTACCACGTGTTTTATGAGCCACCAAGAACGTTAAATCAATGCAAATTAGAGTGCACACCATTTCATTGTGACGCTGGGCATTGTAGTACCGTTTTGGTCCAGCAGAGGACGCCAAGACAGTTTTTATGAAAAAGCTGTGTTACATTTTGGTATACAGTACTACATTTTGAACATTGCATGATTTACAAACAAAATTGTTTAAAAGTTTAAACAGTGTTTGACTGTTTCATTATAAAACAAAGTTAACAATTTTCAAGGGAACAGACAGAAATACAGAAAGAAACAAATAACAAATAAAGGAAAAAGAAAAATAATAATATTGACATGTTTTATTCTATCCAAGAGGCAGTTTCTTGAGCAAGTATCTTTTTTATACTGGCAGTGTTCATTAAATTCCCAAATTTAACCCCAAAAACATTTTTTTTGACAACATTTTGAAAAGTGGGTTTGTTTGCATTTTTGATGATTTATTTTGTTTGTGGATGAATTTTTTTTTACAGAAATTGAAATGTATTGTTTTTTTCTTGTTTGTTTTGTACGATAACTCCAAATTTAATATGATCCGTTGATAAGGTGGTAGGAAAAATAATATAATACATATTTCCAGGTGTGTAGCATACATTTCTATGCATTTTTAAAAAATATCAAGCAAATTGAAAAACATTTTTATTGTTTTATATCATAATTTTTTGTATTTTGTTTATTATAGTCTACCTGTCCAAAATTTCAATATTTGAATAAATGGGAGGGAAATTAAAAATTTGATTTATCGATCAATCAAAAAAATAATTGACCGATTCATCAATTGTGAAATTAATCGTAAGTTGCAGCCCTAAAATACATTAATACCTACACATATATGCTATATAAATAAATGAACGGGTAAATACATAAACATAAAAATATATGACATTTATTCCATTATGTGAGTTGTCATTTATTTTGTTATTTATTTCGTCGTGAATTTTCACCTGTATTTTGTCTCATCAAAATGTTATTTAAATTAGGGGGTCAGTCAAACTGCCTGAGCTTTTCACCTATAGCCGGGTCACTTACCACTGTTTAACCTAGGGGTGTCAAACTCATTTCTACTCGGGGGCCACATGATAGAACAAACCTTCTCTCGAGGGCCGGAATAGTAGATTGAGGGGAAAGAATAAAAGGAACGAGATAAAAGAGAGGGTCGTTTTTCTCTTGCGCTTCCCTCAGCAGTCAGGACCAGAACGGAGACAGGACCCACTTGCGTTACGTTTCTCAGTTTTATTGGGAAGAAAGGAAAGGATTGCACTCACGATCCGGGAAGCAGGTCGCTCTGAACGCGGAAGTGGGACTTCCGTGGCCAGTGATGGCGATGTCCGAAACGGAAAACAGGTCATTAGCCGGGACAGGAGAGCAAAAACGTGGTCGAAAGCCAGGAGAGGAGAGTAGACGTGGTCAGGATCAAAAAATGGGTAGAAGCCGGGGAACAGACGGGATCAGACACAGGTGTGAGTCAGGGTGAAAAAAAGCTTGCTTAGAGTAAACTGAGGTTTGCAGACGGACTGACAACAGGTGACAGAAAGACGAGGGTTTACATAGTGACAGGGAGCCAATCAAAGTCCGAGGCAGTTGGCGCCAAAGGAGCAAGCACAGGTGCATCACATCGGTAATCATGACATCAGCGTTATCTTGCGGGCCAAATTCAATCCCCTTAGCGGGCCTAATTCGGCCCGCGGGCCGCCTTTTTGACACCCCTGGTTTAACCAATCGGTGAAAGGCTCTGGCAATTGGACTCATTTAAATAGCATTTTGTTGTGACAAAAATCGTGACATATTACACAGCAAAAAAAAACATACACAACAAATAAATACCAAAATGAATGACAAATAAATAAACAAAAAACATTGAATTTATGTCATATACTTAGCTATAACATTATTTATCTACGTGCTGTTGTATTCAAATGGCATACATTATTTATTAATTATATTTTTTCATACGTCATGCAGTATTTACATACATTTGTTAGTATTTTCATTTATTCATATATTTATGTATTTCTACATATGGCAGGATCAGTTCTCAATACCGTCGACCCCCAAACCCCTTCACATCCGGCTCTGTATCCATTCGCAGGTGCGAGGATAAAAACTCAGTCCAATTGTTTTATCGATAATTCTGAGGATGAATGCAGACCCTGAAAGACATTCGAAAATACCAGCATGAGAAAAATAATATTGAATATCTGCAGGAAAATGACGGTGCCAGGTTGGTTGGGGTGTTTTAAAATTTTGAGTTGGCAGATTTGACACAGGAAATACCATAATTTGAAATCAAAATGTACTCTCCACTCTTGCTTGTGCATGCGCCCCCCTGCTTGTATCTTTTTACAGAGTTCCGCTTAAACTCAACAGTGTGTACTTCAAAGGATATCAAACGTCAGTTACTAGATATGTAGGGTCTTATGTATTATTGTTATTTTATAGAATTTTGTGACCTTTTGCCACATTTCAGACTTCAAACATAAAGATATAAAACTGTAATTTCTTGTGAAAAAAGGAGGCTAGGGCGCTCGTCTTGTGATCAAGGGATCCCAGTTCGAATCCCGGCTCGTCCGTGTTACATGTCGAAGTGTCCTTGGGTAAGACACTGAACCCCTAATACCCCCAATAAGCAGGTTAGCGCCTTACATGGCTGCAAGGCCGCTATTGGGAAATGTGGAGCACATTGTAAAGCGCTTTGGGAAGTCATTGACTTGAAAAGCGCTATATAAATGCAGATCATTTCATTTCATTTCATTGTGAGGCATCAACAGTAAGTGGGACACAATCATAAAGTGGAACAAACTTTATTGGATATTTTTAACTTTTTTACCAAATAAAAAACGAAAAAGTGGGTGTGCAAAAATATTCAGCCCCTTTATTTTCAGTGCAGCAAACTCTGTCCAGAGGTTCAGTGAGGATCTCTGAATGATTCAATGTTGATCTAAATGTCTAACGATGATAAATGGAATCCACCTGTGTGTAATCAAGTCTCTGTATAAATGCACCTGCACTGTGATAGTCTCAGAGGTCTGTTTAAAGCGCAGAGAGCATCATAAAGCACGAGGAACACACCAGGCAGGTCCGAGATACTGTTGTGGAGAAGTTTAAAGCTGGATTTAGATACAAAAAGATTCAAACATCCCAAGGAACATTGTGCAAGCAATGATATTGAAATGGAAGGAGTATCAGACCACTGCAAATCTACCAAGATCTGGCCATCCCCCTAAACTTTCAGCTCATTCAAGGAGAAAACTTATCAGAGATGCAGCCAAGAGGACCATGGTCACTCTCAATGAACTGCAGAGGTCTACATCTGAGGTGGGAAATTTTGTCCATAGGACAACAATTAGTCGTATACTGCACAAATCTGGCCTTTATGGAAGAGTGGCAAGGAGGAAGCCATTTCTTAAATATATCCATAAAAAGTGTCGTTTAAAGTTTGCCACAAGCCACCCGAGAGACACACCAAACATGTGAAAGAAGGTGCTCTGGTCAGATGAGACCAAAATCATACTTTTTGTCAACAATGCAAGACGTTATGATGGGAAGATGGATGGAGCCAAATACAGGAAAAATCTGGTGGAAAACCTGATGGAGTCCGCAAAAGATCTGAGACTGGGACGGAGATTTGTCTTCCAACAAGACAATGATCCAAAACATAGCAAAAGCTACAATGGAATGGTTCACCAAAAAACATATCAAGGTGTTAGAATGGCCAAGTCAAAGTCCAGACCTCAATCCAATTGAGAATTTATGGGAAGAACTGAAAACTGCTGTTCACAAACGCTTTCCATCCAACCTCTCTGAGCTCGAGCTGTCTCGCAAGGAGGAATGGGCAAAAATATCCGTTTCTCAATGTGCCAAACTGATAGACTTACCCCAAGCGACTTGCAGCTGCAATCGCAGCAAAAGGTGGCGCTACAAAATATTAACTCAATGGGGCTGAATCATCTTGCACACCCACTTTTTCGTCTTTTATTTGTTAAAAAAGTTTTAAGTATCCAATAAATTGTGTTCCACTTCATGATTGTGTCCCACTTACTGTTGATCCTTCACAAGAAATTACAGTCTTATATCTTAAAGTTTGAAGTCTGAAATGTGGCATTAGTACACAAAGTTCAAGGGGGGCAAATCGTTTCACAAGCCACTGTATATGTGTTCCCTCTAAGCTGCGCATGCAGAGTCTCTGAGACTCTCACGTTTTTCCACACACTGTCCCTTTATAGATGGCGCCACCTGGCGGTTTTCAAGGGTTCTGCGGGCTTAAATTAAAAACGCTTTGATAACCGCACTGATAAATCACCACTTCATGTGTGGTCTGTACTATCAAGACCCTAAATAGTACTTTCTAGTGTTCTCTTTTATTGATGTTTACTATGTTTGTGTACTGTAACTCAATGCTAAATCTATTCCACCCTGGTTATCCAGGAAGGGGGATTACCACTTGTGAGGTCCCTTCTCAAGGTTTCTTTTTTCCTCACGCTGAGGTTTTGAGTTTTTCCTTGCCCGCATGTTGGTTTAAGATCAGGTAATTGTGTCATTGTAATCCTGTGCAGTCTTTTGAGACATTTCTGTGTTTAAGGGCTATATGAATAAATGTGAATTGACTTGAATATAATTGAGAAGACTTTTTTTTATCTACACACTGTCCCTTTAAGGGCCACATAACTTTTCCCTTCTGTGGTAGTTTGTAACAGAAAAAGTGTGATGATTGCAGGAGTGCCTAAATGTAAAAAAATATTGTTCATCTCACCTGCAAAATAGATGGTAAATGTCAGTCTCACACGACACCATTTACTTGTTGACATCAAGAGTGATTTATTGAACAAGTCTCATTAAATCACGTGAGGTCCCGAGAGACTTGCCCCAAACACCCTTCTCTTACCTGTGAGACTATGTTATCTAGTGGTGACATACTGGTACTTCACTTTTTCTGCTTTACAAAACAACACCAAAATCCCAAAATATAACATTTTAACTCGTCAGCAACCCTTGTTGAGCCGTATAAAAGAGTTACTAACTAATAGTTAATAATGAAAATAGTTCATAACTAAGGAACATTTTATTGCAAAAGGCCAACTTTATTATCAAATACAAATACACATACAGTGGAACCTCGGTTCTCGACCATAATCCGTTCCAGAACCCTGTTCGAAAACCGATTTGTTCAATCACCGAAATCATTTTTCCCATTAAAAATAATGTAAATCGTTTTAATCCGTTCCAACACCCTGAATGTTTACCATGACTGTTTAACGTAAACATGAAGCTAACCCAGGCTAATCGTACGTTCGCGTTATCGTAATCTTCCGTACGAAAGATTAAGCTAACATGAACGTGTAAAAATAAAAAAATCAGGTCGTTTACAAGTCATTTAGCACTACAAGTGGCTAGCGCTTCATTGGAAAGGGGGCTCCATTTCAACCCCCTGAATTTTGAGCTCAGTTCCAACACCCTGAATGTTTACCTGAATGTTCAACGTAATCATAGAGCTAACCCAGGCTAATCGTACGTTCGCGTTATCGTAATCTTCCGTCCGAAAGATCATGCTAACACGAATGTGTAAAAAAAAAAGATAAAGAAAATAATTATGAATAGGATTTCTTACCTTTGTGGTGGTCAGCAGAAGGCGCATCTTGTATTCCCTAGCAAGTTTGGAAACTCACACACCTCCTTTATATTTAGCTATTATGTCTTTCTTAAAGGCAATAGTTGTACGAACAACTTTTCTTTTTTCACCTGTCCTGCTTGCACCGACCTTCTTCGGAGGCATAGTTAGGGGCTAAAACACTCCGTTCACCGATATTAAAAGCGAAAGCAAAAAGAGGCAAGTGCGCACGTGATAACAGTTGGTCACGAGGGGTGGGGGCGATCTACACGATCTACACCCGTACGCCGCTCAGCATCGCACCCTAGTATACCGGCGTTCGAACTCCGAAATTTTGACCGAACAGCGAAGCAAGAATTTCTCAAAATTTTTGGTCGAACACCGATTTGTTCGAACTGAGAGGCGTTTGAAAACCGAGGTTCCGCTGTATATGAAAAAAAAAAATCAAAATGCTTTCTGGTATTGTTCAGGGGGCCGGACCAAATGTGGAGGCGGGCCGCATCCGACCCGCGGGCCGTAGTTTGGGGACCACTGCTTTAAAGTTTCATATCATCCAAACAATTTTAATATCACAACCCATTGACATACAACATGCAGTTTTGTAACGTTGGTTCCATTTATTAAGGCACAAAAAAGAAATCAAAATCTATTTTTGGAGTGGTGTGTCTGATAATCCAGTGTACTATACAGTACCTAAAAATCCATTACATCCTCTCGTGGCAATCTTTCGAATCCATTCTCCTTTTGCATCAAGAATTAAGACAGGAAATGAGGGCTATATGTGAAATCCCAAAATATAACATTTTGACTAGTCAGCAACCCTTGTTGCGCCGTATAAAATAGTTACTAATAGTTAATAATAAAAATAGTTCATAACTAAGGAACATTTTATTGCAAAAGTCCAACTTTATAATCAAATACAAATACATATATATATTTAAAAAAAAAAAAATCAAAATGCTTTCTGGTATTGTTCAGGGGCCGGACCAAATGTGGAGGCGGGCCGCATCCGGCCCGCGGGCCGTAGTTTTGGGACCACTGCTTTAAAGTTTCATATCATCCAAACAATTTTAATATCACAACCTGATGACAGGGCAGTGGTTAGCCCGTGTGCGGCATAGTTCTGAGGTCTTGGGAACCTCCTGTGTGGGTTCAAATCCAGCTACTGGACTTCCTGTGCGGAGTTTGTATGTTCTCCCCGTGCTTGCGTGGGTTTCCTCCGGGCACTCCGGTTTCCTCCCACATTCCAAAAACATGCATTTCAGGTGGATTGGCCGGTCCAAATTGTCCCTAGGTGTGAATGAACGGGTGAGTTGTCTGTCCCTGTGTCCCCTGCGATTGGCTGGCAACCAGTTCAGGGTGTCCCCTGCCCACTGCCCGATGATTGCTGGGATGGGCTCCGGCACCCCAGCGACCCTACTGAAGATAAGCGGTGCAGCTAATGAGATGAGATGAGACAACCCAATGACATACAACATGCAGTTTTGTAACGTTGGTTCCATTTATTAAGGCACAAAAAAAAAAAATCAAAATCTGTTTTTGGAGCGGTGTGTCTGATAATCCATTACTTCCTCTCGTGGTAATCTTTCGAATCCATTCTCCTTGAGCATAATAAAGACAGGAAATGAGGGCTATACGTGAAAGTGAGAACTGGATGTTTTTTATTGTCCTCAGATGATGAATTAGAAAATAGTAAAGAGCTGAAAGGATTAGCGGCCAGTGATAATCTGCAGCCTCTCTTCTGACGTGGTGGAAGACATGAGAGCGGCTGCAGTTCTGATTTATTTGAGATTAATCTGAATATGCGCCACCTACCATCCAGGATTAATGTGCGGCAAGCTAAATGCTAACATGACTGCGGCTAGTCGTCCACCCCGCTGTCAATCTGGAGATATCATTAAACGGGTTGCAGATATATATATACTCTCCGAGATTTGTTTTGTAACTCTGAGCGATCGTCACGCCATTTTGTTTTTCTGGATTTGTTTTGTGAGAAGAAATCGCAGAGGGGGATAAATCCTGCTATTGTGCTGTCAAACTGGGGCGATATCCTGTAAAAATGCTACCATGTGAGTATTTAATGTGTCTGCTTGTGATTTAGAGGATGAGGAATTAAATGTAATGGTTATAACTGTCATATTTTTGATGGTATGCGGTGTAGTAACAGGGTTGGGTAGGGTTACTTTAACTGGATTACTTTCAATGACTTTTGGATTACTCCAATACCAAATATGTTAATAAAAGACAAAAGAAACTAAATATGAGTAAAATGACTACATTTTGTGCAGGCTTGGGGAGGAACGGAATACATGGAACGGCAAAAATGGTGTTGGCAAGCTGTAGATTTATTTTCATTTTGTTTCTGTCGCATTTTATGTTAGTTTTGCCGGAGATCAAAGAGATCAAAGCCAGGAGAGAAAGCTTACCACGTGTTGTGAGTCATCATTCGATTCATATTTAGTTCCTTTTGTCTTTTATTAGAATATTTGGTATTGGAGTAATTTAATTTAAGTTACCCTACCCAACCCTGTGTAGTAATCGGGCAAAATGACGTTTTAAACACATGTAGCATTTTTCTCTTGTGTTTAAAAGGAAATCCTCCACGGCTACATGCCCTTACAAACTGTCGTATTTTCCCTTACAAAATACAAAATAATCTTACACCTTATTTTTTAAAACGTGTTTATTTATGTAGTTTACCATGTAATATCTTACATGTGTTTCGTTTTATCATATCTCTCATCTCATCTCATTAGCTGCACCGCTTATCCTCAGTAGGGTCGCGGGGGTGCTGGAGCCCATCCCAGCAATCATCGGGCAGTGGGCAGGGGACACCCTGAACTGGTTGCCAGCCAATCGCAGGGCACACAGGGACAGACAAGTCGCTCGCTCATTCACACCTAGGGACAATTTGGACCGGCCAATCCACTTGAAATTTTTTGGGGAATGTGGGAGGAAACCGGAGTGCCCGGAGGAAACCCACGCAAGTACGGGGAGAACATACAAACTCCGCAGAGGAAGTCCGGTAGCTGGATTTGAACCCACACAGGAGGTTCCCAATACCTTAGAACTGTGCCGCACATGCGCTAACCGCTGCGCCGCCGTACTGCCCGTTATATCATATATATATATATATATATATATATATATATATATATATATATATATATTGTTAATGAACATTTTGTTGTGAGATCCTGAGTTACTCGACATGAATGAGGTTTAGTATAAAAGAAAAATCAAAAATGAAGTAGCTTGGACGTTCACTGTAGAAGGAAAAAATACATGCAAATATAATTAAGTAGAGTATTACATTATCTTATTCAAATTACGAATTCATTTTCTGCATTAAATTATTGTTTGTAATATACTAATTAAAGGGATCACCACAAACCTGTCTTTTTTTCATTTTCTCCTTTTATACTTCCTATTTTTCTTAACTTCTTTATAATATAATAATAATAATAATAATAATTTCCTTGTATTGTCATTCTGTGTAACAATGTACACAGAACGAAATGTCGATTGCACCTGACTCGTTGTAGCGAGCCGATGCAGCCGCAGCCAACAGAGGGCGCCGCCGACCACTTTTTAAGTCTTAGGAATGACTCGGCTGGGGCGCGAACCACCGACCTCCCAGTCTCAAAGCGGGCGCCTTACCATCTAGGCTACTGAGCTGGTCATGTAACGGGTGTAATAATAACTTTTGTTTTATTGAAATTCCTGCTGAAATATGTTGTATAGTTTTTGTGTCGAGTCCAACAGTGCCACCTGCTGGTATGGGGTAAGGTTTGGTTTGGCTTTTGACATGTGACCGGAAGGCGGGGTTTGTTGGCAGTCTAACGGCGAAAAAAAAAGTTAATTTTAAACAATAAATCCAAACAGCTTGACAACATCAATCACATAGGAGGTCGCTGGTTCGCGCCTCGACCGAGACATACCTAATTGGTATAATAGCGGCGCCCTCTGGCTGCGGCTGCATCGACTCGCTACAACGGGTCAGATGTATCGACATTTCGTTCTGTGTACATTGTTACAAAGAATGACAATACAAAGGAAATTATTATTATTATTATTATTATTACTGGGCATGTTGAGAGATTTGTCAGCTGTGGTTATAATGTTTAAATGTAACTTTTTGCGGAGCACCAAAAGATCGTGTCTTACCGTTGGCAGCTCGTTGTAGACTGCCAAAAACCCCCACCTTCCTGTCGCAACGTCTAAAGCCAAACCAAACCTTACCACATACCAGCAGGTGGTACTGTTGGACTCATCATTCCAGGACACATATACAGAAACTATACAACATATTTCAGCAGGAATTTCAATAAAACAAAAGTTATTATTACACCTGTTACATTTATACAACATAATAATTCATAATATAAAGCATCAAAGCAAGTGAGCCGTTTGAGAGTCGTCTCTCTTTAATGAGTTGAGCCGAAAAGCCGGTTCTCTAAAAAGAGACGGACTTCCTTTCACCACATCAAACCGCTCGCCTCGTTTGCAACGGAAAAAAAACGATACCGAGAGAGAGGCTACCGCGGCAAACTCTTTTGACTTAATTGATTTGCCGTTTCGTGATAGTCGGTGTATACCGGATGGTACCCATCATTGACAAATTTTCGTTTTTCCGTACAGATTTTCTTGTACGTCGTACACGTCTTGAAATGCATGATAAACGTACTTTGTATGGCAAAACCGTACAGGTTGACAGGTATGCGATTTCCCAGGCAGATTGCAATTCCACCAGATTTCTAAAAAAGGGACGCCAAATGTCCACTCTATTGGATAACGCTAAGTCTCATAACTTAAAAGGAACTAAATTTGTTTTTTATTAATTTGCGGGTCAATCATTTGACAATGAATTACTAAAACGGTCAAAAACACACACATAGACTGATAAAAACACAACTGAGTTTCTTCAATATGGAGTCCTAACGGATTTTCTGGAGTGTAGCAATCAGGGTTTGTACGGGTGCTTGAAATCCTTGAAGATGCTTGAATTTGGTAAAGTGCTTGTAAATGCTTCGAATTGTTGCCATGCTCCCCAACATGTCTTCTTAAATATAACACAGATACTGCTCTCTGGGGTCTTCGCTCTGCTGTTACATTTTTTCCCCCTCTCGTGATCAACGGCAGCTGGTTTTAGTTTGTATGACATTGTTCTTCCATGCGTTATCTCCTCTTACAGGTCGCTCCCAATAAGACAGTTGCATGCTATACCTAAACAGGACACTATGAAATGTGTAGTAAATTAATTATATATCCATCCTGGACATTTATCATGAGCCATGCAAAAAATTAAGGTAGCAATTCCCCTTGTTAAATTGTGATGGGAAGAACTTCCTGCAATTGAAAATGTAAGCTACATGTTACTAGCATTTTTACACAAAAACTGTATGGGGAGAGCATTGTCTCAAAAACAATATATTCGCCATTTCCTCATGATCTAAAAATCATATGTGTGGATAAATGCAGATGCAGGGTTAAAACAATATATGTAAATCCTAGCTATATTTGTGGCTCTGCAAAATAGATTTTTCCTATTAATGGTGCTTGAAGTAGGAGCCAGCTACCCAGTAATGGAGATCTGGCAAATCGAAATCACGTCAACCTTGTCAATAATTTGCAGTCTATTGGTTTGACGATAAATGATGAATTCTTTCAAAACACGCTCATATCGATTGATTAAAAACACAAATGAATTTATTCAAACTGGAGCCGGTGATCAAAATATTTCAACGAGACGGAGATTGGAATATTATTGATTTTCTTAAGTGTTGGAAAAGGTATTGTGTGTATTGAGGAAGATGAAAATAGCTAAGGAATAAGGTAAAATAAGCATATATTTTATACAGCGTGTTTGAGACGTTTGACCCAGAGTTGGGGGGTTGTACAAGTAGCAATAGCCTCAGTGTACATATGTCATTACAATTAAAATGGAGTACCTCTATAATGTGTTGTCCCACCAATATTGACGTGATCATAATGAAAATCTTTATGTAAATACTTGCATTCACTGTTGAAAAGACTGCTTTACATCGTTAGCTTCTAGAGCAGGGTCTCTCTCTGGGCTGGATCCAGACTTTCTGTCCTCAGGTGAGCCGGATCAGCTAAAGAATGTCAACTCTAAATCTTTTAGCTTTGTTTACCACTAGTCTGCTTTATAATTCAGCCTACATTAGTAACCTACCCTACATATTAAAATGACAAATGACAAGGGATCTTATCTAACACACAACACATTTACATACTAACCAACACTTTACATGAGACTACCGATTTTCACCTAAACAATCTAAACAACAAAATCTTGACTCGGATCGCATTAGATTTTCGTTTTGGCAAAAGATTGCCACATAGGGTTTTAAGCAATGACATTTTTTTTTTCATTCTGGGGATTGTGTTACGCAAACTCGAGTTTGTGATATAATCTACGACTTTTTAATATTAAAAGTAGGCATGTATGTCACGGAGTGGAGTGGAAGGGGGGTGACCAGACCAGAACGGAGGCAGGAGGCAGGAAGGGAGAACTCAATTGCGTGACGATCCAAAACTTTTATTTACCAAAAATAAAAGTTGTCCATAACTCAGGGACAAGACAGAACAAACAGGTTTTAACAAAACGTGCAAACACAGGCTTCTTCCAACTCAACAAAACAGGACAAGGCATAACAGAACGGACAATGTGTATATAATGAGCCAGCACCCGCAAAGCCCACAATCCAGCCTTAAATAGCAGACACGCGATTAGTTGAACTGCTTCAGCTGGTGCCCAGGGGGCGGGGCAGACCGGTCGCCAAGGCGACCATGACAATGTATGCTTTTATTCACATACAATATGGAAGAAAACATTTATGTCTGGCATCGAATGTGTTTACTGGTTTATTTTGACAGTTGAGTGAATGCAGTATTACACCTGAACCAACTCACCAACCATACAAACTCAACATGGCCCTCTAGTGGCCATAACTGTTGATAGAAATCACATACTCGGGGATTTATGGCAGGCCTGACTAAATCATTCAACAGGCCGGATCCCCGGGCCTTATGTTTTACATGCCTGCTCTAAAGTCTCAACTGCCTGCCCTCACAAATTCATAAACCAATCTTAATTAACAGTTTATCAACTACAAAAATAGAAATTGATACTTATTGAAATAAATATGTTCTTGTTTATCAAAGTAACCCCTCAAAATGTTTTTGCTTTTAACCTCTACAGGTAATGTGGGTATGCAACCTGTGCCGTAAGCAGCAAGAGATTCTCACCAAATCAGGAGAATGGTTTTCAGAGTCAGGGGTGCGGCCTGGGAACCAGGGCTCAGCCTTTAATGACCAGGCCAAAGTGACCCAAAGGGACAGGATGCTACTCCGCTCCAAGTCTCAAGTCACGTCCTCTACAGTTAACAGCAATACTGAGCTGCCACATAGAACGCAGGGGACCGCTGGTGGTCCTTCTGCAAAGGGTCCTGACGCTATGCCTGGTTCTCGCTCCCAAAGTGTACCGCCTCGAGAAAAGTAAGATGATTTCTCCTAACAGTATTATGTACTTTCCTCGCACTCTCATATTTCAACCGCAAAACACGATTGTTCCAGATAAGAACACTTGCCGTAAATTCCGGACTACAAAACGCACCTCATTGAAAGCTGCATGCTGAAATATCGAACAAAAACTCAGTCTTGTACGAGATGCACCGGATTTTAAAGCCAACGGCTTAAATTGCCCGTTTTCAGTCCTGTTCCAAATTGTTAGGCACATGTTTATGGATCATTTGACCATTCAAAGACAAGCACATATGTACTATTACCCCTAAAGAAACTGTGAATGAGAGCTGTGTCTCGTAAAATGTAAGCTCAATATTTCTAAACGATAGCGCAGGGCAACCATACTGTGGAGAGTCGTGCCTAATAGCAACCCAGATGTGGTCTTTGTGCTGTTGTCTTTGGTGGTGACTGCGGTGACAGACCAAATTGCATTCGCTTGTCATTGTCCCTCGAAGATTAAAGGAAAGTCCAACAACCTGACAATGATGCCATTCCAGAAAGAGAAGTGTAGCGTGTTTTTTACAGATCACTTCCGTCCGCTGTTCAATTTGGATGTATAAATTGAGGACTTGATTTGTGGATTAAAAAGTTGAAATATCGTGAGTATGTTATAACTATTGAATAAAGTACTGTTCTGCCAAACCACCCGTTTTGCTCCTGATATGCATTATATGAATAATGTTGGCAACAACTTTGACTAATTTATCTCAATGGGTTTCCAGACGACTCTGCAATGTTTTGTATTTAGAACACATGCATTGTGGGAAAAGCACCAAGCCGTTCTCTTCTGTGCCGCTACGAAAAAAAGGCGCGCCATATTTAAAGCTGCGGTGTTTCAAAATGTATACATCCCAATTAAACAGGAGGTGAAGTTATCTATCAAAACCGCTAAAACATCTTTTTCAGTATCGTCAACGTAAATAAAGAATGATAACAAGCTAATGCAATTTGATTCATTAGTGTGGTAACCACTAATGACAACAACACAAAAATACATGTATGTTTTGCAGTCTGGCACTATTCTCCACAGTACGGTTGCCTTAGTGCTGTCAACTAGAAACACAGGGCTGACATTAGTCCGACCTGTACATTATTTTAGCTGGAAATTAAAGAAAGCCCTCATTTGCAGTTTCTTGGCGCAATAGTAAATATGTGCTTCTCTTTGTAATCATCATCTTGAACGGTCGCTTGATCTGAAAACACGTGACGTAAACAACTTACAGCAGAACTGAAAACGGCGTCCTTTGTCCGGGGCCTGTCTCTGGTGGTGTTCTGGGGCCAAAAGTTTGGCCAAGATGTGAGCTGTGCTTAAAATGTACGAAATGGACGTGAATTAATTCAATTTTATGGCTGTTGAATTTAAATTTAAATCAGGTAAGTCTTGTACAAAGACCAAATTGAGTTTCTCTCCTAAATTTTAACATGCATCTTTTAATCTGGTGTGTTCTGTAGTCTGTAATTGAATGAATGAATGAAAACTTTATTTCGAACATAAAAATAAAAACAGGACAAAAACAATGAGTCAACAACGAAATAATGTCACACAACATGTTCGAAAAGGGGTAGTCAGAAGCAGATGCATATTTTTCCTACCCCTTTATCTTCCCTATTAAATACATTTTATTGATAGCTCCTCTTGTGTCCAATACAACAAAATCTCATGGATATACTTATTACATAGGTCAGATATCAATAATTATAATAGTTACAATAATCACATATTTTATACACTAATCTTCGCAATACCCATCCCTCAACGTCATAATGCGCATAATGTCACTGCGGCACCAGTGATAATATCAATAAAAATAAACACAATACTTATAACAGTTCTGATGTGATAATAGCACAATAACAACAAGTTAGCCATAGTTTGAAGTGCAGTATTTCAGTCTCCGTCATATCCCATTTTCTTCATCTCTGTATTTCGCCAGTAATGCTTTTTTGTATTTAAATTTGAACACATGGATATTTGGACATTGTTTGATTTCATTTTGCAAATTATTCCAAAGTCTGACTCCACACACAGACACACACATACTTCTCCTGGTGGTTCTCACCTTTGGGATTTTGAATACACCACAGCCCCTCAAGTTATAATTTCCCTCTTTCCGAGTGAATAATCTTTGTATGTTTTCTGGCACTATGTTTTTGTTGACCTTAAATAACAGTTGTGAAGTGAAAAATTGTATCAAATCATCCAATTTCAATAAATTGGACTGCATGAATAAAATATTGGTATGATCCCGATATCCTACCCTGTGTATGGTTCTTATTGCACGTTTTTGAAGGATAAAAAGGGGCTGTAGTGAACTTTTGTAAATATTGCCCCAGACTTCTGCACCATATGTTAAATATGGCAGAACGAGAGAACAATATAATAAATACAATGCATTATAATGTAAAAGAACTTTGGTTTTATTAATTATTGAAATGCTTTTAGATACCTTTGTTTGTATGTGTCTGATGTGTGTTTTCCAACTTAATTTATTGTCTATTATGACCCCTAAAAACTTAATTTCTGATACAATGTCTATTGTGACACCATCCATTTTTACTTCTAAATCTTGATTTGCCTTACGATTACCAAATAATATTACTTTGGTTTTATTTAAATTTAAAGATAATTTATTTATATCCATCCATATTTTTAGGTTAATTAGTTCACGATTAATACAGGTTACCAAATCCATATAGTTATCATTTGAATAGAAAATGTTAGTGTCGTCTGCAAATACTACTATTTTCAATAGTTTTGAAACATTAAAAATATCGTTAATATATAAATTAAATAGCTTTGGTCCCAGGATAGAACCCTGTGGTACTCCACAACAGATGTCCAAATATTCAGATGAAAACTCTCCCATTTTTACATATATTGTTGCTGATCTGTTTGCTCTAAAACCATATTGACTTTCATTAATCAATTTATGTTTATCTACAAATTGTTCTAGTCTATTATTGTAAAGTCTCTCTAATATTTTAGAGAACTGAGGAAGCAGAGATACCGGTCTATAGTTTGTAAAAATGTGCTTGTTCCCATTTTTGTATATTGGTATAACTTTTGCTATTTTCATTTGATTTGGAAATGTGCCTGTTAGAAATGATGGATTACAGATGTAGGTCAATGGTTTCACAATGCTGTTTATAATTTGATTAATTAGTACCATATCGATGTCAAAACAATCCATAGACGTTTTGTTTTTACAGTTGTTTACCACGTCTAAGATTTCTGATTCCGTAACCCCAGATAAAAACATGGTCTTGGAGTTCATTTTTATTAGTGACTCAAATTGTTTACCACTGCACTCTGGGATATTTGCAGCGAGCTCTGGTCCAACATTTACAAAATAATTAATTAATTAATTAGTTTATGGTAATTTAAAAAGATACTTTACTTAGAAAAAAAAACAAAGTTCCTTACAAAAAAATCCTTTTTCTTGCAGTGTATGCCTTATCACCATACTGTTTTATCAATTTCTCATCTAGAAAAAGGCCTGTTTCCTACCACGAACAAAACGGTAAGGGAGTCCAAGTACGAGGCACTGGCCGCAGGTCTCCCGGAAAGTTGACTTCCCAGTCATCATTGGATGAGAGGGTAAGCCCTGGGGACCGACGAGAAAGACATCCCAGAGACGTTCACAGACTAGAAAAGATCCATTCTCAGGACTACGACGACGGGGAGGACCACTTGGGTCATTTAGAAAGAAATCGTAGACGTCCAGAAGATGACGAGCAGAGGGAACGGCAGCGACGAGAAGAGGAGTTCCAGAACCGCTATCGTAGTGACCCGAACCTTGCTCGATACCCCGTGAAGCCACAGAAGGAGGAACAGGAGATGCGTATGCACGCCAAGGTGTCCAAGGTCCGCCATGAACGAAGACACAGCGATCTCGCAATCAATGAAGTCGGACTAGGACCGGGTGAAGGCTGTGAAACGCAGGTGTCCGGAAACCACCTGAGCAAGAGAGGAACCCGCAAAGCACAGTCACAAAACTACCCGCCGTACTCTGTGGAAAGGACCGTGGGGGAACCAGGTGGGGATAAGAAAAGCACCTTTGAGGCGGGTGTAACCAACACGGGTAGGGATAAAAGTGGGGACAACCTGTTGAGGAAGGAATCCCAGAGTTTGGAACAGTCGGAACCTTTGCAACCGCCCCCTTCTCGGTTGGTCAAGAGTAAACGCGGAATAAACAAGAGGCAGATGTCCATCAGCAGCTCAGAGGAGGAGGGCGGCTCCACACCCGAGTACACCAGCTGTGAGGACGTGGACATGGAAAGCGTCAGCGAGAAAGGTCAGTCTTACCGCACTCACGCTATCTGAAAATATCGGAATTCGTTGCCTTTTTTTTGCCTTTTTTGCCGTGTTCCCACAAGCTCGAAGTATTATTGACAGTACTAATGACGATCAATTTCCAGTCTTGTTTTAGAAACCAAAACTCTGTTTTGTTGAAGCGGCTTTTACCAAGCTCACACGCTCAACCATAATCTTGCAATCTCTCCTCTCTCTCCCTCTCTCTCACATTCTCTCTCTCAATCACTCTCTCACGCATGTAAAAATGTCTGATTTATTGAATTCTCATAGTCTATGAATTCTCATAGAGGTTATGCCAGTGTCCAATGCTGTGTGCCAACAAAGTATTAAAGCCAAACTAAAATATTTCAATTAGGTTCAAGTTTTATTTATTACGCTCACTTTATACACCCGAACAAGAACATGTTATTTCACCACGTTTTAGATTTCATTCTGGAGCAATGTTCCCTGTAATTTTCCACGGGTCTGAGCGTTCACGCAAAGTCGGTGAGCAACGCTTGAAACAACAGTGAGCAACCATAATCCCAAGTGTGGCAAGACAATTAATTATAAAACATGTCCAAAACTTGACATCAAGTTGCATTTTGCTGAGTTTCCGGCAATGCAAAATTATTTTTTTCTTTTGAATGAATTGACTCATGTACTATTGCAAAGGTTGTACGGCCGACAAACGTTGTTTGTTCTTCAATTCTTCACAAGATATCCATTTCTTTTTATTTCCTGATATATTTTGTCGCATAATATTAACATTTTGGGGGGCTTATTTAGTCGGTTGCAAGATACAGAACTGTACTTAATCACATTTTTAGTGGAAGTACAATGTTGGCAACAAGATTCACTTGATATCATTGGAAATTATTTGAATGCAACACAAACTTTTTTTATTTTTTCTGTGTTTTTTTCTACTTTTTTTTTTAATTCCTTTAAAAAAAAAACCTCATTGTGTTTATTTTTTCCGAGCTGAAACTTTTTCTTTTTGTTCTCTGTTTACTTTTTTCCTACATTTCTTTCTTTTCTTTTTTTCTAGCTTTTTTCTAAATTTTCCTTCTTTTTTTCTCTTCCTTTTGTTTCTTTTTTTCTCAGCTTTTCACTACTTTTTCATTTTGGTATTTTTTTCTTTTTTGTTATATTCCCCCCTTCCTTTAAATCATGCTGTGCATAATTTGGCCATGTTGGGATTAAAGAAGCAAAAACAACCTGAAAAGCCGTTTAGGACCCGAAAGAGCCGGTTCCTTTTAGTGAGCCGAGCCGAAGAAGCCGGTTCTTGACCAACTCTAATAATAATAATAATAATAATAATAATTTCCTTTGTATTGTCATTCTTTGTAACAATGTACACAGAACGAAATGTCGATACACCTGACCCGTTGTAGCGAGCCGATGTAGCCGCAGCCAACAGAGGGCGCCGCCATTTTACCAATGTTATAAGTCTTAGGTATGACTCGGCCGAGACGCGAACCAGCGAACTCCCAGTCTCAAAGCGGGCGCCCTACCATCTAGGCTACTGAGCTGGTACTAACTTTACTCAACTTCGTTCTACTCTGACTCGACTTCAAAATACCGCATTTAGGACACAACGTCAGGTGTATTTTTACCTTCATGCACTGTAACTTTGACTTAAGTCGCTTCTTAAATAGTAATTTTGAGCCCTCATTTTTGTGCGCCGGCTAGATTTTCTTGTGCGCAGAGAATGTGCGAGCAGTGCGCAATTGCGCGCGCGCAGCTTAGAGGGAACACTGTTCTGCAGTATAATAAGAGATACCCAGTAATTAGTTTTGATTGCACTGCACAGTACATCTAGTTGTCAAGTAATAAACTCTGTCTTTTTAAAATGAGAAAACTGATCAGTTATTTGCTATAAGATGTTTCTTTTTTACTAAAAACACGAGAACTTGGGGAAGTTTTTTTTTATTTGCAGTGTATTATTCTTGAAGGGACAGTGTACATTATTTGGTACTTCCTAGTGATAAAAACACCTTAATTCGTAAAAAACAATGGTAAATGGTCTGCATTTATATAGCGCTTTTCAAGTCAATGAAGACCTCCCAAAGCGCTTTACAATGTGCTTACCCATTCACACACACACTCACACACCGATAGCGGCCATGCAGCAACAACCAAAATTTCAAATATATGCATTTTCATAAAAACACTTTTCAAGAAATGTGCATGTATTTGACGTAACATCAGGCTCACCCTGAGGAAGCTGACATTACAGTCGGCCATCTTGCTTCTAAGGGTACCCAAAAAAACCAAAAACCTCAGGAAATATCAAACAAAAAAATAAATGGAAAGATGGTGTAGTAAGAAAACGTGGGAAGATTTTTTTTTTTATTTGCAGTGTATTATCCTTAAAGGGACAGTGTACATTATTTGGTACTTCCTTGTAAAAAAAAAACCCTTCATTCGTTAAAAACAACAACCATGATTTAAAATGTAAGCAAAAATACATGCATTTTCATAAAGAACACTTTTCAAGAAATGTGCATGTATTTGACGTAACATCAGGCTCACCTTGAGGAAGCTGACATTACAGTCGGCCATTTTGCTTCGAAGGGTACCCGAAAAACCAAAAACCTCGGGAAATGTCAGGCAAAAAAATTAATAGAAAGAAGGTGTAGTTTGGTCACTTTGAGTCTCCAGAGTTCTTCCTTGTGCAAGACAGTCAAATAATACACACGGTCCCTTTAAAGCTAGCAAAGTTATCTTCCGATTTATATAAGACAAATTGACTTGATTTCTTATTCTTATTCTTATAACTAGAACTAAACAAGATTATGGTATGAATAAAAATAATACTTCAAATCTGCATAATTTTATGATCTGTGTTTTAGTTTCTGGATCCCCTTATACAATTTTTGATGGTCATAAAAAGTTATGTGAAAACTGTATTACAATAAAAAAAATCCTGAATGTTTCTTTGTGTTGTAGTGTGAAAACGTAGATAGGTAAATAATCGCACGCTTCTGCTCCTTCTCGGACAGAGCTCCTTTATTTGGCGAGACCCTGTGATTTAGGCCAGCAGGTTTATGGAATTAGGTCAGTGTTTCTATTGCTTTGTAATGCTTGACAAACCGCCAGAAGCAGAAATTAAAGTCAAGGCACTATAATATGATGTCAAATCTTGCTACTGTTTGATTAAAAGGAATATTTAGCAGCTCACACCTATGCAAGCCATATTTAACTGTGCTCGGCAGCAAGTCAAGTAAAGTCGTGTTTATTTGTATAGCCCCTAATCACAAAGAGTCTCAAAGGGCTGCACAGACCACAGATTATTGCAAACCACAGACTAATTATTACACCATCCCCTGATCTAAAACCTACATGAGGGCAAGGAAAAACTCGAAAACCTCAACAGGAGGAAAATGAAGAAACCATGATAAGGGACCGCAAATGGAGGACCAGGCTGCAATGGATGTTGCAATAACAAATAATACACAGATACTGTCAACATAAAATATAGGTCATTGATATGCTATAGAATAGAAGTGTGTTTTAAGCCTAGATTTAAACAGTTCCACTGAGGTTGCAGATCGAATGTCAGGGGGAAAGAGCATTCCACAGCACTGGGGCCCGAATGGAGAACGCTCTCGAACCAGCGGATCTCTTCTTGGCTCTTGGGATCACTAGTAGACCAGCATTTTCAGAGCGAAGTCTCCGAACCGGAACATAGGGCGTAATTAAATCTGAAAGATTTGGGGGAGCAAGTCCATGCATGATTTTGTATACTACCAACAGAACCTTAAAATCACATCTTAAGCTAACAATGCAGGTTAGCATTTAGGAGATCAGTTCATTGGACGCAATAAAGCAAAGTCTGATCCAAGACAATACACTCACTAGTGACAGTGGTTAAAAATGTGTTATAACCTTGAGATATGTATTGGTACAATAAACGTCATGACTTGTACAATAATAATAAACACTCATTTGAGTGTATCATGTTCTTTAAATTCCAGTTCTTTATAGCTAGCCACTCCTTGCACATCTGTTTCTCTGCACTATTGTACTTACAGCGTTATTGTTAGTGTTATTGTTACTGTTTACCTGACTTGTTTACCTGACTGCCGATTTGGCACATCTGGTTAGCTGCTCCTCTTGCACTATTTGCGCTACTGTAAAATACTATACATAGCCATAATTATTTAGTATATTATTAGTACTCAATACTCCAACTCAATACAACATTTTATTTATATCTGTACATTCAAGGAAACTGTGCGGGTCAGATGTATCGACATTTCGTTCTGTATACACGTGTACTAGAATGACAATAAAGTAGATCTGAATCTGAATCTGAATGTACAGGTCGGACGATATTCTAGAATATACACTGTGCATCGGGGTATCAAACTCAATTTACTTTAGGGCCGCCAGAGCTCGGGTCTTGGGGAAGTTGGGGCTAAATCCTACCCTAAACGTGGCACTGTTTTCAAATATAAATATAGAATGATTTTATACATTCTTGATATGGACAAATGAGCAAATATTTTTATCTTTTTGCCCTGTGCAGGCGACTGGGACTGTCATCCACTCGATCCTACAGTGTGGCACGTAAGTCTCAACGTGATTCGAAGATTAACCGGGAATTCTACTAGATTAATATGTTGATTCAGTTTGGCATATTTCAAGGATAGGGTTAATGAGTGAATGCAATTTGTCGAGAGCAAAACACAACATTTTCCTCGTGTGGCCATAAGAAAACTATTCCATACTTGCTAGTTTGCTGATAAAAGCCATGTGACTTACTCAAGCTAACAACGCTTTTTCCGACTTCCAAACACTCATGAACCACAAGTACAGGTTTTTCTGCTCGACCGAAGTTTTCAATTCATCAAGAACGTCATATATTGCAATGTAGAGTAAGCGTGTGTTAGAGGGAAACATGTAATCTGTCACAAGCTGTAATGGATAGTGGTGACTGAGATTACAGAATGAAAATCCTACCTCTGAACGGTGATTTGAGTGGAAAGATTGCGGTGGTGAATACATGATGAAATAACATCATCACATGCTATCTTCTTTAATGTCGTACTTTTTCTACTGTGCCAGTGAAACAAATCTTGTGACATTACTGTATCTGCTACCTCCAGCATCCTGTAACGTGGCAGCCATCAAAAGAAGGGGATCATCTGATTGGACGCATCACCTTGAGCAAGAGATCGTCCATGCCGCGAGAATCTGGCTCACTACTGGGCTTAAAGGTATGCACAGTGACCGCTGATGAATTGATGGACAGGGTTCGTATAGGTAATTGAAATCCCTAACGATGCTTGAATTTCATGTTGTGTTATCAAGGACTGAATCGTGCTTGCATTTTGGGTGAATTGCTTGTAAATACTTAAAATTGTTTCCATGATTCTCAACAAGTCTGCTTAAAAATGATGCCGACACTGCACTCAGGTGGCTTTGCTTTACCGTTCTTTTTCTTCTTCCCTCATGATTAACAGCAGCTGGCATTAGTTTGTATGGCATTGTCTTGAAGCGTTATTGCCTCCTGTAAGTCCTGTTCAAGAGGACAAGTGCATGTTAAACATTATCAAAGCACTATGAATCTGGACTAGTGCAAGGGTTATATATCAATTATGGTCATTCATTATTGGCCTTGAAAAATATTGTGGTACTGTTTCCCAGTGGTAAATTGTAATAAATGAATAATAATAAAAATATGATCTACTTATTAGCTTCATTTTTACCCAAAACCTATATGGGAAGAGATCTGTCTCAGATATATTTACACACGTACTCTTCAGGTCCACAAATAAAATATAATATATATATTATAAGATCTGAAAATCTTATGTCTTGATGAATGGATGGATGGACTGCTTGATGGATTATTGATCTTTGCATTTCCACACAAATACAATTGATGACATAAAAAATGTGATTAAAAATAGTTCATGGTTTTTGCATAAACTTTAGATATATTTCACCGGGGTATTCCAATTATTTTCTGAGATAACGCATTTTGAAGACAGCATGTCTTGTCTTTTCATCCTAAACTGTGACATCATCGGAGGAACACCAGCACTTGAGCAAGCCAGACTCAATATTGTTTTACGCGTTAATTAGTCCAAGAGATTACGATTCTTTTCAGCAAATTCTTAGTAGTTTTTGTAGAGAATGCTGAGACTTTGTGTCACAGGTAGATAAAGTAATTGCACAGAAAAGGGTGACTAGACAAAAAAGTGTAACAGGCAGAAAAAAAACATGGAAAGCCACCAACATGGGGCTAACTAGGACCTATCAACAAAAGGCAGGCACAGTCATGGGGAAAAAAACGAAAGTTTTGCTGACCAAAAAAACCCCACAGTGAGCAGCCAGGCTAACCAGTAATCAACAACGAAAAGCGGCAACGGCTATGGCGATATACAAGAAGCCGGCCGGGTAAAAAACAAATGACACGGCGAAATCGGCGCTGACGCCAGGCTAGCTGATCAAAAACACATGGTGGGCAGCCATGATAACGAAACCAACAACAAAAAGCGGCATTAAATGCGATGCCGGCCGGTAGTAAACCAAGGGACACGACAAAACCTAGCCAGGCTAACCGGTCGCAAACCACACGATGGGCCAACGAGTGCCAATCAGGACAGGGTTATTAATAAGGCATCGAATTCATTATTTAAATAAGAGGCCTTGATAGGCATTAAAATGTCTTGAAACTAATTTTACAAAGTCTTAAAAATTCGAACACATAAGATTTATATTTGTTTGAACTAAAAGGTTGAAGTAACATCTTGATTGTATTTTTTTAATAATTCACCGATTTACTTTCGTGGCAACATAGCGTGACCCCAATATTGGAACTATCAAAACGGTGAAGTGGTTTCAGTCGGGTCTTTCAGAGCAGATACTTGTGTCAGGTCTATCCACTATATACACATAGCAACTTGGGACAGACACTTTTACTTTGGACCATGGGAAAATGCCAGGTAATGCGTACGAGGCACGATGTATTGTGCGCAAGAGATTTTTGTGTTTTTTTTGTTGTGTTTGCTTCAATTGTGTTTTTTTGTTTACTTGGTCTTTCATTTGATTTCAAAAGGCATTAAAAAGTCTTTAAAAGTCTTGAATTCAACTTGCCTTAAGTTAGAGGAACCCTGCGGGAGGAAGCATAACAGGAAACCCATCGGCAGCCCTGACGCTGATAAAACTATACCAACAGCGACAGATGCGACAAAAAAACACAAACGAATAGCCACTATTACCTAGCTCCAAGCAAAAATGAGCCGTATGCAATAGCTGTTCACTACAATCTTTGTCTGTTTCGGAGGTCGCCTTACATGTTGTGTTAATGGGATTCGCCATTTTGAAAGCTCTACAAGAAACAAGCCAGATGGATCAACTTTGTGACCAAATTTCTCAAGTCCCCCACCGTGTGGGATATTTTGCATATGTGCATACTCGTGGGGAGGAACATTACACAATCTGTACTTAATAGAAAAAAAATTTTGTTTGGGAATCTATTAAAGCCCCTTAGTTCGATTTTTCATTGATAGCTTTTAATGGGACAGTCCAGTACTGTAGTTATGCGTTTGGTCACAGTCCTGTGTTTTTGTAGGTTGTAGGTGGAAAGATGACAGAGACTGGAAGACTTGGGGCCTTTATCACTAAAGTTAAAAAGGGAAGTCTGGCAGATGTCATAGGACATCTAAGACCGGGTGAGTATATTTTATCCCCTTATTCATATTTTTACGATTTACACGTTAAAAAGTAAAATTAATTAAAAAAACATATCGGCAATGTATTTCATTAAATGGACACTGAAGTAATATTTGACCACTAGATGTTGCTGTTTTGTGTAGTGCTACCAAAACCTCCCGCGAAAAATAAGGAATTACTGTATGTTCGATTATCTCTGTTGATACTTTTACATTTTTACTTGCTGCTCCAAATAGCACTAGGGCCTTTAAGTATATCTTACCACTGATTGAGGTTAAGATTTTTTCTGTTATCTCGTTATAATAATTTTATGCTCATAATTAAATACAATTATGTTGAACTGTAACGAGTGATAATGAGAATGTATATTTATGTTTGCATTCCGTTGATTAATTTCGATAAAAGCCTCCAATTTCTACATTTTTAAAAAGACATGCAAAAGGTGCCCAGTTCGAGACCAGTTGGAAACATTTGCTGGCCTGGAGAGGGATGGGCGCCACCAGGCTGTACTTGCCTTAGACACTCCGCAGGAAATGATAGCTCTAAGACTCTGATGGTTAAGGGATACATAGCCCCCCACCCAACTACTCTATAATATTTGAACACTAAATCCTCCTGGATTGTTTTGTGCAACTGATAATTTTTCTCCTTATTGTCTTGCCCAGCCTGTCACTAGGGTTTGGCGTTATCGCCAACTCCCTCTATGCTACGTAAAATCAATGCATTTTTTTCGAAAGTGAATATATTTTTGACCATAATTCACATCAATATATATACATTTTTATGAAATTGTTGTTTTTAACACTTGGAAATTCTAAATATCACACTCTGTCCCTTTAAACCAAGGTAAAATAACACTTTAATTTATTTTTCAGGAATATTTTTGAAATCAAAGCAACATATATGCATATATCAGATTAAGAATATGTATTGTCCTTGTCAAAAACACCAGCGAAATTTTGTTCGGAGCATCCATTCATCCAACAATTCTGAGAAAATACAAAATACTCAGACTAAATATCCAGAATAAACATCCATAAATAACCCAAAACCCATAAATCACCTAATGTAAACATAACATTGCAAAACTGGTACCATAAAAATGAACAGCAGCATAAGTATATCAACGTTAAAGTGCAATTGTGCCAGATAGTCATTATTGTTCACTAGAGAAGAAGAATGTGTTTGTGTAATTATGATACAATGCAACAGTTCACTAATTGTTAGTCGGTGAATGTGATTGTTGTCATGAGTATGGGATGGAGAAAGAGGGAGGAACAGAGTTTAATTATAATGCAACAGTTAAATTAATTCATTACTGTGGTAGTGTGTTTTTCTTGAGGCGACACACTAGGTTGTATGCAACCTATTTTCATTCAATTATGAAAAAATAAACCTGTATCTAAATGCCAGGAATAAAAAAAGAAAACATAGAACGCATTTTGCCTTAAACGGTGTGAATATTGAAGCTAAGGCTCAAGAAACAGCTGTTTCATATAAACAAAAGCAAAACTAAAACATGTATTATTCATTTCCCTCTTTCTGCCATCTTTGTTACAGGTGATGAAGTATTGCAATGGAATGGAAAATCCTTGCCGGGGGCAACCAAGAAAGAAGTGTACAACATAATCCTTGAATCTAAAGCTGAACCTCAAGTGGAACTAGTTGTTTCAAGACCCATTGGGTAAGATTGACTATGAAAGTCACTACTGTTGTCGCTAAAAAAGAAAGAAATTCTTACAGATTTCACATTTTTTTTTCTAAAAGTTCGATTCATCGAACTGTGTCTAAAAACATCTTGAGAAAAGTCTATAAACCAGTAAATCAGTAAGTAGCGTTGAATTAGTAGACCTTGTCCCCCAGCAACTTACCCTAGAACCTTTTAAATAAAACAACTTTTCCTTACCAATCCCTCCTACTTTTTCCTATCATGTTCAACAGTAATGCATCCCCATCTCATCTCATCTCATTAGCTGCACCGCTTATCCTCAGTAGGGTCGCGGGGGTGCTGGAGCCCATCCCAGCAATCATCGGGCAGTGGGCAGGGGACACCTTGAACTGGTTGCCAGCCAATCGCAGGGCACACAGGGACAGACAACTCGCTCGCTCATTCACACCTAAGGACAATGTGGACCGGCCAATCCACCTGAAATGCATGTCTTTGGAATGTGGGAGGAAACCGGAGTGCCCGGAGGAAACCCACGCAAGCACGGGGAGAACATACAAACTCCGCACAGAGTAATGCATCCATTCATACATAAATAAATACATACACATACATACATCCACTCAAACATTTACATGCATATTATCAGTGTCTGAAACTCATTACAAAAAGTAACAGGACTCCAGGCAGACAACTCTGAAAAGTTGCCTGCCCAGCCATAAAGTTTCCTGCCCCATTTTTCACAACTTGAAACACAATAAGACGACTCATCACAAAAAAAACCATTGTTGCAAAGTATTAAGGAATGATAATCAGAATATGTAACAGAACAACACTTTAAAATTAAGTTTATTATGAATCCACTTATAACATTCATTGCATGTATATGACATCGCTGTTTTCCATCTGTCATCAGTATGTACCTGTATTTACTCATCTTCATTCATGCAATGTTAGCCTTGTATCGTCTGCTACAAGCCACGTGAACTCCTCTTTCCATGATGTTTTTAATGTACGTTTACGTTTTGTAGCGTCATCAATTTTGTTAGCTTCTTTTGAATCTTTCTTTTTTGAGGTTTTGGCTTGATTCCTAACCACTTTACCATTTTTCTTGTGTTCTCTGTGCGTCTACTTTGGAAAATGATATGCAAATGCACGACCCTTATAAGGCTCAGGAAAGTACGGAAGCTCGAAGTTATTCGATGCAGGCTTCTGATTGGCTGCAGTGTATGCAAATTGCCAAACGAACCGAAATTTCCAAACCGAACGAACATTTCGAGATCGGAATAAAGCAAACGTTTGTAACAAGCTACCATTCCATCCTGTCTAAAAAATAAAAAATAAGACGTTTTGTAGTTGTATGCCCGACGTAAAACATGCACGCCCCGGGCGTCCGGGCAGACGGTATTTCAGACACTGATATTATAAGTATGTAAACATATAAATTGTGCGCATTTTTTATACATAGCGGTTTTCCATCTGTAGCTGTTGCCTGAAAATAAAATCATGCTCTCTCTTTGAAAATGTTGGTTTGATTTTTACAGGGACATCCCCAGAATTCCAGAATCATCACACCCCCCTCTCGAATCCAGTATGTATCTATTTTTAGTCATTCTTTGTTTATTTAAAAATGTTAAATGTTAAAGCCTGTGTGTATTAGGGTGGTCCTTATTTTTCGACTTTTAAAATGTCATGCTCTGACCCCTTGAATATGTTCCAATATATACAAAACGTAATTAGGCAAAGTTTCATCAAAATCAAAGGATATTTAGAGGTCGCTCAAGGCCTCTGAAATTTTGGTATGAAAAATAAGGATTTTTCGCACATTATATCAGACCTAGTGTACAAAGTTACTTGTAACTTTTCTTGTGTTACAATTATAAGCAATGGACTGAAATTGGATGTTCTAAAACGCCGTACACATAGGGTTAAGATTTCCGTTTTTTCTCGAAAATTGCCAAAATTTTACCATTTTGGGAAATTTCAAAGTCGTTGAGCTACCTCTAAATATTATCCAAATTGTTCAAAATTGCACACAGTGTGTTTTTATCGATATAAGAACATATGCGGGGGGTCAGAGCGCAATATTTCAAAAAAAAAAATTTCGACCCCCATTAAGGACCACCCTAGTGTGTATGTTGAATCTACCTCAACATGTTTGCGACTCTGTTTTTCTTTACAACGTTGGGTTTTGTACTGTCTGTCTTTTAGCAGGTTCTAGTTCCTTTGAATCACAGAAAATGGAGCGTCCTTCTATATCAGTGATGTCCCCAACGAGCCCGGGAACCCTCAGAGAGCTTCCTCTGGTGCTGCCTGGACAGCTGTCGGTAAGGGACTAACCCAGTAACACGGATCAACTACTGGTATATCATCTGAATGGTTAAATGCCTCCGAATACAATTGCAGGTGAAGCTGTGGTATGACAAAGTTGGCCATCAGCTTATTGTCAACGTCCTTCAAGCCATAGACCTGCCTTCCCGACCAGATGGACGACCTCGAAATCCGTATGTGAAGATGTATTTCCTTCCTGATAGAAGGTAGGTTGGCACAATAGCTCTTTTGAAATGAATTCTGGCTGTGATTGATTTATTGATTGATTCTTTGGACAGACCGATGGATAACAGGAACAAAATATCTCAGTTTTTTCCATCCTTCATCAATATCCAGCTATCAGACAGCTTTCTCCTATCCTGCTTTAGTTACTTGGTCATTGGCCTTATTGGCTTGAGGCGCCTTTGCTCTTAGCACAACAATATGAAAATATGGGTAAAGCTCATACACTTTATTTGTATCGTACAGTCTTCAATGGATAGGTAAATTAATTTGTTTAAATGTACTCTTGAACCATTTTCTTTGCAAAGATACCAATAAAACAACAGAAAAAATATTCACTATTACCCAGAAAGGGGTCAGTAATGAGTTACATCTACTCTGTTACAGTAGGTTTTTGGAAATTTTGTACTTCTAGGAGTATTTTGAAAACACTATAATTTTTTACTTTTACTTGAGTAGATTAATGAAGAAGAAATTGTACTGTTACTCCACTACATTAGCCTACATTGAACCCGTTACTTGAATCCCCTTACATTATGGATTTATTTTGTTTCGTTTAGATTTGACTAGTGACCCGACCAACCGCTAGGGCACTTGTGAGCAGGGTTAGGAACGTTTTTTTTTACTGTATTGCCAGACAGTCACTCGTCATGTACATTTTTATTTCACATCTACTTATCTGGAAATTTTTGTATTTATTTATTTTTGATGGCGCCATTTTACTGAGTTTTTTGTTAATTTAGGGAACTTATTTTTAAGCATGCATTCCTTTATTTTTTGATTGAATCACTTTATTTATTTATCCATCAAGTTATTCATTCATTTAAATATATAGATAATTTGAAGATTGGTATAAAATACACAAATATATGAAACAAATAGCCTTTTATACATCACAAAAGCAAAAGAATGTAGCGTCATCGTCAAGGTTTGTATTTCAACAAACGTATGAAAACAACAAGTGATACTCAAAATTTGGGAACAAAATCTTGTTTCCCAAGTTATTCAGGATATTTGTTTCACTCAAGGCTAACACATCAACCTTCCTTTCAGTCATCATTCTTCCAATCTCCTCTTTCTTCCACTTAGTCGCTTTACTTCCACATCCTCTCACATTTTGTGACCCTATAACTAGGGTTTGCGAGACCTTTCGGACTCCCGCCCCCTTTTCTTTGCCTTGCCATCTCTTAGAGAGAAGAAATAGAGTGGAAGCTAGAACTCTTGTTGGTGATAGGAATGAGTGGAGAGGTGTTGTTAAAGGATAGTGGGTTGTTTGGACGTGTTCTAAGTGATGGGCAGGGCACCCGTATGATGCGGCAGGGGTAAACCAGTGAAAAGTGTCGAGCTGTTGAACAGAAAAGTGTGTTGTGTCACCCTGACCCGAGTGACATGGCCGCTTTCTTGTGTCCCGTTTCATCTGGAGGGACGAAAGCATGACCAACTTAGGTGCCGAGGTGCCTAACTTGTTTGGGCATTTGGGTTGGCCATGGTCCAAAAATGTGTGTGTGTTTTTTTGCTACTTTTTGCCCTTTTTTTTGTGTATGTGTTTGTCTTCAAGGGATATGACCAGGGTAGATAGACAGATATTTAGGATATAGTATCAGTATTGTAACATGCTATATATATGTATATATATATATATATATATATATATATATATGTATATATATATATATAATTATAATCCACAGAGGGGTTCACCCATATAATCTGTCTGAGTACACAGACTTTCAATAACACAGACTTGTTACTTAACACCAGCTCGGTGGCCTTGGGGATAGGGCGCCCGCCCCGAGACTGGGAGGTTGCTGGTTCAAGCCTCGGCCGAGTCATGCCTAAGACTGACAACATTGGTACTCATTGCCTCCCTGCTTTAAGGGGTTGGAATTGGGGGGTTTGGTCACCTAATGACTCCCAACACATCAGTTGGGTTGAGCGAGGGGGCTGGGAATCCCCTCCTCTGTATCAATTTCCCAGAAAGAGTCAGAAATGACTCTCGCCACCTCCCACTAGGGGGATATGGCTCCGGTATCTGTGTAGTTTTTTCCCCAAGTACTAATTTACTTTAACTCGAGTAATTATTTAGATGACAGCTTTTGACTTAGAAACCTACTTTAGAAACCTTTTACCTGAGTAAAACTATTGGGAACGCTACCCACCTCTGCTATTACCAAACTGTTCACGCCTCTTTAAAAAATAAACACTTCTTTTCCAGTGACAAGAGTAAACGTCGGACTAAAACCGTGAAAAAGAGCGCCGAGCCAAAATGGAATCAGACCTTCATCTATTCACATGTTCACCGGCGAGACTTTCGTGAGCGCATGTTAGAGATCACGGTCTGGGACCAACCTAGGGTCCAGGAGGAGGAAAGTGAATTTATGGGCGAGGTAGGTCCGAGGCCAAACTCTTAAAATGATTTCAACTGGTTTACCGCCGTCTTAACTTCTGAATGGTCTGGTCTCAGATCCTGATAGAGTTGGAGACTGCCTTGCTGGATGACATTCCTCACTGGTATAAACTTCAGACACACGACCTGTCCTCCATACCCTTGCCTCAGCCGTCTCCATACCTCCAACGCAGACATGTTCAAGGAGACAGCCTCAGCAAAAAACTACAAAGTATGTTTTTTTTAATTCGTATTCCAACAGCTTGAGAACTAAAAGTATGCTTGGGTGTGGGGTCTTGGCTTTTCTTCCATGAAAATGATATATTGTCCCTTGGACCCTCACAATCTACTTGTCTTTTGTATGTGTGTGCGTGAGTGCAGGGTCTCATCGCATCATTGATACAGAGTTTGATGAGAGTTTGATGATTATGACTAAAGGTGGGTAGGGGAGACGATTACTACTCTGTTGCCTTGTCGCAGCTTTTGGCCAACCAGCACTGGGGTGAGAGAAGAGATTATTGCCCATTAAACCTCTGATAATATAACAAAGCTTCACACAAGCCAGTGTTTCCTGAATAAACTGGTGGTTTGTTATTTCGGCTGCTGTTTGTTAGTGTATTGTACTGTATCCCTGGGGCGATTTTAAAAGTTCTCCTCCTCTGCTGGCTGTAGAAACACTTCTTGTGCATGTGGAACTGTAGATTTTAGCTCACTACATTGTCAATATTTATTTGCATGCCTCAAATCTAATAGAAACAAAAAGAAATACATACACAGTGAAGAAAATAAGTATTTGAACAGTGTGTTATTTCGCTATTCCTCCCACTTAGAAATCATGGAGGGGTCTGAAATTGTAATCGTAGGTGCACGTCTTTTGTGAGAGAGATAAACTAAAAAGAAAAATCCAGAAATAGAAATGCATGATTTTTGGATGATTTATCTGTGAAATACAGCTGCAAATAAGTATTTGAACACCTGAGAAAATGAATGCTGATATTTGTTTGCTATTCCAGAGGTCAAACGTTTCCTATAATTTTTCACCAGGTTTGCACACACTGTAGTAGGGATCTTGGCCCACTCCTTCTCAAAGATCCTTTCTAGATCAGGCAGGTTTCTGGGCTGTCGCTGGGAAACACTGAGTTTGAGCTCCCTCCAAAGATTTTCGATTGTGTTCACGTCTGGAGACTGGCTGGGCCACGCTAGAACCAGGATATGCTTCTTACGGAGCCACTCCTTGGTTTTCCTGGCTGTGTGCTTCGCCTTGCATTGTGATTTCTGTATTTTTCTTTTTAGTTTATCTCTCTCACAGTGGACATGCACTTTCAGACCTCTCCATGATTTCTAAGTGGGAGAAATAGCAAAATGGCAGGGTGTTCAAATACTTATTTTCTTCAATAAATATATATATGTATATATATATATATATATATATATATATATATATATATATATATATATATATATATATATAGTCAAATTAGTAACGCTTGTGAATGCTTTAAGACTTCTTCTGCTTCAGGTACAGCAGTATTGTTTTTTGACAATTTAATCAAAGTTTTACTTTTCTTTTTAAGGACCAACCTGTTGAGTAAAGAATTAGCTCTCTCAATCAAAAACGCAATTGTTACACGAACCTTTGAGTGACTTTTGTTATTCGTTCCATTTCTAAATGCTGTTGCCGGACAATAATACCTGCAGCTTAAATGGTATTGCCTACTGAATAGTTTTGTGTCTGCAACAATCAAATTGCTCACAATTCTGAAAGCCTATTGGAAATGTTGGTTATTGGATTAGAATTGATTTATGTTTTACTCGTTTACTTTTTTTTTTACTTAAAGAAGTCATAAGGACAGAGGACAAGCCACGTCTTGTTTTAAGAATTAACATTCTTTTACGTTTCTACACAACACACTTTTTTTTAACATAAATTGTTGCTTTTCACAACCCTTTATTTGTCTCTAAATAAACTCGAGATTTCATACCATTGATTATTATTGATAGAAAGTCAAGTCTTATTTATTTGTATAGAAGTAAGAAATTTAGTGACGTCAGAACTTTAATGGGAATATCAATTCAAGTGATCAGTAAGAAATGCAACTGTGTTGAATCATCAGCGTCAACATGTTTGGAATTATTCCTGTCCATAATACTTACTTTAAAAAATACTAATGCCATGACTAGAGCACTTTTGTACTGCTAGCTTGCACCGTTAGCTCCGCTGCTATCTCTTGCTGCTATCTCTTGCCGCTAGCCTGAGCTGCCAGCTTGCGCTAATAATACATCGCAACAGGCCCTGTACACTACCATGTCAATATTAAATTTTGAGGAGTTGAAATTCAGAATACAAGATTTTCAAAACTTTTTGGATAGCATTACACGAAAAAAAAACAAAAACAAATTAAGCAGTGTTCATTTTACCTTTGAAAAGTGATGAGTCCCGGGGACTCGCATGCTAAAAAATCTATGGGTCCCAACAGAGATCTATGGGTCCCCCAAATTTAGTGTTATCGGGGTTGAAATTGTAAATCGGTGACAAATATATAATAAAAGTCTATATATTCATTCAGTTTTAATCATCAAATTATGAATTCATTTTCTGCATCAAATTTTTGTTGGTAATATACCGATTAAAGGAATAACCACAAACCTGTCTTTTTTTCATTTTCTCCTTTTATACTTCCTTTTTTTCTTAACTTCTTCATACAACATAATAATTCGTAATATAATGCATCAAAGCAAGTGAGCCGTTTAAGAGCCGGCTCTCTTGAATGAGTCGAGCCGAAAAAGCCGGTTCTCCAAAAAGAGACGGACTTTTCACCACACAACTCGAGATCGGCGTGCAGACGAAAGCTCGAACCGCGAGACCTAGACAACATCTGCCAGATCTGCCTGACGAAAAGTTTGGAGTGCGGTAAATCTTTGTTTAAAAAAAATGGAATCGGGTAATAATGACAATTTTGTGTCAAAAAAGTTGCGTCCCGGGGACGCACGTTGATTTGAGACAATGCGTCCCCAGCAAAAATGATGCGTCTAGGACGCAGGGACGCGGGCAAACGAGAACACTGGTTCAGTAACAATTTGCAAAGAAAGCTATTGAGGCTTTGTTAAAGCAGAGGACTACCCATTTTATTGTGAAACATTTCTGAGTGGTACAAAAAGTATATGAATTGGTAATGCTCGGAGCAATTGTGTCCATACAAAAGGTCATACATTTGAGGTCTTGGAACGTGTGTGTGCTTTTGAATGGTTTGATAGGAGGAGAGCGTAGTTCAAGAGAAAGAGAGCGAGGCAGTACTTTGGCTGTTCCTGAACAACAGCGTGCCCTTCAACATCGCTCTCGCTCTGTATCTCCACACCGAGAAGACTCTCACAGGGCCAGGTCGCGGCCTGCACACGTACCCATGCAAAGGTCAGTGGTACGACACATTCACTGCCTGTAATGGTGATAAACGTTAGGGGGTGGCGGATCGATACGGTGCTACCTCTTCTTACGGGGTTGATTCGTTCCAGGACTGCGCTCGAAGCCTGAACTGCTCGTGTAAAGATAGATAGATATATAGATAGATATATACTTTATTCATCCCAATAGGGAAATTCACACTTCCAGCAGTATCCTTTTGTTGTTTATTAACAGATTAATAGGATGGCCTCGGGGTGCTGTGCTGTAGTTTAGCAACAGCGGAGTGGATGACGTCACACGCTAGTCCAAAAGTTCAACGTCCCTGCAGCAGATGGAAATCTTTGTGCCCAGGGTTACACCCCCTTGTGTTCACGTAGATAGCGAGTCCACCTCCTCTCCGCTTCCCGCAGGCTTTTGTGTCTCTGTCCCTAACAGCGCTGAAGCCGGGTAGCTCCGGATAGCTCCGGGTTCTCCACGTTAGCATCCGGGAGGCTAGACGTGAGCCACGTTTCTATAAAACACAGCAAACTGCACTCCCTGTACGCTTTGATGTTTTTCACCAGCACAGCCAGTTCGTCGGTCTTATTTGGTAGAGAGTTCACATTTACCATGATTACGGACGGTACCGAATACTTATAATGCCGCTTAGCCTTAGCTCCAGCTCTGCATCCACGATAGGGCCCCCTCATCACGCCGGCACGAGAATTCTTCAGAGCAAGGAGTTGATTCCTCGCATCAACGCATTTTTAAACCATTTTAAACCCATAACGATAGGATAGAAAGTAATCCAAGGTGTAGTTGTCAAACGGGACCATACAAAAGAACCATTAAAAGGTTTCAAACACATCTTCCTTATGACTAATATATGTTGCAATTACTGGTGGAGCCAAATGCAGGGAAGCAATCGCAGAAGCTGGGCTGCTCAAAAACAGTATGGCGTTTAATACCTATACACAGGAACAAAGTAACAAACAACTGGTTGAAAATACCTGAAAATTGTATGATCTAGAAACATAACCAATCACACTCAGTTGGCGAGTTCATTATGGGTACCGCAACGATTATTTGCACGTGCTGCAGAGGAAAGGTTGAGGCAGTTGCAAGGAGGAGTCACATAGATCGGACATCTTTTAGACATTTTTGGATCATTTCACATTGTGAACAACGTACAACAATTTTTATACGGAAAAAAAATATATCACATTTTGCACATTTCAGCTCTAATACGGATAGTCTTTTAACCTGGTACCAGATGAAAACATCATCGTAGTTTGCTAATATTGTCTCTGATTTTACACAATCTGTCTTGCTGTGAGTAAATGGGTGTCGCGTTGTGTTTTTAAAGTTTATTACCGCGTAATAAGAGTGATTTATAATCACTGATGAAGGGTGCAATTTGCAGAGATTCATCGGTAAGAGATCGAGAGACTATTGGTGATACGTAAGCACTTAAAATTTAAGTTACCGTAACTTTAGATGAACATACACACAAAAACATACAGCACAGTATTTTATTTTTTACCTTTAGTTTGCATGGTCAAATTGGACAAGCTGTTGCTGGCAGTATCCAATCACGAGCGGTGAGTGGGTTCCTGCGGTAGCTCCTAGTATTGCTTGTGAACTGCTCAAGGAGTTTTCTTTGTAGAGCAAGCAAGAGTTATTTTTTAAAAACAAACTCGTACACGGATATTATTGTCACGGTTGCCATGGCGCCAGCTGCGGCTCGTTGACGGATTGGCCTCCCTTTTATTTAAGCTAAGTGCTCTCACTCACCCTTTGTCAGTCCGTCAACGAACCTCTGCCCCGCAAGACGTGGGTTTTGACTCTGTCCGGTTCCCTGCCTGTGTTTCCTGTCCGGTATTGTTCTAGTATATTTTGTCCCGTGCAATATCGATCTTCAGTTTCGTTCCCCTCTAGTTTGTCCTGTTCAATTTCGATATCCAGTTTTGATATCAATCCTGTCCATCCCGTCCTGTTCGGAATCAACCCCATCTGTTCGATATCTGCTTGGCAATTGGTATCGATTTCGTCCGCCGCTGTAATTCCACGCCAGACTGCCACCTTACATCTTCCACCCAACGATCGCCGAATCACTGGCGTTTGGGTTAACCGGCATGACTGCCCCATTTCCCGTAAAATAAAAGCTTGTGTGAGAAACGTCACGCTTTTGGGTTCTCCCCCTGTTCCGGTTCTTGACAATTAAAGTGTTTGGAGGTGCTCATATAAAGATGTATCACTGTACATTGTATTCCTTTTACCTTAACTCTATGTGCTTGTTTTTTGATATAATAATTGAGTTTTTTTGATACCAGGAGCCTGGATGAGATCCATCAGAACCGCCACCACTCCCAGTCCCCTTCGCATTACCACGACTCGCATTTAGAGCACCAACGCTCCGGTGACTCGGACTATGAGTACTCTGAAGACAGGTAACGGGATTTTGTTGCCCTGATCATTTATATGATAAAATATTGATCAAAGATTTGACTTGGAATAGAGCAATGGTATTTGGTAGTTTTCTTTGACCCTCAAAAGGACATTGTGTGTCCTTAAACAAAGCTCCATTCTTCAGAAAACATATATTGATTTAAACAACAAGCAAAAATACATGAATTATCATATAAACGAGCATGTTTTCAAATACTTGTTTGTTTGAACAGGAGGTTTACCTAGAGCAGGGGTGTCAAACTCATTTTAACTCAGGGGCCACACGATAGAACAAACATTCTGTCGGGGGCCTGACTAGTTGATTAAAGAGAAAGAAAAACAGAGATAAAGAAATAAGAGAAAGAGGGAAAAGCAGAGAGAGGGAGGGACAAAGAAAAAGAGGGAGAGAGCGTGAGAAACAAAAGAGATAAAAAGTCATGAGAGAGGGGGAAAGAAAGGGAGTGGAAGAAAGAAATCCAAAGAGAAATAGAAAGACAGGAGAGAAAAGAGAAAAGAAAGCGCGAAGGGTAGGAAGAGAGAGAACAGAGAGAAAAGGAAAAAAGGAAGTTAGAGCAAAAGAAGTTAAAAAGACACAGAGAGAGAAAGAGACAAATTGTAACAAAGGAAGATAAAAAGAGAGACACAGAGAGAGAAAGAGACAAAGAGTAACAAAGGAAGAGAAAAAGAGACACAGAAAGAGAAAGAGTCACAAAAGAAGAGAAAAAGAGAGAGTGAAAGAGACAGAGATAGTGAGTGTGTCACGGAAGGGAAGGGGGCTGTCACGAGGCGTGGTGGTGTGGAAGGGGTGACCGGACCAGAACGGAGGCAGGAAGGGAGAACTCATATGCGTTGACGATCATAAGTTTTATTTAACAAAATAAAAGTCGCCCAATACTCCGGGACCAAAACAGAACAATACAGAGTTCCTCCGGCACGAACTCAACAGGACAAGGCATAACAGACGGAAAATGTTTAAACCTAAAACAGGACAAGGCATAACAGACCTGAGATTGTGTAATGAGCCAGCGCCCGCCAAACCCAAAATCCAGCCTTAAATAGCAGACCAGCAATCAGCTGATCTGCTTCAGCTTGAGTTCGGGGGCGTGGCATACTGGTCGTCATGGCGACCGTGACAGAGTGGGAGAAAAGGGGTGGAAAAAAGAGAGAGAGAAAGAGAGAGAGAGAGAGAGAGAGAGAGAGAGAGAGAAAGAAATACAAGTACAGTGTCTTTGTTCGAGGCACCTTTCTTTGGCAACATCAAGTTGACATATTTCAACCTGCAGCTTGTTTTTCTCTTGCGCTTCTCTGAGCGTTGTCTGGCGGGCCGGATTCAATCCCTTAGCGGGCCTGATTTGGCCTGCGGGCCACATGTTTAACACCTGTGACCTAGAGGGACCTGAAACAAGTGTCTGCCATCTCTGTACTACGATTACTCATAAACCAAACTCGTTTTGAAAAGCTGGACCAAAAAAAGAAAAGTGGCCTGATTTGGTGACTTGGACTCTCAGTAGTTTGTATTATTCCTTGTGCTTTTCAGCACTCATTATCCGACATCTTGCTACTTATGGTACCTCCAAGAACAAATCGTAAAAGGCTTGGTTAAAAAATGAGACGAAAATAGTGCTGTTTCATCACTTTTGAGACTGCGTAGTTTGTATTCTTCTTTTCACTTTGTAACATTTATTTCTGGTTGCAAAACACAGCAGTGACATCTAGTGGTCAAATATTACAGTGTCCCTTTAAGATAAGCATTTTTTTTTCTTTTTACAGTGTCAATTTAAAAATGAGACAGGAGTCACTGGAACAAAGCCAATATTTTTAAAACCCCCAAACTATGTAAAGAATCACCTTTGGCAAAAAAATGTTTTTACAGTACTTTAATTTATTTAAAAAAAATAACAATAATTTATTGATTGCTTGATTTTAGTATTAATCTAAATAGAATTCTTTTTCAAAATACAGTCAAATTATTTTTAATGAATACTATTAGCAATGTCACATGACCAATGTTCCCTGTAATTTTCCAGGGGTCTGAGCGTTCACACAAAGTCGGTGAGCAACGCTTGAAACAACAGTGAGCAACAGCAATCCCAAGTGTGGCAAGATAATTAATTATCAAACATGTCCAAAACTTGACATCAAGTTACATTTTGCTCAATGCGAAATTATTTTTCACTTTTGAATGAATTGACTCATGTACTATTGCAAAGGTTGTACGGCCTACAAACGTCTTTCACAAGATATCCATTTCTTTTTTTTCCCGATATATTTTGTCGCATAATACTAACATTTTTGGGGGCTTATTTAGTCGGTTGCACAATACAAAACTGTATTTAATTACATTTTTTTAGTGGAAGTTCAATGTTAGCAACAAGATTGACTTGATATAATTGGACATTATTTAAATGCAACACAAACTTTTTCCTCTTTTCCCCTGTTTTTTCTACTTTTTTAAAATTCCTTTTGAAAAAAATCTTATTGTGTTTATTTTTTCCCAGCTGCTACTTTTTTCTTACTTTTTTGTTCTCTATTTCCTTTTTCCTTTTATTTGTTTATTTTTCTTTTTTTCTGGCTTCTTTTCTGAATTTTTCCTGCTCATTTTTTCTCCTTTTCTCTCCTTTTGTTTCTTTTTTTCCCAGCTCTTCACTACTTTTTCATTTTGGTATTTTTTTATTTTTTGTTCTATTGCCATGCCCCCCCCTTCCTTTAAGTCATTTTGTGCATAATTTTAGATAATATTTGGTCGTGTAGGGATTAAAGAAGCAAAAACAACCTGAAGAGACGTTTGGGACCCGAAAGAGCCGGTGATTTTTAGTGAATCGAGCTGAAGAAGCCGGTTCTCGAAAAACTCTACTGACTTTACTCAACTTCGTTCTACTTCGACTTTGACTTCCAAATACCGCATTTAGAACACAACGTCAGGGGAACCCTTGTATTTTTACCTTCATGCACTGTAACTTTGACTTAATTCTCTTCTTAATTAGCAATTTCGAGCCCTGATTTTTGTGAGCTGGCTAGATTTTCTTGTGCGCGGAAAAGCTCTGGGCAGTGCGCAATTGCGCACACACGCAGCTTCGAGGGAACATTGCACATGACTGTATTCTTCTTATTTTCGCATCCTAAAATCACCGGGTTGACATCCTTTGCTTTTGTGCTTTTCTTGCCCGGTGATTTCTACTTTGTTCCCCCGTCGCCATGGCAATGACAGTGAGGCCCTGGAGATGCACAGGTCAATCCGAGGAGGGAGTGCCGAGTGCCTACACACAAACAGGTAAAGAATACAAGAATGAGATAAAAGCAGCAACAAGAATTGTGGTTTAGGTTTATTTTAACCGCTGTATTTTCCACACCGTAAGGCACATTGGATTATAAGGCCCACCCTGCCCAAAAAACAGTCTTTTGTGAGATTTTTTTCATACATAAGGCGCACATGACTATAAGGTGCATGGAATTGAAATTATAGTAAAGGTTAGGTTTTTACAGTTATTCTGAAAATACTGGTTTTCACGGACCACTATTGTATACAGTTGCATAACATCAGATACGACGGGAATCAAACCCGGATTGCTGCATTCAGCTCCCAACCCCTAGGGATACAGACGACACATGAAAAGGCATTAGGTCTTATCTCCCTATGACACTATTTTGGGTCACGGTCCCAAAGTGTTGATGTTATTATTGTCAAACGCGAAACAGCTGATCACGAAGCGCACACGATTTTGAACTGAATGACGATAAGAGCATTGTGGGAAGTAATTCAGTTGTTCTGAACTGAACAAAGAGAACCGAATTGTGGGAAATAGTTATATATTATATAAATAAACACATGAAAAATAGTGTGATACTGAGATAAGACCTGATGCCTTTTCATGAGTCATCTGCATCCACAGTGGTCTAGTGGATAGGACATGCTATCGCGAAACCTAGTCCAATTCCTAATGTACTCAGTGTTTTCCAATTTGCTGTTTTTTGGGTGGGCCTAAGAGTCTGGAAAATACAGTATACACTATTTTCTACCCGTCATCATCCTCAATAAGCATTTAGCATACTGTACATACCTGTGTGCGTTGTGTGTCTGTATTATCTAAAATATTTATCATTAAAGGGTGCACGAGACCACTATTTTATTTTACACACGATGTAAGTTACGATGTCCCAATATTTTTGCACTTGCTGTGACTCACATCAGTTCTCTATTTGTTCAACTTTTTTTGTCTTTATGTGCATGGCATCCGTTCTTACAACCAGGAGTGCATGTAGACATAGCAACACCCTCCCTCCCAAAATGCCCCTCTTAATAAATGGTATCCATAAAGATATGTACAGGTAAGCTCAAGAGAAAAATCATTTTTTCCTTGTTCTTCCAAGTACTTTTCCCACACTCATTGGTGCAATGGATGAGCCATTTTGGTGCTGCAGCTTTATTTTTCCCTAATACGTGAAATTCCCTTATTTCCCGGTGTCTGCTTGTGTTTGTGCCAACTTCATAAGCCAAATCCATTAGAATTTTCATCATATTTCTTATTTTCATAATGCCCCGATTTGCCTTACAGTTTAGTATAGATTTTGTGTCATATTAACAGAAGCTAGGTTACAAAATCCCAAATACTTTGGTGTTCACTCCAGGGATATCAGTCTGTCGATTATTAGTGGTGGGCAATATTAGGGATTTTGGTATCGACCCCATCCAGGTGAAGGTAGTGTAGTATCGATCGATACCTTAGCTAGGTGGCCCACACGGATACCATGATTTTCTGTCATTTCCTGCTGTGCTTTATTTGGCATCAGATGCGCACGATACAAACAAACTCGATGCGTTATATAAATACGTGGAATTGGATCAGGCATCTGATGCACCAACAGGGATGTGCTGATGCTCACTGGTCTTGAGCGGTTTCTAGTGGTAACCTCTAGGACTGCTCGTAGCTTGGATTTACTTTTCTATGTAGAGCAAGATTTTGGGTTTTAAAAAAATACTTGTACATTAAAATTTTCATGTTTAGAGGTACCCCTGTACTTGGCTCAAATACATCGCCACATAGTCACAGTGGCTTTGTGACTTCCCGCTCCAGTTTTCCCTTCACACGTTATATTCCGGGCCATCCTCGTTAGCTACATGTGTCATTTTGTCCTTTTTGCATTTCTTTCTACTTTTTTTGCCATTGCATGGACGGTGTGCAGCTCCACCCTCCCCGCATCCCTAAAAAGCAAGCTGCCTCAAAGGACAGAAGGAGGCAACAACGTGCATCGTAGTATCTTTGCACACCGTGTGCTCAGGTTCACTGATGAGGTCACACTTGGGTAAGAACGTGCCCCCACATAGTGCCTCTGCCTGATTCCCTCCTTTCCTTTTTCGGGTGACGACAAACTCATGCTTGCACCTGAAATTCCGAGTGAAAAGCTTTGAAATTGGGCTAAAATCTAAACCATTTGTCGTCCACCATGTGCGGGCCTTGGCTTGAGACTATTACGAGCAATCTTAGGCGATGGTGCCGAGCATCTGTTGAGTATAACTGCTGTCCTTTAGTAACACGACAGGACGACGATTAACGGGAGCTGGCCTATAAAATAGAATAGAATATACCTTTATTGTCATTGTTACAACATGGGTTGAATATATTGTGACAACGAAATTAGACGTGGCACTCCAGGTCCACATTTTACAGTGAGGATAAAGAAAACAAAGAAGATAAGGAACAAAGATGTTTGTACTGTCCTTGTTGCAGGCTTTGTTTTCCTCCGGAGGGGGGTGTATGAAGGGGGTGAGGGACAGACAGAGATGGCCGGGTCCAACTAGATGTTTGATATTACTGTACACACGGTCCAGTGTTTTTTCCCCTGGTTGCTCAGTCCACGTATTGAATGAACTTGGGAAGTACAGTCCTTAAGCATGCCTTATGCATCAGATAGTAAAATGGATCCCTCACATGATCACTAGCCAACATTTTTATAACTAGACCTGGTTCTCATGGCAACTCACCAACCTTTCAACTGGGGGTTTTTATAGTGTATGGAAGAATGTATGGCTTTTATGAATTGAGATAGAGCCTTTTACCGTAAATTCCCGACTACAGAGCTCGCCTGACTAAAAGCAGCATGCCTAAATTTAAGGAAGATACTCAACTTTGGCTTAAACTATGGCTCAAACAGCCATAGAAATCAACAAATTCATGACCATTTCCTACATTTAAAAAAAAAAATCAGCGGGGAAATGTTTAGTACAGAAAAGTAACACATAGTGCAGCGATTAAGACAGACTGTGTTTGCAGCTTTCAATTTTAATCAACTAGCCCAGCAGTCAATAATAACTAAATTGGCATTGACATACCTGATATGCAGGGGTAGGTCAAAAACAATAGAAAACGACAAACCTGATGTACTTTACTGGCTAAAATTTAGAAGCCGGTACAATTACAACAGCCTGTACACATGCTGAGCCATGCGACTCATCTTAAGCTCTCCCATCCCTTGCGTACATGACAAAGTGATAAAGAGGAGACCAAAAGTACTGCTACTGCTATATAAAAAAATCCTTATACATAAATGCCTTGAAATCTTTTTAACAAGTAATGTTGGATGATTGAATATTTTAGTGGGGAAGCCAGTGATTAACTACCAGGTATATTTTTCCTGTAGCGACAAAAACTGTGACATTATAAGCTAATATCAGTCCGATAGCTGTTAGCCCAATACTTATCATTTAGCCCTCCTTAGTTAGTACGTATTATGATTTTCATGGTTTAGTAGTAATACCTGGTCTCTTCTCTTTTCTCATGTGCGCTAAGGATGGGAGTGCTTAAGATCGTTCGCATGGCTCGGGATGTGCATAGGTTCTTGTGATTGTATGGTGCAGAGAGAAAGGAATGAGAAAAAAAATAAGCTGCATTTTAACCTCTGTGTTTAAAATGTAGAAAAAAGTAGCGGCTTGTTGTTGGGAATTTACGGTAGTATTATGGCGTCTTCTGTTTTCTGTCTCATTTCTTTGCATTACTATTCCACTCGGGATACATTAATCATTTAATTCTCTTTTATTTATATTTTCTCCTAATTTCCCATCATTTAACAACAACGTCCACATGTCTGCACTCCACCCTTCATGTCTCTATTGATTTCAACCTAACTTCTCTCTGCTACTATGCTGTGGTGGTGCAGTGATCTGCAGCCGTCGCTGGATAGAGCAAGGAGTGCCAGTACCACATGTTTGAGACCAGAAACCAACTTTTATTCTTCTGACAGGTATTGAAATTAATTTTTCTATGCGCTCACACATACTCGAAATCATTAGCATGTTTTTAAAACATTCATAGCAGTTGCACATTATTGTATGTATATTAAACGTCACCAGTTTAAATTGACTTGTGCTACAATTCTAATAGTTTGCTATTGGAATCATGTACTATTACTACTTCAGAATTAATTGTGAGATGTGATATATATTTTGAATCATATATTTAAGTCCAGATAAGTTACTAAACTGTAAATGGATGTCAGATGCCCACTGTTGCAAATTACCGTACATTCCGGACTATAGAGCGCACCTGATTATAAGCCGCACCCACCACATTTTAAGAGGAAAACCGATTTTGTACTTACACAAGCCGCACCTGTATATAAGCCGCATGCGCCCACAATAAAAAAATGTAACACAAACACAATATTAACCCAAACCCGACTTTAAGTCCCGCGATTGAAACTGAAAAGCCTTCATTTTGGTACACAGTCCAAAAATCACAGCCGGCAAAGTGAACGGATAATGATACCGGTACTTAGGGTTTGATGCAGACCGGCAGAGTCCGGGTCCTGTTGAAAGTAATCCAAGGAAAAAAGTGTATATTTCCAAAGGTAAGGGTGGGAAAAATATATATCCACTATTGTCCGCCGTGTCCACAAACACTCACCTTTACTGGTCCCCACTTCCCGTCAGCCCGCGTTTTTTACGCCCCTTCTTTTTAATTCGCCCGTCCAAAACATATCAGAATAAGTGTCCATAAAAAATACAAATAAATACATTACAAAAATATAAATTTGCAAATACTTATTATACATGGTTACACATATTTACAAAGAAAGACGGTACACCGAGAGAGTTTTCAAAGCTTTAATAATAATAATATAACTTTCATCCGGGCAGTTAATGGTAGCAACACGCTCGCAACACGGTAAACAGGTCTGTTAAAAAAAACATACCGTACTTGTAAAAATCACGGTAAACCGTCCTCATCTTCCTCCTTAGAACTGAAGCCATCAAAGTCGTCTTCCTCAGTGTCGGAAAGAAACAGTGTCATATAGACGCTCCCGCAGCCTCACTCGCGCTGTCACTGTCGCTGGTGTGCCCTCCTCTCCGTCACGCAGGAGACCGGCTTTTCGTAACCCGTTGGTGATGGTGGATTTTTTTAATGCTGCCCCACGCTGTGAGGATCCACTGGCAGACTTGCGAAAAAGTTGCCTTTCGCGTGCGGCCAGTTTTAGTGAAGTTGCAGTCTTCCTCTGCGCATATATTCCACCGGTCTAAATCTTACCTTTTGTACTCGAGCGCCGCTGGCGGCCGTTAGGAAAATTACGTAAATTGGCCGCATCACTGAATAAGCCGCAGGGTTGAAAGTTTGGGGAAAAAGTAGCGGCTTATAGTCCGGAATTTACGGTACCCAAAAAACAAGAACGGGCATTGAAACATGACTAAAGGCCTTTGGTAGTCTACCATGAGTTAAGAAGAAATATTCTCCATTTTTTTTTATCTCTGGGGGGGCAGTGGGGCAAACATCTTGAGAATAATGTCGTTTTACGATGACTTCACAAACCCTCAAACATAAGTTAATGCCCAAACATGTCTCTGCTTCAGAAAGGTGAACTACGAAGCTTGAATGTTGGTGATGTCATGTTCACTCCTTGCCATTCTCAAAAACGAATCATTTTTACATTTGACTGTATAGTCTGCAGTGTTTTCAACCATTGTGTCATGGGATATTATCTGGTGTACCGCAGGAAATTGTCAAGTTTCATCTAATTCTTTATGACAACAAATTTCCAAAGTTTCCTTAAATGTGTGTTTTTGTCAAGTACCTTTGCTGTCTTCCATTGATCAGCAGAAGAATTGTATTACTGCAAAAACACCCAGATGTTATTCCTTGTTTTTGTATTTTTCGTATTTCCTTGAATAGGACATTGATGACTTTTATTTTAAGTACTGTTTGAATTTAATTATCAAAAATGTAGCGTTTACCAAGTTGTTCGAATTAGTTATCTGACTCCATTAACCAAACACAACCTACATTCGCCCAACAATTTATGCGCACTCGTTTCTTGAGGGAAAAATGAACAGGAAAGCCGCCATTTTCACACGGGGGCAGATTTATTTTCCTTAACAATTTAACTAAGTGTACTCCATCTAAAACGGCCGAAGTGACGTTGGCGTCTGTGGGAAGCCTTTTTTAGTCCTTTGGCTTTCTCCCATTGGCCATCTTCTTCCCGCATAATGGTGTGCCGGCTCCTCCCATGGGCGTGCCAAGGAATTGTATGCCCGCCTTGATGTCTCGTTTCCCAAAACAAAGCCTGCGTCAACAATGTCTGGATGTGCTGATGTGCTATCAGCAGTACGTCCCGGTCCTGCCGTTCCTTTAAACAACATCTTCCACCAGCCTTCCCTGATTTTGTACATTGGACTAAAGCACAGTCAGTAAATAACTACAGCATTAAACTCAATAAATGTAACTTGTATTTAATCGTATAAAATCCTTTATAGTCAAATGCATAGAATCCTTCAGTACAATTACACCGGGATGGGTTTTCTTAATGTTCTTTGGTTGATTAATGGTAGTCAGCAATTACGGCTACTGTGGGTGCTTTGCAAGTGGCGTCTGGCTTTTGCAACATCCAGTGGACATATTTGAAATTGCAAATTGAAGTTTGACACAATTGGCTTTTTTTCCTCTTGTGCTACTCTGGGCGTGGTGGCTGGCCGTGGGCAATGAGTTTGACTCGTGACATAAGTAAATCACGTACTGTAAAACTTATTCTTTTATGTTAATGGAATTTTTGCGTTTATTTATGGATTTTTTCATTCTTTATTTATTTATTTTCCCGTGTGTTTTCTCATGCATTTTGTCCTGTATTATTTTATTGATTTTGTTGTTTATTTTTTCACAACAAATTGTTATTCAAATAAGGAGGCGGCCCATACGCCGAAACCTTTCACCTATTGGTCGATCAGTGATGAATGAACCAGCTACTACACGGATTAACCAATTAGTGAAAGGCTCAGCCAGTTTGACCCGCCCCCTCTTTTGAATAACATTTTGTTGTGACGGTATACACAAAAAAAATATTACATAAATAAATGACCAAATCCATGAACATCTGAATGAATCGCATTCATTTCGTATAGTTTGGTATTACGTGATTTATTCATGTGTTCATTTATTAGTATGTTATATATTTGTTGGTAATTATTTGTCTATACATTTATTTCTACCTATGGCAGGATGAGTCCTCCATACAGTATGTATGTTCCTTTCTGACTGAACACTATGATTTAGTGCATCATTGTCATTGCCATATTATGTTTCTTTCTCTTTTTCTTTTTGTGGGTTGTTATTGTTTGCTAAAACAGGGAGTGTAGCAATACATCAAATCCAGACTGTCTAAAAGGCAGCAAAAAAAATCTGGAGAATGACAGGTGAGAGTTATTCATCCACTCACAAACCATTTGTTTTTGTCTTTTCCGTTGATTTAAAAAACGCAATCAATTTCCCGAAAGATTATGCTTAGACGTTTAATTCGTAGACTTTGATAAAGCTTTTTAACCTTTTTAACCTACTAACAAACCACAGTAACAATATGGCGCTAATGGACACATAACATACAGTTTATGAATACTACAGTGGTACCTCTTATTTTTGTTCCAGGATCATGCTGGTGGCTCGAATTGCACTTTTTTCCGATATGAAATGAATAAAAACTAACTGACCCGTTCCCGACCTCCCTAAAGGATCAAAATAAAACCTAAGTAGCTATAAAAAGCATCTTCCTGATCACTAAAACTTATTTAAATAGCGATTAAACATAAGAAATATAGTAATAAGCAGGGTTGGGTAGGGTTACTTTAACTGGATTACTTTCAATTACTTTTGGATTACTCCAATACCAAATATGCTAATAAAAGACAAAAGAAACTAAATATGAATACAATTATGACTCACAACACGTGGTAAGCTTTCTCTCCTGGCTTTGATCTCTTCGATCTCCGGCAAAACTAACATAAAATGCGACAGAAACAAAATGAAAATAAATCCAAACAGCTTGCCAACATCATTCTTGCCGTTCTGTGTATTCCGTTACTCCCCAAGCCTGCACAAAATTGAGTCATTTTATTCATATTTCGTTTCTTTTGTCTTTTATTAACATATTTGGTATTGGAGTAATCCAAAGGTAATTGAAAGTAATCAAGTTTAAGTAACCCTACCCAACCCTGGTAATAAGATATAACTAAATAAAATGCGAGTTTATTATGAGCACTTACCATGGAGGAACTCGAATCGCTGTAACAAAGATGTGAGTGTGGTGCCCGTTTTTTGATACGGAAGCACTAATTGTACTCCTAAAATTAAAGTTATTGTAACTTTAAATCTCATCTCTCATCTCATTAGCTGCACCGCTTATCCTAAGTAGGGTCACGGGGGTGCTGGAGCCCATCCTAGCAATCATCGGGCAGTGGGCAGGGGACACCCTGAACTTCTTGCCAGCCAATCGCAGGGCACACAGGGACAGACAACTCGCTCGCTCATTCACACCTAGGGACAATTTGGACCGGCCATGTCTTTGGAATGTGGGAGGAAACCGGAGTGCCCGGAGGAAACCCACGCAAGCACGGGGAGAACATACAAACTCCGCACAGGAAGTCCGGTAGCTGGATTTGAACCCACACAGGAGGTTCCCAAGACCTTAGAACTGTGCCACACACGCGCTACCCACTGCCCCGCCGTGCTGCCCGTAACTTTAAATGAACATGAAAAAAATACATTTTTTTGAACAGCCTATTTAGCTAGACTCGCAACGTTATCACTTTCCACAGATATTTTGAAAATGAAAATTACCCAATAAGATTTTTCCCTGCCTTTATTTTAAAAATAAGCAAATGTCATTGAAGAGATGTGTTGCACAACCAGTTGCCACCTTTCTGGAGATTTTTTTCTAACAAAAGCAGCAACTTCCTCTCACTTAGCCAGCACCTTTCTAATCGCCTATGTAGACGCCAGCTTCTCTGGTTCGTCCTCCTTTTCGCTGTTTTTTCGCAACAGGAATATATCCTTCAAAATTATTGCTGCGTAAGGTCTTCTGCGGCTTTGTGAATGGCACTCGCTGCTTCCCGTTTGTACTCCCTAGCTTGGCCACTCACATAAACTCACACAGCGCATGAGGTTTTTTAAAAATTTTCTTGCTTCATTTGAATTGTCATTGTTCTCCCTTTTTTCTCAGACACCTTATTGTTTCTCTTTTCTAAACTCTTGCCTAACGTCACACAAAGTTACAAAAAGTTAAAATGTGATTAAATAGATTTAATTAAAATAAACATGCTGCAGAATAAAGGTACTATACGGGTATAACCAAGGGCGCGGAATCGAGCTAATGCTGGTCTCGAGCGGTTTCTAGTTGTTGCCTTTGAGACTTAACTATTAAACTAACTATTAACTATTAAAATGTACCGTTTACCAAATGTCCGAATTAGTTATCTGACTCCATTAACCAAACACAACCTAAATTCACCTAACAATGCACGCTCGTTTCTTGATGTGAAAAGATGGACAAGAGACCGGCATTTCCACATGGGGGCAGATTTAATTTCTTAAATTATTTAGGTAAGTGAACTCCATCAACCATATGGCTGAATTAGCCGAATTAGTGTCGCTCGAGTCTCCGTCGAGCCTCCTCTCTCGATCTTCTGCTTCTCTCCTCGGCCCACGTTTTTTCCGCAAGCTGGTGTGCGGCTCCTCCCATGGGCGTGCCAATGAAAGCCCCATGTGGGGTCCACCCCTTCGCCTCGATGTCTGGAAAAACTCAAAACAGGGGAGTGTTTCTACGTCATCAGGGCCTTGTTCTCCAAAGATCGCCTGCCGTCCCCTGTCAGAGTCCCGTTATCAAAATTCCCCAGCTAAAACATTCAGCATTCGGATCAGCGTGACCTGGCATTGAACTTCAGCCTACCCGATGAAAATCTTCATTGCACTCGATAAATGTAACTTGGATTTAATCGTATAAAATCCTTTATAGTAAAATGTATAAAATCCTTCAGACTGCTCGAGAAATGTCCTTCCCAAGGCGAGCAAGATCTTTGTTGTTAAACAAACTAGTGCGTCGGAATTCTCATGTGTAAAGGTGCTCGTATAAAGAGGTACCACTGTATTTGCATAGTACAGTGCATATACTATTATTATAACATCAATTCAGGTTTTTTTTTCTTTTTAATTGTCATTATATTTCAAACGGCAGTTGGATCCAGCCCACGTCTATCCTCAGAGGCAGTAGGGGGAAAGGGTGGCCATTGAGAACCTTTGGCCAGACAGCTTCTGCTGAGTCCTCTCTGCACTCAGACAGGTGCATACTGTTGTCAGAGCAGGTTTCTCCTATTGTGTGCTCCTATTCTTGCCCAAGTATGCACAAGTACCGCACTAAATCACCACAACTCACTATTGTTTGCATTCCTTAATACTTTTATGTAAAACTGGTTGGGTGCTCACCGTTGATTTGTTTCTTTTGTGTTTTATTTAGTATCAACGAACCATATAAGTCTATATTCTGTGGTGTGAATCAATGTGGGTATATTGTGTATACTGTACATGCACACTTTCAGTGTCTGTCTCTAGACCGGAGGTGTCAAACGTACGGCCCATGGACCGGATCAGGCTTTCCAACGGATTTAACCCGTCCCACAGGACAGTACTGAATGATGCACGAGTCTATTGGATGTTGCCAAAGCTAGGCACTATTCACAAAGTAAACCAACCACTTTAGCTGTTTTTGAAGACTTCCATTTATCAAAAACAGAACATTTGCAGAAACACCCATTCCAAAGTTTTTTTAAATGAAGTACAAGTCACACACGCGCTCTTAAAGGCAATTAGATTGTGCTCACATGTGGTGCGTGGATTTTTCCCTTTACTGCAACATTATGCTACTTAAATATGCTTCATGTGATAAGAAATTATTGGATTAAAAATGCCAAAATTAAAAGAATACCAACAGGGTGTATTTGCAGAAGTTTAGGATGATTTTGCTCTTTTTATAATAATCTATATGGAATATATGAATAGATTATTATATATGAAATATAATAATCTATATGAAATTCAAACGCAGTTTGAGGTGAAAATTGTCAAGAAGGAGAAAACCATTAAATTCAATCATTTGCACTGAATTTGGTGTTTGTATTTTGTGTTTCCCGGATTTAAATAAATTGTAGTGGAAATTAATTAAATTCAACTCAACTTAGAAAAAAACTTTTTAAAAAAACTACTGAGGAAAAATAAAGTCAATGGTCGTTTTAAAATCGAATCTTACATCCCAATTTTAATTCAATTGTGAGACTCTTTGCCTTACTGCTTAAGGAGACTTTTTATGCCAATAATATACTAGTCAGGCCCTCGTGAGAGTTTTTTTTTTACCATGTGGCCCCTGAACTAAGATGAGTTTGACACCCCTGCTCCAGACTCTCTGCCTTGCCAGAATACTCATTTATGTCCTCTACTCTCACACTTTTACTGAATTACTTTTGTGTGATGATCTTATTCTTTCCCTGAACATAATTTGTATAGCATTGAATGTTTTCCCCCAATTATTTAACCATTCTTTTTTTTCATGTTTCTGTCAACCAGAACACACCCTCACGGTAGCCCACCTTCCCGAACGGGGACCCCCTCATCAGGTCGAAGGGGCCGGCAGCTTCCACAGCTTCCGGCTAAGAGCAGCAGCATAGAACAAGGTGAAGTGTGAATGCAAGTAGAGTACATATCAGGAACACACATGGGGTGGTGTGCAAACCAGATGAGGACAATCAATGGTGGTCCTTTATCCGGGCAGGGTTTCGCACACGTAAAGTTAGGCTGAAATTGTGATCCAAAAGGCAATGCGGTGATCCACTGGACTCAAACAGCAAAAGTACGAGTCCAAGAGTTCATCAGGTGGTATCTGTAGGGCAGTCAAAAATGCTTGGGGCGTGACGAGAAAAACAATGAACTAGCAAAGAACCAAAGGGAACAGAGGACTCAAAAAGGGAAGACAAGTCGAAATAAGTGACAACAGCTGTTAAGAGAAAATTATAACCCGAAAGTGTGTGACCAAATAGGGTAAGGTCGAGCAAGAGAGAGGGGGAGAGAAAATGCAGAGAAGCGAAACTCGAGTGTAAAATCGTGACAGTACTAGGCTTTTTTTCAGTACAATAACTCAACTGTTGAGTGGTCATCAATACTAAAAAAGATTTCGATACATTCATCATATTACTTTCTCCTCTCTCTAAAATAAATACAATTTCTGTTCGTACTGCTTTTATTTATTCTCGATTTATTTATTTTCTATTTTCAAATTTTCTGATTTTTAATAGCCTACTTAAGTGTTGTTAATTCTGGTATAAGTCGGCCATCTTTGTATCACAAACAATGCACATGTGATCCATATGCCCGTACAGTGTTTTGTATCAAAATGTTCGGACGATATGTCTGGGGTAGATCAGAGCTATCCAGAATGATTGGTAGGGGTGAGGTTTTTCCTTGGCCTAAAACTATTTTGGAGAAATGTTTGAGATGGATAAAGGCATCACAGTCAGCTCATCGCGCAGATGGTTTATGGAAACTGTAACAAAGTTTTTTGTTCTACTGTAAGTGTTTTTTTTTAATTAAATTGACGTTAACGCTACTGTGGAGTTGTGAGTGCGAGAATATGGCCATCGACTTTTTATGTTGTGACATCGATCACTTCGTAGTCAAAAATTGGTGTAGGCATTGGATCCCAGTATTTAATGTTTAACAAGTATACATTAGAATGTCTAATTTGTTTTATATTAATAGATAACTTCATTGTATGTGTTTTGAAGTAATCAGATAAATACCCGCAGTAACCAATGCGGTCTACATTTACCGGCGTGGAGTTTGTAAGTTACTGAGGCCGCTTTACTTGCACTTTCTTTGAGTATTTGAACATTAGTATATGACAGAAACAAATACGATCGAAGGTGGCGTTTAGTAGTTAAAGTAAAAATAGTAAATCATGGGATGAATAGGATATGCATTTTGTGAGACAGCATATCAAACATATGAAACTTGTGATATAATATAATTATTAGTGGCTTTTATCACTTTGAGCTTGAAGTCAGTAGTATAGAACAGATGTTTTCTTTCTCTGTCTATTGCAAAAATACTTTTACGTATAAAATGATCAAAATTCAGCACACTTGTACCATAGATTCTGTGGCCACATGCTCACATTTAAACCATTGGTTTCCCGTTGGTTTGTTGTTCCTCCATATGTTCCTCTCCAGAGACTCAGAACAAATGGAAATTACACCACTCAATCCCAAAATTGTATATACTGGATCACTCATTGTATATCCTCCATAAACCATTATCTCTCACGAATCTGAATTTATTTTTATGTGTTGTTTGTACAGTGGAACCTCGTTTCTCGACCATAATCCGTTCCAGAACCCTGTTCGAAAACCGATTTGGTCGATCACCGAAAATCGTTTTTGCCATTAAAAGTAATGTAAAATCATTTGAATCCGTTCCAAATCCTTGAAGGCTTACCATGAACGTAAACATGAAGCTAACCCAGGCTAATCGTACGTTCGCGTTAGCGTAATCTTCCGTACGAAAGATTACGCGAACATGAATGTGTAAAAATGCAAAAATCAGGTCGTTTACACGTCATTTAACACCGGGGTCCCCACAACAAGTGGTGAGCGGTTAAAGGATAAAGAAAATATTTATGAATAGGATTTCTTACCTTTGTGGTGGTCTGCAAAAGCCATGCTCCATTCCCTCAAAAGAAGGGAAACTCGCACATCTTCTTCATATTTTGCTATTATTTCATTCTTAAATGCAATAGTTGTACGCACTACTCTTCTTTTTTCACCCGTAGCAACTTTGCTGCTTGCACCGACTTTCTTCCGAGGCATAAATAGGGGTTAAAACACTCAGTTCACCGATATTAAAAACGAAAGCAAAAAACAAGTGCGCGGTCACGTGACAACAGTTCTTCACAAGGGGTGGGGGCAATCTACACCCGTACGCCGCTCAGCATCGCTCCTATCGTACCGGCGTTCGAACTCCGATTTTTTGAACGAAAAGCGAAGCAAGAATTTCTCGAAATTTTTGGTCGAGAACCGATTTGTTGGAACTGAGAGGCGTTCGAAAACCGAGGTTCCACTGTATGTGGCTTCTGACTTCCTTATAGATCATCAAAATTTAGCATTTACAAGGTTAGCATCAATGGACACCTTGACGCCATGAATATTACTTTAGATATAATTATTGACACCCTTTTCTACAGCCGGAAGAAATGATACGACTATGGTATTGGGAATATTGACTAGAGAGTGGCTCACTGCTGTTGTTCCAGCCGCCATATTTGCTTTGCTTGTGATACATGACTATGAAATGAAATGATCTGCATTTATATAGCGCTTTTCAAGTCAAGACTTCCCAAAGCGCTTTACAGTGTGCTTCACATTTCCCAATAGCGGCCGTGCAGCCATGTAAGGCGCTAACCTGCTTATTGGGGGCATTGGGGGTTCAGTGTCTTACCCAAGGACACTTCGACAGGAGCTGGGATTCGAACTACAATCTCTTGATCCCAAGACGAGCGCTCTACCTCCTGAGCCACTGCCGCCCAACAACCGTAACTTGGATGGTTGTGGATTAGCGCTCCCTGTTTTATGCATGAATATCCCTTCACATTATTGTCAAGGGAGTACAGATTTATCGACAAGATTTTCAAGTTTACCTTCGACTTGTGGCGTTCGTCTTGGAGGATACTGACATATCAAGTTTCCTGTCAATGTATTCCAGTACAATCACCTGAACGTCCGTTGCCTCCCTATACACAGGGTTGGGTAGGGTTACTTTAACTTGATTACTTTCAATTACTTTTGGATTACTCCAATACCAAATATGTTAATAAAAGACAAAATAAACTAAATATGAATAAAATGATAACTCACAACTGTCAGGAGGACCAGAACAGAGCAGGAGACCCCAGAGCGTTCGTTACAAGTCTTTTATTTGGGGAAGCGTACAGGGTTAGCGGGAGACGCGATGACCGTCGAACGTCAGCAGCAACGCCGTGAAGACAACTTCGGAACACGTAGCCAATCGTAGCGTGGGACGGAAGCAGGTCGGATCGGAGGCAGGCAGGCAGAATCAGGTAAACAAAAAGGCACAGGTAATCGGGAGAGTCATACGGGGTACAGAAGTAATCCTCAGACGAAGATGTCTCCGCGTAGCGTGCTTAAAAAGGGAACATAAACCAATCAGGAAGCGCATTCCAGCGCGCCAGATGATTACCCCAGGTGGCTCCACTTGGGTAATCATGACAACAACACGTGGTAAGCTTTCTCTCCTGGCTTTGATCTCTTGGATCTCCGGCAAAACGAACATAAAATGCGACAGAAACAAAATGAAAATAAATCCAAACAGCTTGCCGACATCGTTTTTGCCGTTCCACGTATTCCGTTACTCCCCAAGCCTGCACAAAATTGAGTCATTTGATTCATATTTAGTTTCTTTTGTCTTTTATTAGCATATTTGGTATTGGAGTCATCCAAAAGTCATTGAAAGTAATCCAGTTAAAGTAACCCTACCCAACCCTGCTTATACACTATCGTCATTTCGTTAAAAAAAGCAAACTTTTCTATATTATTCATCTGAGTTAAATAATCATTTGTGGTGTCATCTCAGCCCTGGCAGTTGAAGAGCGAGCCCGACAGCTGCACGTGAAAGTACATTCCTACCGGCCTTCGGCTAACCATGACCCTGAGTCTGACCTCAAGAATAAACGGGAGGTAATATTTCTTTTTGATCATCTTTACAAAATCCATGTTGCGTTAAATCCTCTAAATCTGAATATTATCTTATTACACTCTATGCACATCTTATCGATCTGTTTTTTATTACTGATAAGCAGTGTTGAGCGCACTGCACACGCTCCCCTACTTAAGAACGAGGTTCCGGACGATTCTTCGTAAGTTGAATTTGTTCGTATTTTGCTTCAGTGCTATATTTTGTCTAAGGTTTATATACGAATGATTAAAGCTTGTATAAGTAACCTGTATTTGATTTTACTGAAAAAATAAACATTTAACACATTAATATGCTCTATACCAGGGGTGTCAAACTCATTTAAACTCGGGGCCACATGATAGAACAAACATTCTGTCGGGGGCTGGACTAGTAGATTAAAGAGAAAGAAAAAGAAAGAGAACGAAGTAAGAAAAAGAAAGGAAAAGGAGAGAGGGCGGGACAGAGAAAGAAAAAGAGAGAGAGGGAGAGAGAGGGAGAAACAAAAGAGATAAAAAGTCGTGAGAGAGGGGGAAAAGAAAGGGAGAGGAAGAAATGAATCCAAAGAGAAATAGAAAGACAGAAGGAGAGAAAAGAAAAAGCGCGAAGGGTAGGTAGAGAGAAAGCGAAAAGAGAGAAAAGGAAAGAAGGAAGTTAGAGCAAAAGAGGTTAAAAAGACACAGAGAGTGAGAAAGAAACAAAGAGCAACAAAGGAAGAGAAAAAGAGAGACACAGAGAGTGAAAGAGACAGAGAGTGGGAGGAAAGGGGTGAGAGAGAGAGAGAGAGAGAGAGAGAGAGAGAGAGAGAGAGAGAGAGAGAGAGAGAGAGAGAGAGAGAGAGAGAGAGAGATACTAGTACAGTGTCTTTATTCGAGGCACCTGGCTTTGGCAACATCAAGTTGACATTTAACAACCCGCAGCTTGTTTTTCTCTTGCGCTTCTCTGAGTGTTGTCTCGCAGGCCGGATTCAATCCCTTAGCGGGCCTGATCTGGCCCGCAGGCCGCCTGTTTGACACCTGTGCTCTATACCAATAAATAAAGCGAAGTTTAACTTACTTTTGGAAGATGAGCTTCAAGAGTTAGACGTTTTCCTCCTCCGTGGTAAAAAGTGGCCGAAAAAAAGCGATACAATCACTTTCCCAACCTCATCAAGCTTTCTTATTCCACTTTCATTTCAAATTAAACATGAGCAATCATTGAGACCACAACATTGGGTTTTTTCTGCTTTTTTTTTCCTTCTTTGTTATTTTTGACCCTTTTTCATTATTCTATTTTCTTTTTCTGCTCCTTTTTACTAGCTTTTAACTTATATTCTCTTGCCTTTTTTCTTTTTTTTCCTCTAGCTTCATTTTTTATGGTACTTCCTTTTGTACTTTTCCTCTGTTCTTCTTTTTTTCTGCTTTTTCTTCATTTTCCTGTTTTTATCTTTTGTTTGACTCTGTTTTCTTGCTTTTTTCTTTTTTCTTCTTTTTTTTCTTTTCTTTTCTTTCTATTGTTTCTTTTTTTAATTTTGGTCTATTTTATCCCCCTTTAAAGTCATTTTGTCCATACTGTGACATAATAATATATAATGCTAAGGATGGAAGCAACAAAAACAATCTAAAGAGCCGTTTGGGAGCTGAAAAAGCCGGCTCTTCTCAGTGAGCCGCTTCCCTAAAAAAAGACTTGCTCGACAACAATGACGTAGTCACGTATGTAAGAAAGGATACATAGTTATGAAATTTAACTGTGAAGGTGATAATTAAAGTAAACCACACTTGTTTATTTATATTTTATTGTGTAAGTGATGCAAAATATTTACAGTAATAATGTTTTTTTAAAAGAATGGTCTCCCGCATGCACTGTAATTATGGCCCTAATTTTAATGTGCAGGATAGAGGCTGAGAAGGTCTGGGCAGAGCACAATTGCGTTACAGCTAGAGGGAGCATTGGTGCTAACACTGCTGATAAGTAATAAATTCAAATATAGATAGATAGATAGATAGATAGATAGATAGATAGATAGATAGATAGATAGATAGATAGATAGATAGATAGATAGATAGATAGATAGATAGATAGATGGATACTTTATTCACACTTCCAGCAGCATCCTTGTGTTAAAAAATAAAATAATAAAGAATGCAGGCGGTGTTGTATCCAGAGTCACGTGATTGAAGTCCCCAGAGATTAACAGGATGGCCTCGGGGTGCTGTGTTTGTAGTTTAGCAACAGCGGAGTGAATGACGTCACACGCTAGGCCAAAAGTTCGACGTCCCTGCAGCAGATGGAAATATTTTTGTTTACATGCCCAGGGTTACACCACCTCGTGTTCACATAGGTAGCAAGTTCGGCTCCTCCGCTTCCCGCAGGCTTTTGTGTCTCTGTCTACCCTAACAGCGCTGAAGCCAGGTAGCTCCATGTTAGCATCCAGGATGCTAGACATGAGCCACATTTCCGTAAAACACGGCAAACTGTACGCTTTGATGTTTTTCACCAGCACAGCCAGTTCGTCGGTCTTATTTGGTAGAGAGTTCACATTTACCATGATTACGGACACTACCTAAGGTTTGTATCGCAGCTAGCCGCTTAGCTTTCCCCTTTAGCTTCGACTCTGCAGCCACAAGAGGGCCCCCTCATCACGCCGGCACGAGAATTCTTCAGGGCGAGGAGTTGATTCCTCGAATAAACGCCATTTTGTGCGTTAAAACCTATAACCATAGGATAGAAAGTAATCCAAAGTGTAGTTGTCAAACGGGATGAAAAATACCGAAGATAGAAGCAAACAATGAAAACAATAAATCACAAAAAGAGCGAAATAACACGGAGCTGCTGGAGAGGCGCCTTTGATGTTATAGTATGACCGTAAATATGACCGTTAACAATGCTTACATTTTGTATCATGCTTTTACGATGGGCAAGATGTCAACCAAGACTTGTTTGACGTGTCGAAATCTCAAATCTACGCTTCCTTTTAACAGATGTTTGCCGAACAGAGACGTAGCAGCGACAACATGTCTGCCAGGTCTTCAGACAGTGACATGAGCGATATGTCGGCTCTCTCCCGTGCCAGCAGTGCCTCTCGCCTCAGTAGCACCAGCTACATGTCTATCCAATCGGAACGTCCAGGGGGACGTCTTAGGTCAGTCCTTTGGTCTGATTATATAAAATGTTATGTCAAGCTACAGCGAAAACTTATGATTTCTAATTATGGTTTGAACTACCATAAATTCCGGACTATAGAGCGCACCTTATTGTAAGCCGCACCCACCACATTTTAAGAGGAAAACCGATTTTGTACATACACAAGCCGCACCTGTATATAAGCCGCATGCGCCCACATTTAAACATGTAACACAAACGCAAAATTAACCCAAACCCGACTTTAAGTCCCGCGATTGAAACTAAATGTACTTCATTAAAGTCCAAAAATCACAGCCGGCAAAATGAACGAAAAATAATACCGGTACTTAGGGTTTGATGGAGACTTGCAGAGTCTGAAAGTTATCCCAGGAAAAAAGTGTATATTTCCAAAGGTAAGGGTGGGAAAAATATATCAGACGAACACATTTACTCACGCAACTCCTTTTTCTTTAAGCAACTTTTTTACCCCCTCTTCTTTCCTTGTCTGTCCCTCACCTTTAGCGGTCCCGACTTAAACCCGGCACCCCGCGTTTGTTCCGCCCTTCATTTTTCGTTCACCCGCAAAACATATCAGAATAAGTGTCTAAAATAAATACAAATAAATACATTACAAAAATATACAGTTGCAAATACATATTGTACATGGGTTACACATATTTACAAAGAAAGACGGTACACCGAGAGAGTTTTCAAAGCTTTAATAATAATAGTATAGCTTTGACAGGGCAGTTAATGGTAGCAACACTCGAGTGCCGCTGGCGGCCGTTAGAAAATTTACATAAATTGGCCGCATCACTGAATAAGCCGCAGGGTTGGAAGTTAGGGGAAAAAGTAGCGGCTTATAGTCCGGTATTTACGGTATTATGTGTTTGTATTTTTCTTTATATCTTGCATGCTAATGGATTGTGTGTCTCTCTTTTGCATGGCTTTTACTGCATGCCTCTGTCCAAACGTGTGCACGTCTCGCCGTCGCGTACACACACTGATTGCTCGGGGTAAAAACAAACTTGATCCAGATCCAAATCGTTAGAGGAGGACAAAAAAGACAGGAGGATCTCATGGGGGGTTACTAGGGAAGAGGAGAGGAAGAGACCAGCAGGAAAAAGACCTATCTCAGAGGAGTTGAAGCGCAGACGACATACGGTAGCTGGAGAAACAGAGGAGTCCAGGTAAAAGTCAAATCATCTCGAAAGAATACATTCCCTTACACCCACGTAGCCACATGTCCTTTTTTTAAAATAGGTTAAAACAGAAAAGGGCTGTGTATGCAAGGCTATGTGTGCACTGTTGTGGGTGTGAACACACAGTATGTTTACATGCAGGGACTAGGCTAAACAAAATTGGCGTTATTTGAGTTTCTAAAGGGTTGTAAACATGCATACTAATCCGAATATGCTTTTAGGGCACTTAACTGTTTCTTGTACTTCTAGTCCATATGGCCTGTGGGCGGGATCTAGCGCATGGAATGTTTTAATCCGTCCCACCATAAATTTCTGTATACAGACACTGCCCAACCTACGAACGATATTCAGACGATATTTTGTAAGTGTAATTTGTTCGTAAGTTTCTTCAGTGTTATATTTTGTATGTTTAAGGTTTATATAAGTATGTTTAAGGCTTGTATAAGTAACCTGTTTTGTACTAAGAAAAAATCGTTTCGTAAAATAATATGCTTTATAAAGATTAAAAAAAAAAGTTGAGTTTAACTTACTTTTGGAAGATGCGCTTCAAGAGGTCCTCCTCCGTGGTAAAAAGTGGCCGAAAATAAGCGCTTTGACCGCTTTCTCAACCGCATTAAGCTTTCGTATTCCACTTTCGCTTTAAAAGAAACGGCTCACCTATTCTTTACACTTTACACTAACCATACTGAATGGATGCACGAGATATTAAACAATAAAAATGTCAAAGTTCTTAACGCGCTAGCAATACAGTACACGTTTTTATGATTACACACGAACCAGGAAGTAGAAGACGGATTTCTTCTTCGGCGTGGATGCTGGTTGACCTCTCACAGCGCCACACGGCGGAAAGAAGCACTACAGTACTCTCCTCTACTCGGAGAAAGGTGCAGAATACAAAATCTAATTTACAGCAATGTCCCGATATTTTTCGACATCTTGAAAAAAAATTTCGCATCTACCGTTTTGCGTAAGTCGAATGGTCGTAAGTAGGGGAGCGTCTGTATTTCAAAAAAATAATCAAGTCTCTAATATCAATCAAACGGTTATTTGAATTAATGTAAATCAAATGCTGTCATTGGCCACAAGAGGGCAGTGGGTTGAGTTTGTATAACCCGGTGAGTTGCCCAAAGTGTAAAACAACATTCACTCAACTGCTAAAATAAACCAGTTAACACATTCAATGACAAAATATGGGAATATTTCCTTGCGTTGTTTGTGAACAGTACTTTGAAAAAAAGCCTTGTAATTTAATTATGTATGTGTCACGGGGGACCGAACCAGAACGGAGGCAGGAGGCAGGAAGGGAGAACTCAATTGCGTTGACGATCAAAACTTTTATTTAGCAAAATTAAAAATCGTCCAAAACTCCGGGACAAAACAGAACCAAAAACAGGCTTTTACTCAAAACGTGAAAACACAGGTTTCCTCCGAATCAAACAAAACAGGACAGAGCAAAACAGAACGGAAAATGCAGACAGAAAATGCAATGAGCCAGCACCCGCAAAACCCAAACCCCCCCTTAAGAAGCAAACGCGCAAATTAGGCGATCTGCTTCAGCTGTTGCCCAGGAGGCGGGGCCAGCCGGTTGCCACGGCGACTATGCTGGACACGACAGTATGCTAAATTATAATACTTACACAAAATAAAAAATCTGGAGTTGACATTATTACTGATCCGAGCCCCCTCAAAACAAATTGCTCTCCTTTATTACTTGCATTATGTGTGAAATGTAAAAAAAAAACATTATGCCAAACTCTTTATAGGTCAGGGAACAAGCGTGAGTCCTCTTTTTCCTATCTTTTTCTTTATTGTTCTGCTTTTTCCTCTTTTTTTTTTTTTCTAGATTTTTCTTTTTGTTTGTTTCTATTTAAATGTTTGTCTGTTCGTCATGTAAATGTATTGACCTGTAACGCAATGTGGGATGAAGAGTAACTAGCGCAGAAAAGTACAATACAGGAGCACCCAGACGAGGCTTCCTCACCATCTTCCATCTTCAGTCGGCAGATGAGAGCATCAGCAGGACGAAGCATGCTCAAGAGCTCCAGTGTTAGCGGGGAAATCTACACCCAGGAGCGCACGGACGGCAGCCAATCGGACACGGCGCTCGGTACAGTGGGCGGAGGCAGCAAGAAGAGAAGATCCAGTCTCAGCGCCCGGGTGGTCGCCATCGTCGGAAACCGCCGCAGCCGTAGCACTTCTCAGATAGGCGGCCCTGGTGAGTTGTCGTGGCAACCTCAGTGTTCATTTAACCTGTGAAAAGTGATGGGTCCCGGGGACTCGCATGCTCAAAAATCTATGGGTCCCAACACAGATCTATGGGTCCCCAAAATTTAGTGTTATCGAGGTTCAAATTGTAAATCGGTGACAAATATATAATAAAAATCTATCTATTCATTCAGTTTTAATCATCAAATTATGAATTCATTTTCTGCATCAAATTATTGGTGGTAATATACCGATTTAAGGGATAACCACAAACCTGTCTTTTTTTCATTTTCTCCTTTTATACTTCCTTTTTTTTCAACTTCTTTATACAACATAATCATTCGTAATATAATGCATCAAAGCAAGTGAGCCATTCGAAGGGACTGTACACGAGGTAATCCCCCTTCCAGGATGACCAGGCCGCAATGGATGTTGCAATAACAAACAATAAAATATAAAAAAGATATAAATCAATTAAAGTATAATATCAAATAAAATAAAAAGGATGACCAAGTTGCAATTTTTATTTATCGCTCCCAAGACTTACAATGATGCTAAAGGAAGAAGTAAAAACTTGATAATCATGAAAAAGAAGTTTAAGATTATCAAGTAAAACGAAGGACGCCCCAAAATTGCTACCCACGCTAAGTTGAATAGCCGAAACAATCGACGATCAGGACTTTTATCCAAAATAAGGCGATCAAAGCGAGAAGTCCTCCAAGGGCATGACAATTCTTGCAAGTTCTATAATCAGTTTTAATTTTCTCCCCTCCTCTGCATTCACCTACTAACTCTACCAGCTCAGTAGCCTAGATGGTAGGGCGCCCGCTTTGAGACTGGGAGGTCGCTGGTTCGCGCCTCGGCCGAGTCATAGTCATACCTAAGACTTATAACATTGGTAAATGGCGGCGCCCTCTGTTGGCTGCGGCTGCATCGGCTCGCTACAACGGGTCAGGTGTATCGACATTTCGTTCTGTGTACATTGTTACAAAGAATGACAATACAAAGGAAATTAATTTACCAGCTCAAGTCACATCACCTCAAATGTAGATACAATCGATTTAATTAAGTTACATCATGTGTTGAAACGAGGTATCAGTGGAAAGATGAAATCGAAATATTGCATTAACGTTACGCAAAATGTATTGACTAGACTCCGTAAACAGTGAGATGTCCTGAGGAGCAAACTGTACTGAAGCACCCAAAATTGCAAAAGTCCTTTTCTTCTGGAAAAAGTTCACCCCCCTCATGTCCCAGTGCATATTATCCCACAAGAACAATACAAGAATGAAATGTTTTGCAGACTAAAAGGAATATCATAGACGGCTAAGAGCAGCCCAAAGCGATGCTTCTGGTTACTGGGAAAGTGCAGCGTAACGGTCTTTCTTTGGACAAGGACTTTAAAAGCTATTTGAGCATGTAAGGCCTGCAGGGGGCTGTCGAGCTTTCTATTTGTCACTGGGTTGCTGTGGACAGTAAGCGGATATGTTAGATGTTTTAGGGGGAGGGGGGTTCATTTCTCCATATGCTTGATGAGCGCACAGGGAGGTAAGGAAGCTCTCTAATTAATTTTATATATTTCACTTGCATTCGTCCTATTGATACTTTTGGAATATTTTTTATCGATTTCTTTTCACGTTTATTTTTATTTTTGAAATATAAAGACTTAGATTAGATGCTCATTTTTCTTGTTTTCCTGTTAAAAATGTTACTGTTTTACAATTATTCTTATTTTATTTTGCACCGTAGATTTCCTCTTCACAGTACATTTTGACTAATTATTGTTTTTGTTTCATTAAATATATATTTTGTATTTTAAAAAATATAGTAATGTAAGAAACATTATCAAAACTGTATATTTTATTTTGGTAAATGTAAAAAAAATCAGTTTGACGATATATACTGTGTATGTATATATATATTGACAAATTATTTTTGTTATTTTACAAAAAATATATTTTCTATCAAGAAAAACTATACTAACGTGAGAAACATTACTCGAACTATTTTATATTGGTAAATATATAAAAAATAATTCAGTTTGTCATGTATATATATATATATATATATATATATATATATATATATATATATATATATATATATATATATATATATATATATATATATATATATATATATATATATATATATATATATATATATATATATATATATATATATATATATATATATATATATATATATATATATATATTACGGTGTAGGCAGCACGGCGGCGCAGTGGTTAGCGCTTGTGCGGCACAGTTCATGTCATGGGAACCTGTCGTGGGTTCAAATCCAGCTAGAGACTTCCTGTGCGGAGTTTGTATGTTCTCCCCGTGCTTGCGTGGGTTTCCTCCGCGCACTCCGGTTTCCTCCCACGTTCCAAAAACATGCATTTCAGGTGAATTGGCCGGTCCAAATTGTCCATAGGTGTGAATGAGCGAATGAGTTGTCTGTCCCTGTGTGCCCAGCAATTGGCTGGCAACCAGTTCAGGGTGTCCACTGCCCACTGCCCGGAGATGGCTGGGATGGGCTCCAGCCCCCCCGCGACCCTAATGAGGATAAGCGGTACGGCTAATGAGATGAGATGAGATATATTACTGTACATTTAAAAAAATTATTTTTGTTATTTCACAAAAACATAATTTATATTGGTGAATATAAAAAAATCAGTTCAACAATATAAATATACAATGTGTACCGGTATGTATGTATGTATGTATGTATGTATGTATGTATATGTATATATATATATATATATGTGTGTGTGTGTGTGTGTGTGTATGTATATGTATGTATGTGTATTTATTTATTTATTTATTTTTTCTATGTAGATTTTTGGGTTAATTACAGTACATTTAACACATTATTTTTGTTGTTTCACCCAAAAATATATTTTCTATCGAGAAAAACTAACTAAAACTATATATCCTATAAAAACTAAAACTATATGTCCTATAAATGCGAATTTTAAAAAAGAAATCTGTTTGGCTATATTTTGCTATTAATTTTTGGGGCTTATTATATGGACTACCTTTCTTACTTCATGGAATATTTGTGAATTGTTCTTCTTTCACAAACATTTATCTTTATTGGTAAATAATATAGTAGCAATATTAAATTTGTATGTCCTAATATAGGTGAATAATAAAAAAAATACAGTTTGACAATTTATATATATATATATATATATATATATATATATATATATATATATATATATATATTGCTATGTGGATTTTTTTTACTTTTTATTTTTTTACAGTATATATTGACAATTCTTTACTCTCATTTTACAAAAAAAATATATTTCAATGAGAAAAAAATACAGTGGCGTATCTACAAATGTACAGTATATCTTAAAGAGTTGAATGATTAACAAAAATATATTTGCCCACAGAACAAAAACATACACTTATAAAGATAATTATATATATTTATATATATATATATATTTTTAGTTTATTATTTCTAGTACATTTTGACAAGTAGTGGTTCTTATTTCATGAAAAAAATATATTTCTATTGAAAAATATATAAATATTAATGTAAGAAACATTATTCAAACTACAAATTTAATATAGGTTAACGATGAAAAGATAATATTGTTTACCCACAGAACAAAAAATACATTTAAAAAGATTGATATATTTTCTTATTTTACCAATTGTTGTCAGTTTATTATTACTTTTTGGTTGTTTTTTAGGTTTTTTTTTCATGTGGATTTATATTTTTATTGCATTTTTTTTCTTTTCTTTTTTTTTTGCATTTAAGTAGAAACTGTTAATATTACAACGCTACTATTACAGCTACAACACTATAGATTTTTCTTCTCCCAATGTCGCAGTGTAGAGCTGCAAGAATTGAGGAAAAATAGAGTGAAAAATAAATTGCATTTTTTATTCCTTTTTGGAATAAAGTCAATTGACAAACCCTGCAAAATGATCCGCCAATAGAACAAGTATTATTTATTTGTTTAGTTTCATTACCATTTATTGTTTTCGTATATTTCTTTACTTGCTATACATAAATGTATCAGTTCAAAATGCTTCAGTTTTTGCATTGTGATCGTAACTTTTATTGATGCGTTCTTTTGTGAATTAAATTTTGCAGAGGCAAAAACTAAAAAGGAGAAAGGGGCCCCCATCCAGCGGAGCACGGAGACGGGCATGGCGGTGGAGTTGACCCGGAACATGAGCCGGCAGCCCAGCAGAGAGTCCAACAACGGCAGCATGAACAGTTATAACTCCGAGGGAAAGTTAGTCATGCTTTTATGTTCTTATCACTTTAGTGCAAAAAATAAAATAAAAAAAGAAATAAAAAGGAAAAGAATGCATATAAGCTGTTAGAGACGCAACGAACAATAATTTTAATAGTCGACTAGTCCAATACTTGTACAGACGCTGCCCGAACCACGAACGAGTCAAGTTCTGGACGATCTTTCGTAAGTTGAATTTGTTTGCAAGTTGCTTCAGTGCTATATTTTGTATGTTTAAGGTTAATATAAGTATGCTTAAGGCTTTTATAGGTAACCTGTATTGTTTTGTACTCAAAAATAAACATTTCATAGAATAATATGCTCTATAAAGACAAATAAAGTTGAGTTTAACTTTTGGAAGATGAGGTTCAAGTGTGAGCCGACTTCCTTCTTCGTGGTAGAAATATAAATAAAGTTGAGTTCAACTTACTTTTGGAAGATGCGCTTCAAGAGGTCCTCCCCCCTGGTAAAAAGTGTCCGGAAAAAAAGCGTTCCGACCATTTTCTCAACCGCATCAAGCTTTTTTATTCCACTTTCGTTTCAAAAGAAACTGCTCACTTCTTCTTTACACTCTACACCAACCATTTTGAATGGATGCACGGGATAAAAACAATAAAAACGTCAAAATTCTATGATACAGTACACATTATGATTAAACACGAACCAGGAAGTTGAGGCCGGATTTCTTCTTCGGTGTGGATGCTGGGTGACCTCTCACAGCGCCACGTGGCAGAAAGAAGCACTACAGTATGTTCCTCTTCTCGAAAGAGGTGCACACAATACAAAATTAAATTTACAGCAATGTCCGGATATTTTTTGACATCCCGAAAAATCTTTCATACGTACTGGACACGAATGTTCGTAAGTAGGGGTACGTCTGTACTTCTTTTTTAATTTAGCATGAAGTTCATTTAATTACATGGAAAATGATGAAAATAAACATGACAAAAACTGTTACAGTGAAAATACATCATTTGTTAAACGTACTATAGATTCGTATGAAAATTAAATAAAAATCTAAAACCAGTAAGACACAGTGCTCGGTCAGTAGAGCCATAAGTCCATAAATAAACCTCGGTCTATTTTTAGGAACAGGGAAAAATATAATACATAATAAACAAGTATGCATTTTTTTATCCTTGTAAATCGAGAACAGACTCATTAGCAGCAGTAGAAAAATAATTGCACTGTCTATCCCCCCCAAAAAATTGGATTCTCAATATTTTGAAATCAAACTGTTTTAATAACTGACGTTTGTTGTTTTTAACGTTTTAACAAATGACGTTTGTCGAAAACTATAAACAAACTTATCACAATCGGAATCAAAGCCAAGCAAATCATTTCCCCTTTTCAGGCACTTAATTTTTTTTTTATTAAAATTGAAAAACTCAAACTGCAGTACAGCTCATTGTGTTTTTTCAGTAGATTTGATGAATATATTGATAGATAGAATGAATTCCTCATACAAATTTATAGTATAGAAAATGTGGCCAGCTATTAAAATGTTGGGGATACTGGGGACAAGAGTGGCACAAAATCACCTCTTTTTTTAAACCATTATATAAAAATTGTCATTATAATTGTAACCTTTAGAGGCCTCATTCAAAAGACAGACTGTGGCCCATGGGCTGTAGTTTTACCACCATGGGCTGTAGTTTAACCACAGAGCCGCTTCTACACAATGCAGATGTTTAGCGTATTAGTTGGTATTTATTAGCTAAAAACACTCCCAGAAGCCTAAAGTATAACTGTGTAAATGTTCCCGTAAATTGGTTCAGCCGTTTCAGAGCCTACGAGCTACATACGGACACACTCATACGCACGACTTTTTCTTTTCCCTAATGAAGGGAATCAATAGGGTGTAATTCTGTGGTCTTTGAGACTTTTTGTGATTGAGGGCTATACAAATAAACATGACTTGACTCCTCTTGACCTGACTGAGTGCAACCAAATGAACGTCAAGTTTCCTGAGCTTGTGTTTTTGTTTTTCTCAGTATCTTCTCTGGAGTCAATCTGGGAGCTAGCAGCCAGTTCAGCGACTTTCTGGACGGTCTTGGTCCGGCCCAGTTAGTGGGCAGGCAAACACTCGCTACCCCTGCCATAGGTAAGAGAATGGCTCTGGTCTTTCCAATCATTTTGACTTTGATTGCATTAAAGGTGAAATGAAATGAAATGAAATGATCTGCATTTATATAGCGGTTTTTAAATCAAGACTTCCCAAAGCGCTTTACAGTGTGCTTTACATTTCCCAATAGCAGCCGTGCAGCCATGTAAGGCGCTAGCCTGCATATTGGGGGTATTAGGGGTTCAGTGTCTTACCCAAGGACACTTCGACATGTAACACGGAGGGATTCGAACTGTGATCTCTTGATCCCAAGACGAGCGCTCTACCCCCTGAGCCACTGCCGCCACTGAAATGTTGTTGTTTTTTTTTCCCCACTTTGTTTTAATTGTACAAAGCGTGAAACTACAACATCGTTTTACTGTTAAAATTAGATGTGAAAAATAACATTTACAAAGGTTTGTTTTCAGTCTGCTTATCTTAAAGCATGTCAAATTCAGTGTGGCTTGTGGGCCAGATCCAGACATTATAATCCTAGGTGGACCGGATCAGGAAACATGTAGTTTCAGTACTAGGCGCCACAGTGGCTGAGTGGTTAGCGTGTCCACGGCACAGTTCTGAGGTCATGAGATGCATGTTCTCCCTGTGCTTGTATGGTTTTCCTGCAGTCTCTCTCTCTCTCTATCTCTCTCTCTCTCTCTCTCTCTCTCTCTCTCTCTCTCTCTCTCTCTCTCTCTCTCTCTCTCTCTCTCTCTCTCTATATATATATATATATATATATATATATATATATATATATATATATATATATATATATATACTGGACTGTCTCAGAAAATTAGAATATTGTGATAAAGTTCTTTATTTTCTGTAATGCAATTAAAAAAACAAAAATGTCATACATTCTGGATTCATTACACATCAACTGAACTATTTCAAGCCTTTTATTATTTTAATATTGCTGAATTTGGCTTACAGCTTAAGAAAACTCAAAAATCCTATCTCAAAATATTAGAATATCATGAAAAAGTATACAAGTAGGCTATTCAACTAATCACCTGAATCATCTAATTAACTCGAAACACCTTGCGAGGGTTTCCTGAGCCTTAAAAACACTCTAAATCACTGCTGATCTGACTGCTGTCCAGAGGACCATCATTGATACCCTCCATCAGGAGGGTAAGACACAAAAAGAAATTTCTCAAAGAGCAGGCTGTTCACAGAGTGCAGTTTCAAAGCATATCCACAAAAAGTCTGTTGGAAGGGAAAAATGTGGCCGGAAACGCTGCACAACCAAGAGAGATGACCGCAGCCTTAACAAAATTGTGAAGAAGAGCCGCTTCCAGAATTTGAGGGAGCTTCAAAGACAGTGGGCTGAAGCTGGAGTCCAGGTATCAAAAGCCACAGTTCACAGACGTGTCCGGGAAATGGGCTACAATAGCCGTATTCCCATGGTCAAGCCACTTCTGAACTCAAGACAACGGAAGAAGCGTCTGACTTGGGCTATGGAGAAGAAGCACTGGACAGTTGCAGAGTGGTCCAAAGTCCTCTTTTCAGACGAAAGCAAGTTTTGCATTTCATTTGGAAGTCAAGGCGCCAGAGTCTGGAGAAAGGCTGGAGAGGAGCAAAATCCAAGTTGCTTGAAATCCAGTGTGAAGTTCCCACAGTCAGCAATGGTTTGGGGAGCCATGTCAGCTGCTGGTGTTGGTCCACTGTGTTTCATCAAGTCCAGAGTAAATGCAACTGTGTACCAAGAGATTTTAGAGCACTACATGCTTCCATCTGCTGAAAAGCTCTATGGAGATGAGGATTTCATTTTCCAGCATGATCTGGCACCTGCCCACAGTGCCAAAACCACCAGTAACTGGTGCACTGACCATGGCATCACTGTCCTTGATTGGCCTGCTAATTCCCCTGACCTGAACCCCATCGAGAATTTGTGGGGTATAGTTAAGAAGAAGATGAAAGACACCAGACCTACAAATGCAAATGAGCTGAAGGCCGCTATCGAAGCATCCTGGGCATCAATAACACCTCAGCAATGCCACAGGCTGATTGCCTCCATGCCACGCCGGATTGATGCAGTAATCCGTGCAAAAGGATTCCCAACCAAGTACTGAGTGCATCAATGGACATTTTCAAATGTTTGATTTAGTTTTGCTGTTATAAAATTATTTTTTTTACTTGGTCTGAGGAAGTATTCTAATATTTTGAGATAGGATTTTTGAGTTTTTTTCAGCTGTAAGCCAAAATCAGCAATATTCAAATAATAAAAGGCTTGAAATAGTTCAGTTGATGTGTAATGAATCCAGAATGTATGACATTTTTGTTTTTTTAATTGCATTACAGAAAATAAAGAACTTTATCACAATATTCTAATTTTCTGAGACAGTCCAGTATATATATAAAATATAAATTGTTCATTTTTTGTGCAAAACAATACAGGTTACTCATAGAAGCCTTAAACATACGTACATATACCTTCAACATACAAAATATAGCACTGAAGCAACTTACGAACAAATTTAACTTCAGCGTCTGTAATACAATGTACATTTAAATCAATTCAAAAGACTTTTTACAGAAATAGTTACCTCTTCTAAAATCTTTGCATGGATTATTTTAAAATTAATTAAAAGCTATATGGGGCAGCACGGCGGCGCAGTGGTTAGCGCTTGTGCGGCACAGTTCATGTCATGGGAACCTGTCGTGGGTTCAAATCCAGCTCCAGACTTCCTGTGCGGAGTTTGTATGTTCTCCCCGTGCTTGCGTTTGTTTCCTCCGGGCACTCCGGTTTCCTCCCACGTTCCAAAAACATGCATTTCAGGTGAATTGGCCGGTCCAAATTGTCCCTAGGTGTGAATGAGCGAACGAGTTGTCTGTCCCTGTGTGCCCTGCGATTGGCTGGCAACCAGTTCAGGGTGTCCCCTGCCCACTGCCCGGAGATGGCTGGGATGGGCTCCAGCCCACCACCCCCCCCCCCCCCCCCCCCCCCCCGCGACCCCAATGAGGATAAGCGGTACGGCTAATGAGATGAGATGAGATGAGAAAAGCTATATGTTCTTATGCTGGCAATTGTGCATATTTAAGTATTATCTTCACCGATTATCATCAGTAGGGTCGCGGGGTGCTGGAGCCCTTCCCAGCTATCTTTGGGCAGTGTGCAGGGGACACCCTGAACTGGTTGCCAGCCAGTCGCAGGGTACACATGGACAGACAATTCGCTCACTCATTCGTACCTAGGGACAATTCGGACCGGCCAATTAACCTGACATGCATGTTTTTGGAATGTGGGAGGAAACCGGAGTGCCCTGAGGAAATCCACGCAGGCACGGGGAGAACATGCAAACTCCACACAGGAGGTTTGATCTCATGACCTCAGAACTGTGCCGCACGCGCACTAATTACTGCTCCGCCGTGCTGCCCATATTTAAGTATTGTTTATGTAAAAACAATAGCTTTTATCAAGATCAAAATTATATCTTTTTTAACAGCATAATGACATATTTTCCTATTGCCTCCTTTTATTTTGCAGGTGACATTCAAATAGGCATGATGGAGAAAAAGGGCCAATTGGAAGTTGAAGTCATTCGAGCAAGAGGTCTTGTCCAAAAGCCGGGATCCAAATCCCTCCCAGGTAAAGAATGCCCCCTTTTTTAAATGCTGTATTTTGGGGACTATAAGGCGCACCACAAAACCCTAAATTGGCCAGATATTTGAACGTGCTCTTTGCGGACAAAATTGGAAATGTGTTACCATATTTGCGCAATTAGTGATCAGGCAATATCGCTTATCATCAAGGTGGCAGTCAAGTCATGTTTTATTTGTATAGCCATTGATCACAAAAAGTCTCAAAGGGCTGCACAGACTATTGCAAACTACAGACTATTATGACACCATCCCCTGATCTAAAACCTACATTAGGGCAAGGAAAAACTCAAAAACCTCAACATGAGGAAAATGAAGAAACCATGAGACGGTACTGCACACGCTAGGAAATGGATAGTTCTTCATTATTGTATAACAGCGATTGTAAAGGGAATCATGATCAGGGGGGAGAGTGTTGGATCCAATTCACTGGACGCCTAGGGATACAGACGACACCTAAAAATCGATTAGGTCTTATCTCATTATCACTTTTTCTCAGCTCAAACTAAACATTGTAAGTGACAAATGTTTTTAATATGTTATCTTTCAGGACGACGGAATTACTTGCCACAATGTCGTTCTCTTCATTCAGCTCAGAATGACCGATTTACTTCCCACAATGCCTTTCAGATTATTCAGTTCAGAATCGTGTGCGCATCATCACGACTTTGAAAGTTGGCTGTACCATTGAGTGTTTTATTGTCCTATCAACAACAACAATTTGCTACTGACTAATATTAGTGTGACGTTGATATAAGACCTAATGCCTTTTATGTGTTGTCTGCATCACAAGTGCTATAGTGGATCGAATCCGGCACACTCCATGCTGTGATCTTTGTTCGATTCCTGTTGCATTAACTGTTATGCAATTGTGATTAGTGATAATTTCCAACTGATTGATCAATATGCACCAGCGACTAGCTGGCAACCAGTTCACGGTGTCCCCTGCCCACTGCCCCGGGACAGCTGGGATGAGCTTCATCACCCACCGCTACCCTAATGAGAATAAGATAAGATAATATTTTTTGTTTTTGCAACCCTAACGTTACAGTAGTTTTAAGTCTATGCGCGTTATAACTTGGTGCCCTTTATAGTACGAAAAATAGATTATAAAATCTACCTCTTCACTTTATGACATGGATGGAAAATAATAAATATAAGAAACGTTTTTTTAAAGCCCCAGTGTGTAATATTTGACCACTAGATGGCCCTGTATTGTCTAATGCGAACCAAAACCAGTTCCAAAAGCACAGAGTTGCAGCAAGATGTCAGAAAAACATGGCAATGGCTTTCAGGAAGGGATTCCACTATGAAAAAGAAATACATATTTCTAGGCCTATAAAAATTTATGAAGATTAACATTGGGATAATAGTTCATGTCCCTTTAAAGGGACAGTGCGTAATATGTATTGCTTTTATCCAGTTAAATAAAAAAAATAAAAAACTTTAACTAGAATACTAGGCAATAATACATGAACTATCAAACCAATGTTAATTTTTATTTAAAAAAAAGTCATAAGTAGAGAAATGTATTTTTTCTAAGTCCCACTTAGATCGGCGCCTTGTTTGTCCGGCATCTTGCCACCTCCTTGTGCCGTGTATCACTGGCCCTTGCTTGTACCAGACAAAACGGTGCCATCTAGTGGTCAAATATTATACATTGGGGCTTTAAGAATGACCTAAAATTAAAATGATTTAAAGATGTATAGCCTATATTATTTTGCACCTCCATGTGGTAAAAAAGTTTTTTCGGAGAACAAAAACATTGTTATTTTAAATGTAAAGCAAAAATATATGAACCTCACCTGGAGGTATCCAACCATCTTGCTACTACTCCGAGAACCCGAAACAAAGAAAAAGCTGGCAAAAGGCTTTAAAAAAAATAAAAAATTAAAATGATTCAGGGCAGCACGGCGGCGCAGTGGTTAGCGCATGTGCGGCACAGTTCATGTCATGGGAACCTCCTGCGTGGGTTCAAATCCAGCTCCAGACTTCCTGTGCGGAGTTTGTATGTTCTCCCCGTGCTTGCGTGGGTTTCCTCCGGGCACTCCGGTTTCCTCCCACATTCCAAAAACATGCATTTCAGGTGAATTGGCCGGTCCAAATTGTCTCTAGGTGTGAATGAGCGAGTGAGTTGTCTGTCCCCGTGTGCCCTAGCAACCAGTTCAGGGTGTCCCCTGCCCACTGCCCGATGATTGCTGGTATGGGCTCCAGCACCCCCGCGACCCTACTGAGGATAAGCGGTGCAGCTGATGAGATGAGATGAAATGATTCAGTTTGGTCAGTTTAAGTCTCTGTAGTTTGTATTCTTCCTTGTGCTTTTCAGGACTCCTTTTTATTGCACGACACAATACAGCGATATTTCGTGACCGAAGAATACACACTGTACCTTTGAAATGAGCAAACTAATTTAAAACGGCTCATTTGTTTTCTTATTGTATTATACAGTATTTTACTTATGATTTTCTGGCAAACTATATTTTGTGAAATATAGAAAATTCCTCTTTTTTTCTTCCCTTTGTAAAAAGTCAAAATACCATTGAGACACCCTTTACTCTGCAGCTATGAAATCCTTGCATTTGCTCAATTTTAAAAACAAAATGGATTTATCATTATTCTTGCTTGTTTGTCCTCCAGCACCCTACGTCAAGGTCTACCTGCTGAACAACGGCGCCTACGTAGCCAAAAAGAAAACCAAGATTGCACGGAAAACACTTGACCCGCTGTACCAGCAAGCGTTATTGTTCGAAGAAAGTCCACAGGGTAAAGTCTTACAGGTACAGTGTTCATTTTACCTCTGAAAAGTAATGGGTCCCGGGGACTCGCATGCTCAAAAATCTATGGGTCCCAACAGAGATCTATGGGTCCCCAAAATTTAGTGTTATCGAGGTTGAAATTGTAAATTGGTGACGAATATATAATAAAAATCTATACATTGATTCAGTTTGAATCATCACAATTTATTGGTAATATATATTCTGTTGTTTATTTTCTTTTGTCGAATCGTTCGCTTCAACACACGTGTTTTCCTTGCCTCCGCGATCTTCCGAAGAATTTCTCCGCCGTTTTTTCGTGCCGGAATTATTGCCTTATGTATCTGCATTATGTTTCGACTTATTACCGACACTGAAGAAATTACCAATTTTGTGTTGATTTTCACCTAATACTAACTGTTTAATACTGGGGCAGACCGGCGGCGCAGTGGTTTGCGCATGTGCGGCACAGTTCATGTCAGGGGAACCTCCTGCGTGGGTTCAAATTTAGCTCCAGACTTCCTGTGCGGAGTTTGTATGTTCTCACCGTGCTTGCGTGGGTTTCCTCCGGGCACTCCGGTTTCCTCCCACATTCCAAAAACATGCATTTCAGGTGAATTGGCCGGTCCAAATTGTCCCTAAGTGTGAATGAGCGAGTGAGTTTTCTCTCCCCGTGTGCCCTGCGATTGGCTGGCAACCAGTTCAGGGTGTCCCCCTGCCCACTGCCCGATGATTGCTGGGATGGGCTCCAGCACCCCCGCGACCCTACTGAGGATAAGCGGTGCAGCTGATGAGATGAGATGAGACTAACTGTTTTTTCAGAGGCATACTAATACCTGTCAACCTCCACAGCTTCATGCCCTTACAAACTGTCGTATTTTCCCATACAAAATACAAAAAAATCTTACACCATATTTTTTTTTAAACGTGTTTATTTATGTAGTTTAATATGTTTTATTGTACATGTGTTTCCTTATATCATATATACTGTTAATGAACATTTTGTTGTGAGACACTGAGTTGCTCGACATGAATGAGGTTTATTATAAAAAAAAGTTCAAAAATGAAGTACCTTGGATGTTCACTACAGGAAAAAATACATGCAAATATAATGAAGTAGAATAATACATTTTCTTATTCAAATTATTAATTCATTTTCTGCATTAAATTATTGTTGGTAATATACTGATTAAAGGGATCACCTCAAACCTGTCTTTTTTCTTTTTCTCCTTTTATACTCCTTTTTTTCTTAACTTCTTTATACAACATCATAATTCGTTATGTAATGCATTAAAGCAAGTGAGCCGTTTGAGAACCGGCTCTCTTTGATGAGTTGAGCCGAAAAAGCCGGTTCTCTAAAAAGAGACGGACTTTCACTACACAACTCGAACTCGTTTGACTTGATTGATTTGCCGTTTTCGTGATAGTCGGTGTTTACCAGATCGTACCCATGATTGACAAATATGTGTTTTTCTTGTACGTCGTACACGTCTTAAAATGCATAATAAACGCACTTTGTACGGCAAAAACGTACAGGTTGACAGGTAAGCATACTTAACCTTCCCTCGCCGACAAGCACCAAAACAATGACGTAATCTCGAAGCAACGACATCTCGTTTGCCGAGATCGGCGTGCAGACGAAAACTCGAACCGCGAGACCAAAACAACAATGGCGGATCTGCCTCACGAAAAAGTTGGAGTGTGGTAAATCTTTGTCAAAAACTGATAATGACAATTTCGTGTATAAAAGTTGCATCCCGGGGACGCACGTTGATTTGACACGATGCGTCCCCGGCAAAAATGGTGCGTCTAGGACGCAGGGACGCGCGCAAACGAGAACACTGCAGGCAGGTGCCTGTGTTCCAAACATCTTGGAACTGTATTAACATCTTTATTTGTTTGTTTGTGGCTTTTTATTTGGGCATAACCCTCAAAAAACTAACATCAACCACTGTAGCATTATTGGGTGGTTAATAATTTAGTCAAAGAAATAATAGATTAGCCAATAAAACTGAAGAGCGGGCTTATTCTTTTTTAAACTCGTCTCGCCTTAAATAGAATAGAATTGTATAGAATAGAATATACCGTTATTGTCATTGTTACAAAATGGGTTAACATATTGTGACAACGAAATTGGGCATGGCACTCCAGCTTCACATATTCACAGTGAGGATAAAAGAAACCAAGAAGACAAAGGAACAGAGAAGATAAGGTTATAAAACAAGGAGGATAAGAGCACCACATTTGTTTTTTTAGATAATTATATCAGGGAAACAGAATGAAAAACCATTTCAGTCTCATAATCTGAAGGATTGGCTACAGGGTGATTTTACTCGAATGAATTCTCATCGTTTCTTTAATAGTTAACACACTTTAATTAAGAAACACCCTCTCAGATTTATGGAATTTTCTTTTACTAACAATCTACTTCAGAAACTTGACCGCCAAACACAGAGAACAAAATAGAGATCAAATAGAGTCCCGCGCTTCTAATTAACAGAAGAAAAAACACTGAGAGAGAAACTAGGGGGGAAGAAAGTCAGTAGCGGAAAAGAAAGTACGGATTAATAAACTCGATTTTAAGATGAACAATTTCTTACAACTAAAAGGAAGTTACTTCATAGCGTGCCAGAAATACATTTTATTTGCCCCTGCACCAAAAACGGTCTGCTGCGGTATTTTTCTTTGGTCTAATTCACGGGAACAAAAGGCGTCTTGTTAGAAAAGTCAAGTCTGAGCCCTGCAAAATGTTATTAAACGTATCTTTTTTGCAGTATTGTTACAATGCACTATTTTTCATTGTATTATTATTATTATAACTTTGGCCAGTTTTTCTATGGACTATGTTGTAATCAGGGTTGGGTAGGGTTACTTTAACTGGATTACTTTCAATTACTTTTGGATTACTCCAATACCAAATATGTTAATAAAAGACAAAAGAAACTAGATATGAATAAAATGATGACTCACAACACGTGGTGAGCTTTCTCTCCTGGCTTTGATCTCTTTGATCTCCGGCAAAACTAACTTAAAATGCAACAGAAACAAAATGAAAATAAATCCAAACAGCTTGCCAACATCATTTTTGCTGTTCCATGTATTCCGTTACTCCCCAAGCCTGCAGAAAAATTTAGTTCCGTAAATTCCGGACTATTAGCCGCAACTTTTTTCCCTAACTTTCAACCCTGCGGCTTATTCAGTGATGCGGCCAATTTATGTAATTTTTCTAACGGCCGCCAGCGGCGCTCGAGTGTTGCTACCATTAACTGCCCTGTCAAAGCTATATTATTATTATTAAAGCTTTGAAAACTCTCTCGGTGTACCGTCTTTCTTTGTAAATATGTGTAACCCATGTATAATATGTATTTGCAATTGTATAATTTTGTAATGTATTTATTTGTATTTATTTTAGACACTTATTCTGATATGCTTTGCGGGTGAACGAAAAATGAGGGGCGGAACAAACGCGGGGTGCCAGGTTTAAGTGGGGACCGCTAAAGGTGAGGGACAGACAAGGAAAGAAGAGGGGGTAAAAAGTTGGTTAAAGAAAAGGAGTTGCGTGAGTAAATATGTTCATCTGATATATTTTTCCCACCCTTACCTTTGGAAATATACACTTTTTTCCTTGGATTACTTTCACTGGGACCCGGACTCTGCAGGTCTCATTTTCCGTTCATTTCGCCGGCTGTGATTTTTGGACTGTGGACCTTAATGAAGGACATTTAGTTTCAATCGCGGGACTTGAAGTCGGGTTTGGGTTAATTTTGTGTTTGTGTTACATGTTTAAATGCGGACGCATGCGGCTTGTATACAGGTGCGGCTTGTGTATGTACAAAATCGGTTTTCCTCTTAAAATGTGGCGGGTGCGGCTTATAATCAGGTGCGCTCTATAGTCCGGAATTTACGGTAATTTCATTCATATTTATTTTGTCTTTTATTAACATATTTGGTATTAGAGTAATCCAAAAGTAATTGAAAGTAATCAAGTTAAAGTAACCCTACCCAACCATGTCAATAACAATGAAGACGATTGTAATTCTAATTTTAATTCGAATACTGATTGCTTCCTACAGGTAATTGTATGGGGAGACTATGGCCGCATGGACCATAAAAGCTTCATGGGGGTTGCACAAATCCTCCTGGAGGAACTGGACTTATCAAGCACAGTGATCGGTTGGTACAAGTTGTTCCCGCCTTCTTCTCTGGTGGATCCCACTCTGGCTTCCATCACGCGGAGAGCTTCTCAGTCCTCACTCGACAGCTCTTCCGGACCGCCCGGGGTCCGATCCTAGCGGACCGAAGCCTGGAACTGGTGAGGCGAACTGGACGGAAGTGCAGCAGAACGGTAGAGCAACAACAATCAGAGAACACGTTGTAAAAAGAAAGCTTTGTTGATATCCGACAATCACTCCTCTCGTGGTTCGTTTCGTCTGTTGCGGGAGACGCCGGTGTTCAGTGTTCTGATTTTGAAAGGGAAAAAAAAAACAGTTTACTTTAGGAACGCTGAAGATCGGTCTCCAGAGGACATGGGGTAGATTTGGAGTCGAACTGATGTTTAGAAAACGTACGAAGCGGGGAGGATTTCAGCCCATTTTAGAAAAGCAACGAATTGTATGTAAGCATCGGAATGTATGAACTCGACATAGAGGTAACCTCCCGCCCTACCTGCAGGTGGCGAGCATACCGGCCTCTCGAACCCCATCAGACTGCCAGCACCTCCGGCCACGAGCGTAAGGGGTAAAATTGAGGGGCTTCCACTTGGGTAAATTGTCTGGAAGCGCAGGGCCTTCTTCTGGTGCCTACACCCTGAAGCCGCTTCCCCAGTCCTTCACTTTGTCGAAAAAACTAAGTCCTCTTTTCAAAATGTTTACCGTGGCTCCTCCGAAGCCATAGCGTCTTTGTATGTTTACTTTCTCGTCTATTGATTTCCCCTCTTCTATGGCGCAAAAAGATCTATGTGTTCAATGCTCAAAATATATTGTCAGTTTAATGTGTGCATGAAAAGAAAACCAGGAGTGATACAAAAATAGGACATGGAACTATTGTCTGCAAGTCTTGTGCAGGAACGGAGGGGACTGATGTTTTAGATAAATCGTGGATGTTTGACCACGAGGTTAAATTCATTTGTCCTTAACTATTATCCCTCCTAGGAAGATGACCAATAAATAGGATGACGAGTATCAATGAAGAAATGAAGCTTCTTGAAGCCCTACAACTCAATGTCTTTAGTTCTCAGGATCAAGACTATTCAATTTTGTTCGGCCGAATTGTGGTGTATTCAACAGACCAGGATGAATTTCATACCATTACCGGTTGGAGAATAAGAACGTTATACTTTAGCTCCCTTTTTAATCACTATTTATATTCATCTCATTAAATAGCAAACTGTTTGAGAGTTACAAAAACAGATTAACCTCAAGATGCTGTGTTTAATTGGGTGATTCATTGATACATTTGGCCAAAATGCCAGTAGGACGACAGGGGTCTGGGTTGCGAGACGCAACAGGCACCCCATCTCATTTTGTGCGATTTATTGCCGTTTTTGCCGATTGTAATGCTTTCCAGGAAAGTTATTGATAATGAAATGTTGAAAACAGTGTCAACAGCATTTGAGGCGAAAAATGAATTGAATGTGTAATAATAGTCTGTAGTCAGTACCAGAATCTGATCTGTGCAGCCCTTTGAGACTTCTTGTGATTAAGGGCTATACAAAAAAACATGACCTGACTTGACTATAGGGGCCGGTCACACAGCCGTTTGCGGCTGAATCACAGCTAAAATTTAGCGTTTTTTTTTTTGCCCGTGGTTGCCCGTGATGGAAAATGCGCAAAATTGGCCAACCCGCTGTTCATCGGTGGTATGCCCGCAAAACAGACGCCGGCGACTGTTCCGCTTCCTCATCGCGTCATTTCTGCGTCATTTTCTCGTGTGGACCACGGGTATAAAAGCTCCCGAGCCGGTGTTGTGCCCAAATCCGACTCCTACGCAACCCCCCACCCCCCACCCCCTCGCGTGAACGCGCATTCTGCTGCGATCGCTTTTGTTGTAAGCGTGCATTGACGTTGGTGACTTTTTCATCCGCGTTAACATAGCATTTTGTAGAATACGATCGCACTTTATTGTTTAAATAAACGCGTTATATAGACTAGGATCTCCCAATTGTTATAATTAGCTCGCTTTATAGTTTTAATAAGCATTTTATATAGAATACGATCGCTTTCGTTGGAAGCGCAGCAGAATGCGCGTTCACGCGAGGGGGGGAGGATTTACCGTTCGATTACGTTCACAACAAAAACAAAGACGAAGTGGTTTTGGTTATATGTTCGCCATTACATTCCCTAAAAATGAGATAAAACGAGGTAAAAGTGGTTGTAGTAGCGAGGGGATGCAAATCTCGGCAGGGATGCATTTCTCGGATAACACCGGGCTGTAGAAATCATAACCGCTCAAGACACAGTCCCGTGAAGATCAAGATTTCAAGCTATGGCATCATTTTTATTTTATTATCTTGAAAATAAATGTCAAGAAATATAAATGGATTAAGACGAGGTCACTACGCTGACGGGGATCCATGTTCACCCCCTTGACGTCTCCAGCACAACTGACGTGTGCTCGGCAAATCGCGCTGTATATACGCGGAGAAAGGCGTTTGACTGTCACACGCGTAACACGCTAATTTCACGTAATAACACCGCGATACAGGCGCAGAACATGCTATTACCATGCTCCGCCCACGATTACCCGCTGAAATTTCCCGTCCTACCCATGTGTAACCACGCCCTGGCCGCGGCCAGAGCACGTCGTTCCGCGTCATTACCTCGTGTTGCCCACTTTTGCGGCACGCGGTTTAACACGTGCTCAAACTTTTGAGCAGCTCAAAAGTTTTGCGCGCGGCCAACCACGTGTGAATTTCCGACCGCGTGTTAAGCACTGCTGTATCTCGTCTGCATTGCGATCTCAAAGCGTCCAATAGCGTCCGCCTCACAGGCAGAAATTTCTGGCCGTGATTCAGCCACAAATGTCTGTGTGACCGGCCCCATATAGGTGAAAAAATAATTAATTGGTTAAAAAACAAGAGTATTTTGATTAAAATAATAAGCAAAAACACATGTACATTAAACATAACGGGAAATTTGTACCAGTAACTAGAAAGTCGCCGCCATCTTTCTATTACAGATACCCGTACCAGTTGGCGTATTCCATGTGAAAAACTAGTTCTGGCTATATGTAGAAAGAAAGAAATACCTCCAAATATATGCCATATAAATAAATGAAGACATACATTAAACACATAACTATATGAATAAGATACAAATGATTCATATATTTATGCATTTTGTCATTTATTTAGTCATTTATTTATTTTATTTTGTCACATCTTTCATTATGCTATATGTTATGAAACCCTAACTTCAACGGTATTAAAAAAGAATAGAAATATAAAAAAAAAAACACATCAACCACAAAAAACAGCATAACGAAAATACAAATACTGCATAACAAATTAGCTTCCATGGCGCAATATTTGGAAAATAAAGTCTGTCATGCAAATAAACTGCTAATTGTCTCTCATCGGCTCTGTTGCCATACATGTTTTTTCGTTCAGGAACAGTAACATGTTTACATTTTTGCTTGCTGCTCGTTGCTCTATGAACGGTGAGCTTTTTCCATGTGTTTATGTAAATTTGTGATTTTGCCACAGTAGAAAACACACAAATTACACCTGACATTATCCTTCTCCGTAGTCGAAAAAAAGTCCACACCGCGCTGTGCTTCTGTCTGCCTTTGTCATTTTTAGCTGCTGGTAAGGATGTAACTACAGATTTGACCCTCTCTTCTGCCTGGCAGGCAGGATGCAGCAGCAGGCCAGATAGGTGTGCTAAAATCTTCCCTGTCAGTAACACACTCATAGGCATAGACTTAAATCGGCAATGGGCGCATGTAAGAGAAGGGCTGCACCTTCTTCATAGCGAAGCTGTGCATTAACAAAATTGGTGGAGTGTAGTATCGATCCCAGATCAATTATATCGATCCATTCCAAGTACTTACTTTGTATTTACAATTTGGATCCACCCAACTCTAATACAAATTCTGTATCCTAAAGATAGAAACCCCATCCAAAGTGCTTCATGAAGCTTCAACTGAAAGTCATAATAGTCCACCATGAATCCAAAATTCGAGAGAAACAAATTCTTTACGAGCCAAAGGAATAAACAAAATTCCCTCACCCAAGCATGTTTGAATATTTCAAACTTTTGTTATTTTTTTTTTATCCAACACAAGCACAAGAGCTTGATTTTTTTACAAGTTTAACTTTTTAAAAAACGATTTGCAAGTAAAAAAAAGGAAAGGATACATCTTCATTTTTGTGTGGTTGTTAGAAAACACAAAAGAGAAATTGATCACACTTTTTATCGTGCAACCATGTGAAAGTAAGCAATCGGACTGCTGTGTCAGGGCAGCAACCTTCATCACTCCTTCTCGTTTTGGCCTACAGACTTTCCCTTGTAAGGAGGATTTGGGGATTCCGAGCCGTTCAGAACCGCATGTGGATTTTAATTTTTTTTCAGCTTCAGCTTTATGTGAAAAGAAGACACTGAACTTAATCCATTTTTGTTCTCACTTCCTGTAGGATCGCTTGTATGTTGCATGCAGTTGTACAGATGCTCGTAACTGAATGTTAAAAGGTCGAACGGAAGACACCGCCATAACCACAAACGCATAGCAGTCATCGCCATGCTCCCAGTCAGGTGCTGAACATCTCTCGGTCAGAATCCGGGGATTACTTTGTTCCTCATACAGTGCCGCGCAAAAGTATTAGCCCCCCCAAGAACTTGTAATCAATGTTCCCTGTAATTTTCCACGGGTCTGAGCGTTCACACGTCGGTGAGCAACGCTTGAAACAACAGTGAGCCACCATAATCCCAAGTGTGGCAAGATAATTAATGATCAAACATGTCCAAAACTTGACATCAAGTTACATTTTGCTGAGTTTCCGGCAATGCAAAATTATTTTTCTCTTTTGAAAATTGACTCATGTACTATTGCAAAGGTTGTACGGCCTACAAACGTCGTTTGTTTTTACACTTCTTTCACAAGATATCCATTTCTTTTTATTTCCTGATATATTTTGTCGCATAATATTAACATTTTGGGGGGCTTATTTAGTCGGTTGTAAGACACAGAACTGTACTTAATCACATTTTTTAGTGGAAGTACAATGTTGGCAACAAGATTCTCTTGATATAATTGGAAATTATTTGAATGCAACACAAACTTTTTCTTCTTTTTTCCGTGTTTTTTTTTCTCCTTTTTAAAAAAAATTCCTTTAAAAAAAATCGCATTGTGTTTATATTTTCCCAGCTGTTGTTTTTTTCTTTTTGTTCTGTATTTACTTTTTTCCTACATTTCTTTCTTTTCTTTTTTTCTGGCTTTTTTTCTAAATTTTTCCTTCTTTTTTTCTCTTCCTTTTGTTTCTTTTTTTCTCAGCTTTTCACTCCTTTTTCATTTTGGTATTTTTTTTCGTTTTTGTTCTATTGCCCCCTTCCTTTAAGTCATTTTGTGCATAATTTTACTTAATATTTGGTCATGTTGGGATTAAAGAAGCAAAAACAACCTGAAGAGCCGTTTAGAACCCTTTTTAGTGAGCCGAGCCGAAGAAGCCGGTTCTCGACATACTCTACTAACTTTACTCAACTTCGTTCTACTTCGACTCGACTTGAAAATACCGCATTTAGGACACAACGTCAGGGGAACCCGTGTTTTTTACCTTCATGCACTGTAACTTTGACTTAAGACGCTTCTCAATAAGTAATTTTGAGCCCTGATTTTTGTGCGCTGGCTAGATTTTCTTGTGCGCCGAGAATGTGCGAGCAGTGCGCAATTGCGCACGCACGCAGCTTAGAGGGAACACTGCTTGTAATCATATTGCCGCATTTCAGGCTTCAACCTTAAAGCTGAACAACTGAAACTATTTACCAAGAATCAATAACACGTCAGATACAATTGTGAAGTGGAAATCATTAATTTTAACATTTTATATTATATTGACAACAACAAAAATGAAATGTAGGACTAGCAAAAATACTGGCCCCCTGTTCTCTCAGCTCAGCCAACTGACTCCAGAAGTTCCCTGGTGACTTCTGAATGATCAAATGTCAACCTAAATGATGAAAAATAACAAACGGTGATACTATGTGTCAATAAGTTTAAATGCACTTGCTCTGTGATGGGCTCAGAGGTCTGGGAAAGAAGTCACTTGAGAACAGACGGACTTATGAAGACCAAAGAACACACCAGGCAGGTCCGTGAGAAAGTTGTGGAAAAGTTCAAACGGAATTGGGTTACAAAGGGGATCTCTTAACATTTACACATCTCCTGGAGCACTGTGTTAGCAATAATATTGAAATGGAGAGGGCATAAAACCACTGCAAACTTACCAAGACCTGGACCTCTCTAAACGTTTGGCTCAAACAAAGACAAAACTAATCAAAGAAGCAATCAAGAGGCCCATAATTACATTGGATGACCTGTAATCATACACAGCTGAGGTCGGACAATTTGTGCATAAGACAACTAATAGTCGTACTCTGCATAAATCTGCCTTTAATGGAAGAGTGACAAGAAGAAAGTCCTTTCTTAAAGAATACCATAAAAAGGCCTGTTTAGCGTTTGCAAGGAGAACAGTGGGAGAAACAAATAAGGTGCTCTGGTCAGATAAAACCAAAATTGACATTTTGGGATAAATGCAAAGCATTACGGCTGGCCTAAGAGTAACACTACACATCACCCTGAAAACACCATCTCCGCTGTCGAACATGTTGGTGGCAGCATCATGCTCTGGGGTTGATTTTCTACAGTAGGGATGGGGAAGTTCGTGGGGCAATTGTGGCAGAAAATATTTACAGGTTCACCTTCCAGCAGACAACATCCCTAAACATAAAGCAAAATCTACAATGAAATGGATCAAAAGTGACAAAGCCTTAAAAAAGGTGTTAGACTGTCCAAGCCAAAGTCCAAACTTTAATCCTATAGAGCATTTTTGGAAAGATCTAAAAAATGCTGTGCACACACCATTACAATTAAACCTCCAGGATCTTGAGCTGTTTTGGAAAAAAGGATGGGCAAATATTTTTAAGATGTGCAAAATTTCTAGAGACCTACCCATAAAGACTTGTGGCTATGATAACACCAGAAGGAACTAGGATAGAGTATTAACTCAAAGGGGGACTACTTTTCAAATTTCTATTTGTTAGCACAATATAAAATGTTGAGTAAATGTCTTTCATTTTACAATCGTGTCTCACATGCAATGTTCCCTGTAATTTTCCACGGGTCTGAGCGTTCACACAAAGTCGGTGAGCAACGCTTGAAACAACAGTGAGCAACCATAATCCCAAATGTGGCAACTAAATCATTATCAAACATGTCCAAAACTTGACATCAAGTTTCCGGCAATGCAAAATGATTTTTCTCTTTTGAATGAATTGACTCATGTACTATTGCAAAGGTTGTACGGCCTACAAACGTCGTTTGTTCTTACAATTCTTGCACAAGATATCCATTTCTTTTTATTTCCTGATATATTTTGTCGCATAATATTAACATTTTTGGGGGCTTATTTAATTGGTTGTAAGATACAGAACTGTACTTAATCACATTTTTTTTGTGGAAATACAGTGTTGTCAACAAGATTCACTTGATATACAGTAATTGGAAATTATTTGAATGCAACACAAACTTTTTATTCTTTTTTCTGTGTTTTTTTCTACTTTTTTCTTTTTGTTCTCTATTTACCTTTTTCTTACATTTCTTTTTTTTTTTTTCTGGCTTTTTTTCTAAATTTTTCCTTCTTTTTTTCTCTTCCTTTTGTTTCTTTTTTTTCTCAGCTTTTCACTACTTTTTCATTTATTTATTTTTTGTTCTATCCCCCCCCCTTCCTTTAAGTCATGTTGTGCATAATTTTACATAATATTTGGTCATGTTGGGATTAAAAAAGCAAAAACAACCCGAAGAGCCGTCTAAGACCCGAAAGACCCGGTTCCTTTTAGTGAGCCGAGCCGAAGAAGCCGGTTCTCGACAAACTGTACTAACTTTACTCAACTTTGTTCTACTTCGACTCGACTTCAAAATACCGCATTTAGGACACAACGTCAGGGGAACCCGTGTATTTTGACCTTCATGCACTGTAACTTTAACTTAAGTCTCTTCCTAATTAGTACTTTTGAGCCCTCATTTTTGTGCGCTGACTAGATTTTCTTGTGCGCCGAGAATGTGCGAGCACTACGCAATTGCGCACGCGCAGCTTAGAGGGAACACTCCTCACATGTTAATTCTAAGGTTTTTGCGGGGCCAATACTTGTGCAAGGTACTGTACCTTCGAAAGAATTGTACTGTAATCCTGCTCAGACCGTCACAACCTCTCCAGCTGTTAGTCTACATCATTGTATACCTGCGAGAAGCTGGTGTATCAATAAACATGTACAGTGCAAATACAAATCAGATTCTTTTACTGTATATGGAAATAAAACATGTCAGATACTATATCGCGCACTATGAAGTATAAAAGCAAATGCAGAGCCAGTGATACAATGTAAATATAGAACAGCCATTCACCCTGGGGCCAAGTCATTTAATGAGGATTTATGAATCCGCCGTTGGGGACCGTGTAGTAGCACAACTCAAGGTAATCGACTCGGGTTCGCAGAACCCTCGAAGAGTCTGTAAAAGAGGTTTGGAACTTAAAACAATGTATGAATCCCGGTCATGTTTTGTCTCATTTTGAAAAGGTTTTTGTTTTTGTTCTCCTTTGACAGTATTACCTGGAAAACATTGATTGTTTACAATGTATGTGTTCCACTGAAAGAACATATGGAAACAAATAGTCAGGCATTGGTTGCGACATTTCTTGTTTGTATATCAGATGTGGCTAAAATGATGTGTATGTTTTATATTTCCAAAAGTTAATTTTTATGATTTACAAATAAAAGAATGTGTGGAAGTAAATGTCTATTTATTTCGATATGATGCAATGTTAATGGAGCAGGCGACAGTGAAGAAAATAAGTATTTGAACACCCTGCTATTTAGCTATTGCTCTGACTAAAAATCATGCAGACTAAAGATCATGGAGGGTTCTGACATTTTCATCGTAGGTGCATGTCAACTGTGAGAGAGATAAACTAAAAAGAAAAATCCAGAAATCACAATGCATGATTTTTGTAACGGATTATTTGAGTGATACAGCTGTAAATAAGTATTTGAACACCCTGCTATTTAGCTATTGCTCCCACTAAAAATCATGGAGGGTTCTGACATTTTCATCGTAGGTGCATGTCAACTGTGAGAGAGCTAAACTAAAAAGAAAAATCCAGAAATCACAATGCATGATTTTTGTAACGGATTATTTGAGTGATACAGCTGTAAATAAGTATTTGAACACCTGAGAAAATGAATGTTTACATTTGGTACAGTAGCCTTTGTTTGCTATTATAGAGGTCAAATGTTTACTGTCGTCTTTCACCAGGTTTGCACACACTGCAGGAGATAAACTAAAAAGAAAAAAACAGAAATCTCAATGCTTGATTTTTTTGAGAATTTATTGGTTTGATTCTGATGCAAATAAGTGTTTTAACTCCTGTGTATCATCTAGAATTCTAACCCTGAAAGACATGCTAGTCCACCCATTAGAAGTCCACCTGCACTCCATGTATCCTGAATCAGATGTACCTGTTTGAGGTTGTTAGCTGCATAAAGACATATGTCGGACCCATGCAATTAGTAAGATTTTAACTTGTACATGGCAAAGACCAAAGAGCTGTCCAAAGACACCAGAGACAAAATTGTACACCTCCACAAGGCTGGGAAGTGCTATGGAGCAATTGCCAAGCAGCTTGGTGCAAAAAGGTCCACTGTTACATTTTCATTATAGGTGCATGTCCACTGTGAGAGAGATAAACTAAAAAGAAAAATCTAGAAATCACAATGCCTGTTTTTTGGGGAAATTTATTTGTGTGATTTTTATGCAAATAGGTATTTGAACACCTGTGTATCATCTAGAATTCTGACCCTGAAAGACATGTTAGTCCACCCATTAGAAGCCCACCTGCACTCCATGTATCCTGAATCAGATGTACCTGTTTGAGGTTGTTAGCTGCATAAAGACATATGTCGGACCCATGCAATCAGTACGATTTTAACTTGTAACATGGCAAAGACCAAAGAGCTTTCCAAAGGCACCAGAGACAAAATTGTACACCTCCACAAGGCTGGAAAGTGCTATGGAGCAATTGCCAAGCAGCTTGGTGCAAAAAGGTCCACTGTTGGAGCAATCATTAGAAATGCAAGAAGCTAAACATGTCGGTCAATCTCAATTGGACTGGAGCCCCATGCAAGATATCACCTCGTGGGGTCTCAATGATTCTAAGAAAGGTGAGAAATCAGCTCAAAACTACACGACAGGAGTTGGTCAATGACCTGAAAAGAGCTGGGACCACTGTGTCAAAGGTTACTGTAGGTAATACTCTAAGAGGTCATGATTTGATATCATGCATGGCACGAAAGGTTCCCCTGCTTGAACCAGCACATGTCAAGGCCCGTCTTAAGTTTGCATATGACTATTTGGATGATACAGAAGAGTCATGGGAGAAAGTTTTGGGGTAAGATGGGACAAAAATAGAATACCTCTAGGCGTGTTTGGAGGGAGAAGAATGAGTATGATCCAAAGAACACCATCCCTACTGTGAAGCATGGGGTGGTAGCATCATGGTTTGGGGGTGTTCATCTGCACATGGGACAGGATGCACTGCATTAAAGAGAGGATGACTGGGGCCGTATATTGTGAGATTTTGGGGAACAACCTCCTTCCCTCAGCCAGAGCATTAAAGATGGGTCGTGGCTGGGTCTTCCAACACAACAATGACCCGAAGCACACAGCCAGGAAAACCATGGAGTGGCTCCATAAGAAGGGTATCAAGGTTCTAGTGTGGCCCAGCCAGTGTCCAGACCTAAACCCAATGGAAAATCTTTGGAGAGAGCTCAAACTCTCGACAGCCCAGAAACCTGACTGATCTAGAGAAGATCTGTGTGGAGGAGTGGGCCAAGATCCCTCCTGCAGTGTGTGCAAACCTGGTGATAAACAGGAATCCTTTAAAGCAAAGAAAGGCTACTGTACCAAATAATAACATTCATTTACTTATTTACAGATGTATCACTCAAATAAACCGTTAAAAAAAAATGCATTATGATTTCTGGATTTTTCTTTTTAGTTTATCTCTCACAGTGGACATGCACCTACGATAAGATTTCAGACTCCTCCATGAGTTCTAAGTGGAAGAAATAGCAAAATAGTAGGGTGTTCAAATACTTCTTTTCTACACTGTAGGTGGTTGTTGGACCAAACCCTTAAATAAAAAAGTTATCGTAATTTTCCGATTTTGACTGTTCTGTGTAAGACATAAATAGCAAAGATACTGATTTTTGGGCTGATATCGGACCGATATCTGATACCAATATCAAATCAGGACACCACTATGATCTGTGTAGGTCTGAAAACATGTGCTTTCGTAAATTTCTAGTAATAACCAATATGGTGCTTTTCTAAATAGAGATAAATCTTTGGAAGACGATCATAACACATTTATATAAAGCGACATTGGTATCTGACCTCGAAATAATTGAAATTCTTACAAATGAGAGGCTTGGGGGCTAAAAAACAAAAAAATAAATTTCTAGAGGAATTTAAATGGCTCACTAAAAATACCAAAGCATTCAAAGTGATAAATTGGCAGCATTGAGCAAGGAAGAGCTCATTTTGCTGCATGACTGATTTCTGGCCTGTGTTGTCATGGTAACAGCCAGAGCTCACAGGAAGCCGCTTCCCTAAAACAGAATTATTTAGGCTCATGAGTGACAAGTGTGATGGTTTGCATGCATATATATATGTGTGTGTATATATACAGGGTTGGGTAGGGTTACTTTAACTTGATTACTTTCAATTACTTTTGGATTACTCCAATACCAAATATGCTAATAAAAGACAAAAAAAAACGAAATATGAATAAAATGACTAAATTTTCTGCAGGCTTGGGGAGTAACGGAATACATGGAACGGCAAAAATGATGTTGGCAAGCTGTTTGGATTTATTTTCATTTTGTTTCTGTCGCATTTTATGTCACTTCTGCCAGAGATCAAAGAGACCAAAGCCAGGAGAGAAAGCTTACCACGTGTTGTGAGTCATTATTTTATTCATATTTAGTTTATTTTGTCTTTTATTAGCATATTTGGCATTGGAGTAATCCAAAAGTAATTGAAAGTAATCAAGTTAAAGTAACTCTACCTAACCCTGTATATATATATATATAAATATATATATACTGGACTGTCTCAGAAAATTAGAATATTGTGATAAAGTTCTTTATTTTCTGTAATGCAATTAAAAAAACAAAAATGTCATACATTCTGGATTCATTACACATCAACTGAACTATTTCAAGCCTTTTATTATTTTAATATTGCTGAATTTGGCCTACAGCTTAAGAAAACTCCTATCTCAAAATATTAGAATATCATGAAAAAGTATACAAGTAGGCTATTCAACTAATCACCTGAATCATCTAATTAACTCGAAACACCTTGCGAGGGTTTCCTGAGCCTTAAAAACACTCTAAATCACTGCTGATCTGACTGCTGTCCAGAGGACCATCATTGATACCCTCCATCAGGAGGGTAAGACACAAAAAGAAATTTCTCAAAGAGCAGGCTGTTCACAGAGTGCAGTTTCAAAGCATATCCACAAAAAGTCTGTTGGAAGGGAAAAATGTGGCCGGAAACGCCGCACAACCAAGAGAGATGACCGCAGCCTTAACAAAATTGTGAAGAAGAGCCGCTTCCAGAATTTGGGGGAGCTTCAAAGACAGTGGGCTGAAGCTGGAGTCCAGGTATCAAAAGCCACAGTTCACAGACGTGTCCGGGAAATGGGCTACAATAGCCGTATTCCCATGGTCAAGCCACTTCTGAATTCAAGACAACGGAAGAAGCGTCTGACTTGGGCTATGGAGAAGAAGCACTGGACAGTTGCAGAGTGGTCCAAAGTCCTCTTTTCAGACGAAAGCAAGTTTTGCATTTCATTTGGAAGTCAAGGCGCCAGAGTCTGGAGAAAGGCTGGAGAAGAGCAAAATCCAAGTTGCTTGAAATCCAGTGTGAAGTTCCCACAGTCAGCAATGGTTTGGGGAGCCACGTCAGCTGCTGGTGTTGGTCCACTGTGTTTCATCAAGTCCAGAGTAAATGCAACTGTGTACCAAGAGATTTTAGAGCACTACATGCTTCCATCTGCTGAAAAGCTCTATGGAGATGAGTATTTCATTTTCCAGCATGATCTGGCACCTGCCCACAGTGCCAAAACCACCAGTAACTGGTGCACTGACCATGGCATCACTGTCCTTGATTGGCCTGCTAATTCCCCTGACCTGAACCCCATCGAGAATTTGTGGGGTATAGTTAAGAAGAAGATGAAAGACACCAGACCTACAAATGCAAATGAGCTGAAGGCCGCTATCGAAGCATCCTGGGCATCAATAACACCTCAGCAATGCCACAGGCTGATTGCCTCCATGCCACGCCGGATTGATGCAGTAATCCGTGCAAAAGGATTCCCAACCAAGTACTGAGTGCATCAATGGACATTTTCAAATGTTTGATTTAGTTTTGCTGTTATAAAATTATTTTTTTTACTTGGTCTGAGGAAGTATTCTAATATTTTGAGATAGGATTTTTGTGTTTTTTTCAGCTGTAAGCCAAAATCAGCAATATTCAAATAATAAAAGGCTTGAAATAGTTCAGTTGATGTGTAATGAATCCAGAATGTATGACATTTTTGTTTTTTTAATTGCATTACAGAAAATAAAGAACTTTATCACAATATTCTAATTTTCTGAGACAGTCCAGTATATATATATATATATATATATTTGTATATTAAACTATGTATTAGAAAAGTATATAAATGCAGACATGTGATTGTCAGTATATCATCTCTGCTGGCCTAAAATATATATCAGAAAAGGTCATATTAATTTTGTCCGTGACTACTAATTAAATATCCAAAGTGTCTGTCAGCTTTATTTTTTATCTATTTTTTTTGCTTCCAGGTGTGTGCTTTCATGTTCAAGCAATCAAATTTCAGCTATTACTTGTTGTCAGGGTCAAAAATCTACACAGAAGCCTTCACTATCAGCTCTGCAGGCCCTGAGGCATAAAATTAGTGACGATAAATATGTTGGTTTAGCCAATCAGATTCAGAGTTGAGAAGCCAGTGCCTTCTGGAAGGCCTAACCAAACGTCAGTGGTTCAAGTATGATTGGCTAGGGGTCGGTAGCAGAAGTATCACAACGAAACCATGAAGAATACAATCCCAGTGTCCACTCTTTAATGGAATGGACTTTGTCAGCCCTAAACCAGATAGAATCTTATGCTAGGAAAACAACAGGACAGGTTTGACTCTCAGTATTAGATTCAATAGCAATAGAATATAACTTCTTGATGGATCTGACATGCACGGATAATCTGTACTGTCACGTCCGGAACAAAGGGTAGATCCAATCGCGTAACGTTTCTCACAAGTTTATTGAGGAAAAGCAGCGCCCGCGCTCTGGTGCTCGCTAGGTGCGGGAAGCAAGTCGTGCTCGCACTCGGCTTGGAACTGGATCTTTCGTAGCCAGCGATGGCGGTGTCAGGGACAGAAAAACAGATCGGTAGCCGGGACAGGTGGAGCAAAAGCGTGGTCGGGGTCGAAACGGGTCGTGAGCCAGGACGGGAAAGTAGACGTAGTCAGGATCAAAAATGGGACGGGAGAGCAGACGTGTTCGGGATCAAAACAGGTCGTAGTCGGAGACCAACGGGAGCAAAAACGGGGCAGGCGGTGGTCGGGATCAAAAAAGGCTTGTCTTGTATAAACAGAGGTTTGCAGATGGACTGACAACGGGGGAGTGACAGAGCTGGGTTTAAATAAGGACAGGGAGCCAATCAGATGAGCGGGGACAGGTAATTCCAATCGGTAATCATGACACTGTACGACGGATTAATTGAAATCTTCTTAAGGAAAGAAAAGGGATTCATTTTGTGCACAAATAAAATAATTTTGGTGAGTAATTTGTGGCTATATACCCAAATAATAATTTCAATTTAATGAGGTTATAATTGATGCTTTTTTATTTGTGTCACAGCTGTAAACTGCAGTAAATGTTTTATAGTCATACAATAGATATTAGGGGGTTGGATTTATTCATACTTAATACTGCTGAAAGTGCAAAATGTGTGGCGTGCTACTGCAATATATACTCAGTAATTTCAGTTTATATTCAAATTTTGTTTTAATCGTTGGCACGGCATTTAAAAAAAAAAAGCTGAAAATTATGTTTTAAGACTTCAGTTGCTTCAGTTGACCAGTGAATAGGAAACTGCACTAAATGGCACATTCATTAAACAATGGAGAAAAAAAAACGTAAATGTCCTCAATCAGTCAATCTCACTAGAGGCTGCTCATCTCAAATAAAATTAAAAAGAAAAAAAAACACAGAATTCTCCTATATTAGGGTAGTCAATTTTTTTTTTAATATTTGGGGCTGTGAAAATAATATTTTTCATTAATACGGAAACAATTATTGGACTTTTTAAAGGTTGATTAAAAGACAATACCCAATAAATTAATTTGGTTATAAAAATAATACAAATGTGTTGATTTTACCCTCAACTTGTCATTAAATCCTGTTTTGGTTTACTTTACTGCATTATAAAATCCATTGGAAGAGGGGACACTCTTACAAAGAGGGGTAGAGGAAAAATAGAGAAGGAACGAGTGAGAGAGCAAAAGAAAGACAGGAAAAAAGAAAGAGAGAGAGAAAAGAATAAGGGGTAAAAGGGAAAAAGAGAAAAAAATGGAAAATTAAGAGAAAGAAACTGAAACAGAAATAAATAGAATAAAGAGAGAGAAAATAAGTCTTAAGTTTGCGATATTCGGTGGTCCGAGCAGCCCTTTGAGACTCTTTGTGATTAAGGGCGTCACAAATAAACATGACTATATTTCTGTTTCCACAGAAACATTTGCAGACTGTCTATCGAGAAATCGCCGCAAGATGGCGGTGTTTCTTTTCATGTCGACGGACGCCAGGTTTTCTAAAACCAAATTTTTTTTGTTTGTTTTTTTAAATCTGCATTTCCTTTTGAAATTTTTTGAATTAAATTCCCAGTTCCGGTTAAATATTGTTGTTTTTTTCAAACCTTAAATTATCATGTTGCCTAAATGGACGGCACACAGTGGTTCTCGTTGTTTGTGTTCACTGTGACTAAGCAGGTAATACAGGTTATTCATTTTGGTTAAGAATTTTGTTGTTTATTTTAAAATTTTAGCATATTTACTATATTTCTAACCTTATTCAGTTGTACTATATTTTCAAAAGATGCTTAACATGAGCAAAACTTATTTGACAGAGGTAAAAAAATGTTTTGAAATGTTTCTATGTTTTGTAAAAGAAAAGGATATCATATTCTTCAGGCTTGATGGACAACTCTTGCTGTTCAGGTTAGCATAAACCAAGCAACACTTAATACATTATATATATTTAGTAAATTTATTAAACCAAGCAACCAATTAACCAACCAAACAACCCAACTAGGGATAAGATTGGGCCGAAAAGATTCAGCCCGACCCGACCTGAGTCGCGGGTATATCAACCCGAACCTGCCCAAACCCGACAGATTCACTTCATTTGATAACTGAACCCAAAATAAACCCGAAACTTTAATTCACCACCAAAGTCAACACGAAGCTCTACTTCGGCTGTGTATACGTCAACCCCGACTTGTGCATTTCGGCCGAACTACGCAGCTTGGGGTTAACTTGTGCCAAAGTGCGCATTTTGGGGAAGTGCAGTGAACAAAAGTGAAAGTGAAACTGAATAACACCGAAAAGAAAATCCTATTCTGAAGATGACAAGCTGCAAATAGTAAAATGTTTGGCTGAAAAGCAGAACATTTGTAAAGCTTGTAAAATATTGGCACGAAGCGGAAATAATGTATGACATGAGGGAGGTGGAAGGAGGAAGCGGCGCATCTTTTACCCCAACGCAGAAGATGACAATTTCTTTGGATTTGGTTATTTTGAGTGCAACTGATGGTTTGTTAAGCATTTATTTATCTTAATAGTTATTTGAGTAAAAGTAAGTGCATAATGGGCAGACCCTCCACGAAGAACAACAACAAAAACAAAAAACGGCCAGCCCGACTTAATGATTGACATTTTAAGCATGGCCTGAAATTCTATTTGGGTTCGGGTCAGGTTCGGGCATGGGCCCAAGATCTACCTCTAAACCCAACCTGTTTTTCACTTTCACAGATATAATTTTCTGTTTTTTTATATCCAAAACATTTTGTAACGTTCTGATCTTTTTTCTTTGCCTCAAAAGTGTTTTTTATTTTTAAGGTTTTGCACTTTTGGCTGTCTTGACTGTGGTGTGGAATCGTGACTCAAAGCTCCAATCCAAATTGTATTTCACCTGAAAAAGGCTTCATACCGATATTCTATTTTCAACCCATCTTTTAATAATTTATGAATTCAAGATCACCAAATTTATTTTCCGTTCAAAGTTCTATCGACAATATCTGTGTATTATTTGTTATTGCAACATCCTTTGCAGCGTGGTCATCCTGGAAGGGGGGATTACCTCATGTGTGGTCCCTTCTCAGGGTTTTTGAGTTTTTCCTTGCCCTCATGTAGGTTTTAGATCAGGGGATGGTGTCATAATAGTCTGTGTTTTGCAATAATCTGTGGTCCGTGCAGCCCTTTGAGACTCCTTGTGATTAAGGGCGTCACAAATAAACATGACTATTTTCATTTAGTTCAATAGCCTCAATATAACTCCGTACCAACACCACTGGGACCCTTGTGAGGTTAAGCGTTTGAAAAATGAATGAATGAATGAAATAGATAAAACAAACGATACATGTTGTTTTAGCAGTGATTAATATTTATACCGGAGCCAAATCCCCCTAGTGCACAGGTGTCAAACAGGCGGCCCGCGGGCCAGATCACACCCGCTGAGGGATTGAATCCGGCCCGCGAGACAACACTCAGAGAAGCGCAAGAGAAAAACAAGCTGCAGGTTGAAATATGTCAACTTGATGTCGCCAAAGAAAGGTGCCTCGAACAAAGACACTGTACATATATTTCTCTCTCTCTCTCTCTCTCTCTCTCTCTCTCTCTCTCTCTCTCTTTCTTTTCCACCCCTTTCCTCCCGCTCTCTGTCTCTGTCTCTGTCTCTTTCAGTCGCTGTGTCTCTCTTTTTCTCTTCCTTTGTTGCTCTTTGTCGCTTTCTCTCTCTGTGTCTTTTAACATCATTTTTTCCTTTTCTCTTTTTTCTCTTTCTCTCTTCATACCCTTCGCGCTTTCTTTTCTCTTTTCTCTCCTTCTGTCTTTATATTTCTCTTTGGAATTCTTTCTTAATTCACCTTTCTTTCCCCCTCTCTCACAACTTTTTATCTTTTGTTTCTCACGCTCTCTCCCTCTCTCTCTTTTTCTTTTTTCATCCCGCCCTCTCCTTTTCCCTTCCTCTTTCTCTTATTTCTTTATCTCTTTTTCTTTCTCTTGAAATTAAATTAAATGATCTGTATTTATATAGCGCTTTTCAAGTCAATGACTTCCCAATAGCGGCCTTGCAGCCACGTAAGGTGCTAACCTGCTTATTGCGGGAATTGGGGGTTCAGTGTCTTACCCAAGGACACTTCGACATGTAACACGGAGGAGCCGGGATTCGAACTGGGATCCCTTGATCCCAAAACGAGTGCTCTACCTCCTGAGCTACTGCAGCCCCTCTTTAATCTACTAGTCCGGCCCCCAACAGAATGTTTGTTTTATCGTGTGGCCCCCGAGTTAAAATGAGTTTGACACCCCTGCCCTAGTGGGAGGTGGTTAGAGTCAAGAACATACCCATTTATGACTCTTTCTGGGGGATTGATACAGAGAAGGGGATTCCCAGCCCCCTCGCTCAACAGAACTCATGTGTTCCAACATCTTGTTGGGTGTCATTAGGTGACCAAACCCCCCCCCAATTCCAACCCCTAATGCAAAGCGCCAGGCAACGAGTACAAATTTTGCAAGGCTCGAACGGGCAAACTCCCATTCTCGGGGCGGTCACCCTACCCCCAAGGCCACTTAGCAGTGATACAGGATGAGAAAAAATAAATAGACACAAACATTATTTGCTACAGTTTTCGACTCCAGGTTAAACACATAATAAAGACTAGAAAAGGAAAAATATGATAAAATAACGTCAGGATAAATGGGTTAGTGCTTGGAGACTAGCCTGAGTTGTAATAATAGTGCAATGAAAAGAAGTGCAAAAACATTTAGCAGCAATAAATGTTTCCAAATAAACTAGAAAGATATACTGTGTATAGTAATGGCCCTAGGGAAGAAATTGTCTCTGAGCCTATTGGTCCGTGTAGTGCTTCTTTCCTCCGCGTGGCGCTGTGAGAGGTCACCCAGCATCCACCCCAAATAAGAAATCCGGCTTCTACTTCCTGGTTCGTGTGTACACACACTGCACTGTATCTCTAGCACGCTATAAACTTTGACATTTTTAATGTTTAATATCTCGTGCATCCGGCAGCACGGCGGCGCAGTGGTTAGCGCTTGTGCGGCACAGTTCATGTCATGGGAACCTGTCGTGGGTTCAAATCCAGCTCCAGACTTTCTGTGCGGAGTTTGTATGTTCTCCCCGTGCTTGCGTGGGTTTCCTCCGGGCACTCCGGTTTCCTCCCACATTCCAAAGACATGCATTTCAGGTGAATTGGCCGGTCCAAATTGTCCCTAGGTGTGAATGAGCGAATGAGTTGTCTGTCCCTGTGTGCCCTGCGATTGGCTGGCAACCAGTTCAGGGTGTCCCCTGCCCACTGCCCGATGATTGCTGGGATGGGCTCCAGCCCCCCCGCGACCCTACTGAGGATAAGCGGTACGGCTAATGAGATGAGATGAGATCTCGTGCATCCATTCGTTGTGGTTGGTGTAAAGTGTAAAGAAGAGGCGAGCCGTTTCTTTTGAAATCAAAGTGGAATAAGAAAGCTTGATGCGGTTGAGAAAATGTTTGGATCGTTTTTTTTTTCGTCCACTTTTTACCACGAAGGAGGAAGTCACCCAACTCTTCTAAGAGTAGGTTAAACTTAACTTTATTTATCTTTATCTTTATAGTCAAGTCATGTTTATTTGTATAGCCCTGAATTACAAGCAGTCTCAAAGGAATTCACAGAGCACAGAAATTCAACGCCCAATGTGTACCTTTGTTTTTCAGTGCTATGCTTTATCATTCAGCCTGCTTTGTAACGTTATAGTGCATAATATTTTATGAAACTTTTTTTTCAGTTGCAAAACAATACAGGTTACTTAGAAAAGCCTTAAAAATACAAAATATAGCACTGGAGCAACTTACAAACAAATTCAACTTACAAACGATCTTTTAGTGAAATCCTTTATTCTCCCACTAGGAGTTGATTAATAAAACACACTGTCACTTTAACAAGTCAAGTCACGTCATTTTTTTTTCTATAGCAAAGAGTCTCAAAGGGCTGCACAGGTTATTGCACGGACTATTTTTTCAGACTGTTATTACACCATCCCCTGATCTGGAAACAACATGAGGGCAAGGAAAAACTCAAAAAACTCAACATGAGGAAAATGAAGAAACCTTGAGAAGGGACCGCACATGTGGTATTCCCCTTTCAGGATTACAGTGGAACCTCGGTTTTCGAACGCCTCTCAGTTCGGACAAATCGGTGTTCGACCCAAAATTTCGAGAAATTCTTGCTTCGCTGTTCGGTCAAAAAATCGGAGTTCGAACGCCGGTACGCTAGGGTGCGATGCTGAGCGGCGTACAGGTGTTTTAGTCCCTAATTATGCCCCCGAAGAAGTTGTTCGTAAAACTATTGCCTTTAGGAAAAACATAATAGCTAAATATGCAAGAGGTGTACGAATTTCCGATCTTGCTAGTAAATACAGCATGGCTAAATCTACTATCAGTACGATAGTAAAGAATGAAAAGGCTGTGAAATCGAGTGATGCGGCTAAGGAAGTTAGCGCTATAAGCAAGCAACTGCCACAAGTTTTGGAAGTGGTTGAAAAACTTTTGAGGATTTTTCTCTCCCCACTGTCCACCACAAAGGTAAGAAATCCTATTCATAATCCTTTTTTTTAATTTTTACACGTTCATGTTAGCGTAATCTTTGGTACGGAAGATTACGCTAACGCGAACGTACGATTAGCCTGGGTTAGCTTCATGTTTACGTTCATGGTAAACATTCAGGGTGTTGGAACGGATTCAAACGATTTTACATTACTTTTAATGGGAAAAACGATTTCGGTGATTGTACAAATCGCTTTTCGAACAGGGTTCTGGAACGGATTATAGAATAGAATAGAATAGAATATGCCTTTATTGTCATTGTTACAACATGGGATATGCTGTGACAACGAAATTGGAAGACTCCAGTTCCACATTTACAGTGAGGATAAGGAAACAAAGAGATAAAGGAACAAAGAACTAACTGTCTTTGTTGTAAGTAGGCTTTGTTTTCCTTCGGAGGGTGATGGGGGGCGGGTGGGTTTGATGAGGGGGGTGCGGGACAAACAGAGTTGGTGGATACAACCGGAATGTTTGATGTTTGATCTTACATTACACATAGTCCAGTGTTTTTTCCCGAATTGCTCAGTCCACATATTGAATGGATTTGGGAGTACAGTCCATAAACATGCCCGATTAAAGTCCTGTCGACGATAAAGCTCCGTTGGGGTGTGCAAGCTGCTGTTTATGGTCGAGAACCGAGGTTCCACTGTACCAGGCAAAGGATGTTGGAACAAGCTACTTGTAAAACCCCGGCAAACACTATTGAATAACAAACTCAAAAATAAATACGTTTAAGTTTGAAGCCATATAATCAGGGTAGGGGCAACACGGTGGCGCAGTGGTTAGCGCATGTGCGGCACAGTTCATGTCTTGGGAACCTCCTGCGTGGGTTCAAATCCAGCTCCAGACTTCCTGTGCGGAGTTTGTATGTTCTCCCCGTGCTTGCACTCTGGTTTCCTCCCACTATCCAAAAACATGCATTTCAGGTGAATTGGCCGGTCCAAATTGTCCCTATGTGTGACTGAGCGAGTGAGTTGTCTGTCCCCGTGTACCCTGCGATTGGCTGGCAACCCGTTCAAGGTGTCCCCTGCCCACTGCCCGATGATTGCTGGGATGGGCTCCAGCACCCCCGCGACCCTACTGGGGATAAGCGGTGCAGCTAATGAGTTGAGATGAGATAATAGGGTACAAAAACAATGAAAAGTTAGGCTGCTTTATGAGACATATGAAAAAAAAATAGAATTGTTTTGAACCACTTTTCAACTGAGACGCAATTTCGACACGAATCCATGCTTTAACCATGATGATTTTTGCAGATGTTGAGTCTTACTTTTTCCGGGCAAGCAAGTGGAAAATTCATCAGGACCTCTGATCGGCTTAAAGGGAGGAAAAAAAAAGAAGAAGAAAAAAAAAGCTCTTGTACTGTGCAGCCGTTGAGGGGGAAACTTACAAGAGACACACGTTTGACCCCCTCGGAAAAATGCAGGACTTTATGTGTGCGTTTGAATTCCAACATGGCCCCAACCCCCCACTCAAACACCCCAATGCTAAGAGTACTGCAGGTACCCAGATGCAGCCCATTGGGGGCCACATTTGCGAGCTGCCGAAGTCTCTTGTTTACAATGAAATCCTTTCGTCCGGTGAGTATGCACAGGCGTTATTTTAGCACTTGGGTCAGAGCGGGGGTCAGTAAAAGACGGCTCTTGGGCCACATTTGGCTCTTTGGATCTTCCTGGTGGCTCCCTTGCAATGTTTGCATATAGAAAGGGTTTATCGAAAGGCTTTTAACTAAGACAAGAAGGTTTACCCCGATTTTAGCTACCGTAAATTCCGGACTATATGCCGCTACTTTTTTCCCTAACTTTCAACCCTGCGGCGTATTCAGTGATGCAGCCAATTTATGTAATTTTTCTCGAGTGTTGCTACCATTAACTGCCCTGTCAAAGCTATATTATTATTATTAAAGCTTTGAAAACTCCCACGGTGTACCGTCTTTTTTTGTAAATATGTGTAACCCATGTATAATATGTATTTGCAACTGTATATTTTTTTAATGTATTTATTTGTATTTATTTTAGACACTTATTCTGATATGTGTTGCACGGGTGAACGAAAAATGAGGGGCGGAACAAACGCGGGGTGCCGAATTTAAGTGGGGACCGCTAAAGGTGAGGGGCAGAC